>NC_064878.1:33399095-33494095 GCF_943734665.1 Anopheles aquasalis | reverse complement strand
GCGTACGTATACCGTTGAATGTAGTAGAGCATCTCCCGGGGCTGCAAAAGTATTGCGACACTAGCATATTACCAGCTATTCCTGACCCTTGAATTGTTAGGCTCCAGCAAACGTATAACTGGCCGTTGATTTCATTCTCTTGTCAAAAGTTGTTTTAGTGTTTGACCTAGATTCATTGCCCATTTCACTGTCGATAAAAACTGCCTTACAATTCCAAGTGTCACCAGGAAGGTAAAGCCAAGGATTTTCCCAATCACGTCATCGTGCGCCAGTTGAAGGTTCCGCTTGAAAACCAAACGTGATCTTATGATCGGTTTGAAAACCAAACGGTCACATACTGTTCCGCGTGTAGCGGGCATGTCGCGTGCAGTGAGAGTTTTATGTAAATAGACACACAACTTCTGGCCTTGAAATATTCGAAACTCCACAAATCTAGAAACCCCACGTGACTTCCAAGTGCCCAGTGAAGTATCTCTACTTGTTATGCCAGATTTATGTAGTAATTTCTACCGGACCTTTTTGGTAATGGTAAAATCTAATAAATGACTGTGAAACCTAGGACCAAAATGGTTGTCACACGTTCTCGATTGCCAACTGGGCCACGTGCGCAACGCGCATGAAAATGAGCAATCGGGTTAATAAGGCACAAGGTTATTACAATAGTGATGCTATATCAGCCTTTCCGTTGTCAATAAGCGAAGGCGATACTGGATTGCATATAGTTACTGTGACACATCATAAGCTCAGCGGCCTCAGAAGAACTCAGAAAACTATTTTGGAACGGCCAACGGCCTCACGGCTTGATGTGCTACGATCGACTGTGGTCGCTTGACTTTGAATGTGGCAAGGTCGCTGCTGTTGATTTACGAAATTAGTGAATCGGCTTGTAGAAACGGGTCGCTGCCTACGTGCCACTGTTGCCCAAGTGCGCGTGAATGGATCGAACGAACGCGGGCCACAATGTAGGAGAAATGTTCGTCGTATGCTACAGGATGTTATTATTTCGTGGAACTTTGGAGTGTTTTTCATCAATTTAATTTTTTTTTGACAAAATACCACTCCTCTCATATCGCGACAGAAAAAGGAGACTGAATTCTTTGTATAAAACAGACATATTTAACATAACAATTTGTTACGATGGTTGCAAGTGCTGATAGCTGTGAAGAACTTTTCGCTTCGATAGAGCATCACAATCGGTTTTCTAGGGCAAGCGCACAAAAAAGAAGCTGATATAAGCAGGGGTATTACGCGAAAGAAAGTGAACTCTCCCTCCAGAAGGTGGTAGTGAAAGTACGTACTTCAAAATTTCACTCAAAAGCATGTTACCGCACGAACGATGATGTTGCCCTCAGCCAGAGCACGGAGTCGCCAACGAAACGATCGAGTGAAATGAAGGAAACATAAAGAGGAGGGCGGACGATCTGGCCGCATTACGTGAGTTAGTCTTATGCAACGGCGATCTTTCAGATGAAAGCGAAAGCACGCACACTAGCCTCTCCCACATACATGTATACGTATAGTCGCGTAAAGACACGGCCGCAACCACGCGCCACTCGAGCTGATTATGTTTGGCCCGGTTCGCTTCACAGAGAAAGTGGATTATTAGCGAAGGTTAAACCACGCAAAGCCGGACGGAACCAGTCCTTCGCAACCAAGCTTGGTGCAGCTGAAGCGTCACCGTTAAAGTTACGTCGATCGCACTCTTCTGTTTGTAGGTCTGTCCTTTCGAAACATTGAATCGTTTGCTTAACCGCCCTTCCTTCCTTTGTCGCGACGGCTCACCTCTACCGCAACGCACACGCCACTCTTCCGGTCCGTTTAAACCGATCAACCAAAAGCTTCGCATTTTCGTGCTCTACTAAGCGCACACGCTGCATTTCTTAACAAGGTCACCAATTTCAGTGGCGTTGATACCAATAATTTTACATCTTTTACGGGTTTATTTTTTGCATAATTATTCGAAAATTGAGAAGCATACTTTATATAATTTCCATTAGAACCGTTGCTAGACGGACTTGTAGCTATGGGTATGGACCGCATTTTACTTCTTTTTTTTTATTGTGTGTGCCGTGTGCCTTATTTATCAACCATTTTCTCCTAGTTCCTGTCGCTTTCCTTACCAGCGTTCAAACGGCCTTCGTTGTGTTTGTGTATGTAGCCTTTTGGGAAAAGTAGAGAGGGAGGGAAGACAAAGGGCTGGGCTCTGTATGCAAGGGGTGTGGTGTGTTAGGATTGCGGAGGCCGTGCAAACTGCATCTCGGGAGAGCTACCAATTGCCTGCTCCCTATGCAGTCCAGCATCACATACATATAATAGCCGCGCAGGACAGCCCGCTGTACAAGAAATTTTCATCAAATAGAAATCGTTTGCTGACGCGATTCGGCGATGATTATAATCAAGCCATCGCTTTGGGTCTTTGGACATGTTCACTTCCATTTTATTCTGAACAGCAAAGCATAGTCTATAACAAATCAAATAGAAAATTTTTAACTAGTCAATTGAACATCTTTGAATCGATTGTTTATCTATGGTAAATAGCGATGACTATCTGTGTGCAGAAAAAAGGGCTTTTGTATTGTTTGGATTTGTATTGGCCGTCATTTAACAAAACAATCAAAATATTTGTTGTGCTTCAGATCTTCGTTGAAACCAAGCATTTGCATTGCCTAGTAACAATTTAATAATAGCTTTACCAACAAAATTTATCAAAGACGTTCCAAGGCTACAGTTCTGACAGCAGCCGATGTCGTGGACGTTGAATTGCTTTCTTGGCCATTTCGCACCTTCAAGGTTATGTGTCAAACAGACAAACCTCTAGCTCTTAGCCCCATAACGCAGGTGCTGATTAATGCTTACGGTGAAAGATTAGAAAAATGTTTCAAAAAAATAAACAATGAATGCAATCAGACTCTGTGGCAGCCAACTGTAAGTGCTTGGTAGGTCAAATACGGTGGTATTTTATTGATTTACAATTCGTTTTTCGTGCTCCAGGCAATTATTGTGGCTGCCATTTAGCCTTTAGCAGATATGTAAGATTACTATAATATTTTTTTATCAACTTGTTTTGGGAGTTAAGAGACACTCTTAAACGATCCTAAGGCAGGATTTTGCGATACAGTAAAATGCAAAACTCTACTTGTATATGCATGATGGGATCATTGTTTTACAACAGTGGATGTAAGAAATTTATGTTTTTAAAGGCACAGTCAACAATCACAATCATTTTTGTCGCATGTCCAAGGGATACCATCCATACATTACTTATAGTTCAATGTTTTAAGTAAGATCTTTGTAGAAACCAAGCACGTGGCAACGGCACAATTATACTGCTTGTAATTTTTTAGCTCGATGCATCCGCTGCATCGAATGGGCTCAGTGCGAATTTTCAATTTATTTCCCAACATATTGTGCTTATAATATTTCAATCTTCTCGTGTTCGCTATGTAGTTCACTGTGATATTTGGTGTAACATTTTTTTTAAACTTTTTTTTGCACTGGATAACAGCATCCATTACAGTATCCAAACAGTAACCATTTAGTAGACATTCGTGATACTGTTTTGTCGATTCGTTTGCGTAACTATCTCGTAACGTGTACAACTTTGCCATTATTTCGCTTTCAGCGCACACTTTCACCATTATTCACACTTCTGCAATGTGGAAATATTGCATTACCGTATCGTCATTTCTCACTTAATTCTTTTCGGTTTGATTTTGTGGATTGTTTGAATAAAATGGCCAATTGTGCACAAAGAACTGTTTTGTTTTTCGCAGAGACATAGTCAGAAAATCCTAGGTTAGGCAGAAATTACAGTCGAAAAAATCAAACAAACCACTAAACTATGAATTCACAAGACACTCACCCGCAGTATGGAAGCACTTATTGATCCTCTTTCTCTCCCTACACCTGCCGATGATTGCTCCGTTCTTTCACTGATTTATGCACTTTGGAAGTAACGGTATACTTTTTAGAACCGATTCTCCACTACAAAAGTGTTGCAAGACGTCACTGATTCTCTCATACACTGAACTGCATGTAATATGGGCATATCGCTCAACAACAACATACTTGTTAAGATTGATCGATTTTTGACAGAGTATAGAACTATTGCACAGATAACTGATATACGCACGTGATTGAACCTTCAATCTTTTTCAAAACTTCAAAAAGTATACCATTATTAACACTTGTCACCACTTGCCTTTGCCGTTACTCCTGCTCAGAATTGAGAATAACTCGCGAAGCTATACGACCATCGCGACCGGAAGCAAGCACACCAAGAGCGTCCGCTGCATTGACTTGACGTGTAAACAGCAGACAGCATCCAACAGCAGCAGAGGAATGGACTTGGTCAACTAACCCAATACACGCACGCACACCGATTCGAAGAGGGACGGCGCAGCTCAAATCAGCCCAGGAATCAGATTCAGGAAGTTTGGAAAAGGCACCATCGAAAGCGCGCAATTCGGTTAGCTCCGTTCGTCGCTTAAGCCACAACAACTTTCCGCACCGTCCCCGTCGCTAATGATGAGCGTGCGAACGAGATGAACCGAACCCGAAGCCGAAACCGAAAGACAACGACACGACCCAGTGAACAGTAATGAACGCCTTTCAAAGAACAACAAGGCACCAGGCTTGGGTCTCCTATCTGGTTCTCCCGAACAAATTTCAATGCGGAACTTAGAGGCAGGTATGCAACTTGCTAACCCAAGACAAGGCAAATGAATGCAAAAATGAACACTTACCGATCACTAGCATTTGTCGACCAACTAGCATTTGCTTTGTAATACGCACCATTCGCACCTCTCTTCAAGCACTTTGAGCAGGCTGACCCTTCGTCCACATTATAAGAATCTACGGCTAGATTCTAGAGAAGGGATAGGAAGGAGAACAAAATGAACATAATTGTATGGATTTGTTCATTTTCATTCATGCGCATGTTCCGAAATTTGTTCGGGAGCACCAAATAGGCGTTCATTACTGTTCACTGGGTCGTGTCGTTGTCTTTCGGTTTCGGCTTCGGGTTCGGTTCATCTCGTTCGCACGCTCATCACTAGCGACGGGGACGGTGCGGAAAGTTGTTGTGGCTTAAGCGACGAACGGAGCTAACCGAATTGCGCGCTTTCGATGGTGCCATTTCCAAACTTCCTGAATCTGATTCCTGGGCTGATTTGAGCTGCGCCGTCCCTCTTCGAATCGGTGTGCGTGCGTGTATTGGGTTAGTTGACCAAGTCCATTCTTCTGCTGCTGAAGGATATTGCTCTTGGGTTGCCGAGGATGAATGTTCCGTTGGCCAATATAAAAGATACAATTATTATTATTATTATTATTATTACTATTATAAAAAGGTTTGTTTACCAAATTTTGAGAAACGCAAAAAGAAGAATGGTTTTTTGTCCACCTCACTATGACGATCAGCTAAAGTTACGTATATATGCTGCCGTCGTTAAATTTAGTTTTTGCATCTTCAAGAACTGATATTCTTCAAAGTTTGGTGTGTTGCTGTTAGGCGTTTCAAAGATTAATTTAATTATTTTTCTGATTCACATTGACATACCTGGAACGTGAAACATGCAAAAGATCGAGAAGCGTTATAAAAAAGCCACTCAGTAAACCATGAGAAACCATAGAGAAATGAAGAGCAAAAACCATCGCAATAGAAATAGCAAACTGGAAGGAAAAGCGAAAGGAAAATTACTACATCGCTTGGCAGCCACGACAAGCTATAAGCATTAGGAAAGGAAGGTGATCGTTGTGAAACATGACGGTGCAGAGGAGAGTGAGCAATAAATTTCATTGTTTCAGAGACCCGTTCATGCAATTCTTTGGAAAAAGAAAAAAAATACATCATGACAGGCTAACTAAGGCCGACTAAGAAATTCAGAGGATATTACCTAATCGACTCTCACGCCCACTCGTCCCACACGTATCTCGAGCAACTTCTTCTTTCTTCTCGGCAGTAGTGTGCCAATGCGGTTTTGTTTGTTGAATTGTGCGAAGATGTTTCATTGCTATATTCGTACTTTTATCTTTCTCAATGATCGAATTACATTTGGCTCTACTTTCCTTCGCCTGCAAAATGCTACGGAGAAAGATGATGGTGTTGACAAGACATCAGTAGGAATTTGGAGCGGTTATTTGTTGGTTTACGTTATACAGAATGTTATTTCAACTCATCGGTATTAGCAACACACACTGCTACAGATGGCTGCATGAAAATGTTATTTTTCGTAACCTAAAACGGTTTGATTACCTTTCTTCTCAATGCAGTTATACAGAAAAAGACAATTTCACGGACAAAGTGTGAAAGCTGTGCAGTGTGTGCGCATGGTGAAAGAATAACGAAACTGATCATTTTGATAACTTTAATGATATTTAAACTTAGAGAGATCACTGAGTAGCATTTCATGCAAAAGCACACAATTTACTTGAACAGTACAGCCTTAAATCTGATATATATATTATTTTAATATATTTACTTAAGATATTGAGTTTAATCTTACTAGCTTTGCATAAATAATGCTTCACCATAAAATAAATATATTAATCCCATACAAAGCTACCAGCTACCACCTCCGCCTATTCATCAACGGAAAGCTTATTGAGTAAGACTTTACGGCATTAGTGACCTTCACAGGGCAACTGAAAGGGATCGTCCGACTGGTTGAGCTGCGGTGCCGTTGTTGTCTAAAAAGCGAAAGCAATGGGCATGGGCACGACTGACATTTTCTTGTGCAACCTAGTTTTCTCGTTTGCCGTCATCTTGTAGAGGGCAACCTTTGTTGAAAACGCTGGTGCGAAATTGTTAGTTAACAAAGTTTCGATGATTTGTAATGTTCTCATGGAATTCAATCAAATATAATATATCCAGATAATTGCCAAGAATAAAAAAAAAAAAACATACCGGATAAAAAGAGACGTTCCATAGATAAAAAGAGATATCCCATTCATGGGACGCTTTCGTACTCAATGCTAGAATTGAAAGTAAGCCACTAAAATGATCATCAAAACATCAAATATAGTTTCTCAAATCCATCCATTAAAAAAAATCGCTATTCGTAATCTTTCTTAATAGAGTTCCATCAGCAAAATAAAAAGAATAATAAAAACAAACAACTCAAGCTGAATCCTCCAAACTAGAGCAGTCGTCCAAGGTTGGTTTGTAATTTAATAGATGCAATTCATTATCCAAATAAAGTAAGTTGTGATACTGAACGATACATTTTGCATATTTTGAATTTTCTGTCCATATCTTCTTACTTTATTGATTGTATCATATCCTTAACATATAGTTTCTCTGCTTACAGTCTGTGTGGAATAGCCAATGCGACGTATGAATGTGTTAAGGAAGAAAACAATGCTGAAGCTGTTCTCGAGCTTCGCGCGCAAAACGCTAACGAAACAGATTTTGTTTTGCGAAACCCTAAGTTCCTAAGTCATATCCGTGTGTGCGCAGTACAGTATGAGTGAAAGAGCTACACGTAGCGGATGAAGTGAGAAAAAGCGAAAGGAAACACGACGGCTTCAACACATCAAGGTCAATTAATTAGAATGTCGTGTATAATAAGCGGAAGGTTGCGGTACCGCTGGAAGAAAAAAGAAACGGGGAAATTTCAAAAGATTAAGATAGTGGAAGCTTTTACTAAGGCAATAGAAAATATGATGACATGAGTTGCGAAAAAAAGTAATCTATTAGCTTAACGCTGGTTAGATGCCAAAATGTTGTGAATCAAAATCTTCATGATCGTTCCTTACGCATCAAGATTTCTCTCAAAGATATGTTTTGAGTAAAACTATGTAAAATGCGTTATGTTATCACATATTTAAGCTATGCTGAAGTATGATCGTATTTAACCACCAGTTTCAAAAGGCTTGTGTGTGCTTGCTCCCTGTCATATGTTCGTTATGTAAAATAAATTTCACACGTACATACGATGTGCGTGTCTGACCTCTAGACAGCATCGTGGAATCACTCGACCAAATTTAATACGGCGATCACCACCGACTCTTGCAACGCATTTTTTTTGTTCCGCACTTTCGCACCCAAAATGGATAACCTTTTTTTGGTCAATTGACATTGAAATGATTTTGAGTGCATAGCACGAGGCACATTCACACGCATACAGCTTCAGTCCATCATTCAAATTCCGCCCCTTTTTGGTCGTCGACTGCGCCTGCTCTTGTGCTTTTTGTGCGTTGTGCAATGATTTGTGCCTCTTTTACACTCTTGTTTCATTATTCATCAGCGTTTTTTAGTTTAGAAGATTCGAAAGTAGATGTGCGCAGAATCTAACACACTCACACCCAACACAGAACAGAATGAGCTTCGGCAGCATACCTACCAATGAAATTATCGTTTCGCAAAGAAGAAAATGTTAAAGAAAATAGTTGATCTGCGAGGATGTTTCTTTTTTCCATACACTAATTTTAATAATCTTTAATGCAGTCACGATCATAAGGGGTTACACTTTTCCCTCAACCTCTTAATTGAATCGTAGAAATGATGCTATACTTTTAAATTATACTGTTTTGAGTTGAAACGGGCAAAACAGGACCCATTGCGGAATCAGCTATTTCAGTGGCACACCATCTAGGTCTACTACTACTACTACTACTACATCAAATAGAAAAACCTTCGCTGAACGCAACGTATTGCCGTTCTGTTTCAAGACATCGTCGAGGGTTACCTATTATTTTCCACTTTTCGTACGACCGTGAGCAGCTTCCCGTGGTAGATCATATGACCTCCGAATTCGTTTCCGCTCTTTGGGTGATATAAAAATTATACCTAAAGAAATGTAGGTAAATGTGTGAAGGGAGCAATCATCGTGGAAAAAACAGCTAAACCATGATTCCGAAAAAGATGGTAAATAAATGCCTGCTGTTTTTGAAATTTTTTATATATTTTTGGAAAAATTATCTATACCAGGTGTATAACCTTAGAACTGCTGGTTTTTGTCGAAAAACACACGTTTAAAAAAATAGAAATCCAAAAAGTAAACTAATCTAAGTATTTTTCCTTGCTAGCTATACATTTTTCCTACCTTTTGGGCAATTTGTGTCTACCATGCCAAAAGAATTGTTCATTTAGCGACACAAACCACCCGTCATGCCATTTTCCGACAACTTCATACAAATCGAAGTGCTGCTCGGCCAGCGCGTGACCGATCGTCGAAAAGTGGTGATATTTGGAATGGCCCAGGTCTAGTTAATTAGCGGGGTGAGATAGAACTGCCCAGTTTATTGAATACAAATAATTATGGACCATTTTTGATGAGTGCGATGGGGCGTTGTCGTGCGGGAATCTCAACCTCTCATGTCTTTGATCATAAATTGGCCTTGTTTCAGGCAAATCACGTTGTACTTTGAATATTTGCTGGTGCCTTAACAGTTTCACAAGGTTACAACTGCTCATAATAGACAAAACCCATCTGATCCAACCAAACGCACAGTATTGTCTTGCGTTCAAAGCGATTTGGTCTAGCGGTAGAAAATGATGATTGCCTGGGATCTATTAACGATGTCCAATACCAAATTGTCACCAAAGATCTCTACAAGCATTTTATGAAATTTGAACGTTTATTTTTTCCGAATTAAAGGACAAAAATGGAGCTTCCCGCAAACGCTCTTTTTCTGGCACAAAACTAGACATGGTTACTCAAGAAAAAATATATGTTGTAGTGTGTTATCACTTATGATGTGCACTGTTCTATGTAAACAGGTGTCAAATAAACACAAAAAAACAATATGGCATGTCGATGAAAGATCAATTTGGTCTGTAAGCCCGCATTTATAAGCAAACAGCAGTTTAAAGATTATACACCTGGTAAATGATATTTAATTTAAAAAAAATTATAAACACTCGATGATACCATAAAACATTTGTGGCAATTCACTGTTTATAGGAGGATTACAAGATTGAGAACTGATGAACTCAAATTCGAAAAAGGTTGCTAAAATATGAAAGGGGTCCTATTTTAAGCGTTCGGTAAAAGTTGATTGGCTTCCGATTGGCGACCGAAACTCTTTCTTTCTCTAATGTTTCGAGTCACTCCTAACTTTAATTCAGCTCTGCCGAAGTTGCCTCTTGTTGCTCGGAGAAATTGCCTTTTCCTCAATCCGCTAACATCCTGATATCCTCTGCAGGTTGCAGGGATTGATGCAATCCGGTTCTGTCCGCAAGAAGATGATCGAACATATCCCATGGAACCAATCGAACCATATCAACACTGACTACATCTCGGATGAATCAAGGAATTGGTGGAATGGAAAAGATCATTTAACCTGCTCCTGTCAGGCCATTGACTACCTCTAGGTTTGCCGAAAAAGGTATCTTCGCAGTAACTGTCTTAGGCATTGAAAAAAGGCAGCGACGATGGAAGCATTGTTGAAACCTTTTCAATGATCTCTTCACCTTCACCGTCGTATTGGATGTGATGTTCGCTGAGAGTCAAAGTCAGAGATCATGTGACCCTGGCTGGCACAGTATTGTCCTTCAACATTTCGGCATCATAAGTTTCTGCGGCGGCAGATTCCAGTGTTATTTTTTCATCTGATCTCTGCTCGCTTCCTCGATTAATGCTATAAGATGTATAGTGTCTTTTTTGATAGCTTGAAACGAGAGCCGTTTAGAGTGCATTCTACAAGTGATTTCGTCAAATATCAGAACATGACTAATGAGGGTGCCATTTATCATGGACAAACAATGTTTTGAAGGGCAGGTTGGGCCTCCTCGATCAAGTTCACGAATGTGATACGAAAAGACAAGTGAATCTACAACAGTACCAAAATTAAGGAAGGGAAGAGTGGAGAAAAAACGGCTAACGCTTTCTCTTTAGATGCGTTCTTTGAAGGCTATGTAACATTTTATTTATTTATTGCTGGTGGATAAATCCTTAGTCAGTTCCTAGACGATTTGGATCGGTGGAATCTTGATAAGAATGGATTCTCCTACGATTGTGAGCATATCTATCGTTCGAGGGAACATCAAATGTTGATAATTGAATAACGCAATAGTTGATAGTGTCCTAATTTATTCAATTATTGGCGCAAGCCACAGCTGTGCACGGAGACACTGAGAGATGAAGAAATAGTGGTCGCTTGGGCCGTTTGTTTTATTTTATACTCCTTTTGGCAGAAGAAATTAGAATAAAGCAGTCACGATAGGTATAGTGCAGCTTATCGTCAATCTTGGATCGTTCTTTGTCAATCGGCGATGCACTCATGCAATCGAACTTCCTTTTAGATGTGGCCCGCATGCAATGACTTCATTCAAACTACGCTGAATTTGCTCAGACAAATACTTCCTTCTTTTGGCGGCTTTGTATAGGAGTGTACTGCAAAACATTGACGTTTTTAAACCAGTGAAGAGATTACTCACGTACATAGTGAGATCAGGAGCAATGTCATTGTAATAATTAAAGTAAAACAAACGCTACCATGTTAAAGTTTTAATGTTTGTAGCCTACGCACAAGCACTCTGGAGGCTGAGAAGTAAGAGGAAATCACATCTAGCAACGTTCATGATACCAATTAATCATTTAATTAATTGCACTATTCTCATAAAACCGCGTATCTAAACATGGTCAGTAGCAGCTGCACAAAGAAGTTGTGTATCTTCCGATTCAATTGCACGTGGCTCAGCCATAGCAAGGACGATCGCAAATAGGTACAAGCTGCAGTATTATGTGCGATCATCATACGGTTAAGGTATAAATGCTTTGTGCAGTTTTATTTGTTCTTTGCTCTTTATTTCATGTTAATGCGTGAGGATATGAAAGAACACAGCTTCACAGCTACTGATCTGTTGTTGTTTTTTTTATCGCTATGCGTGATGTTATCCAAACTAACAAAGTAAATGTGTATCTCTCTAACTCTTTCACCGGAACCATTTTTGTAAATTTGTAGTAAAGATAAAAGGAAATGTTATAAAATATGCGATGATGTTCTCTTTGCCTCAACCTGTACATATTATGTACCGTCTGTTTCCTCAAAGACATTCCTGCCCTGAAGATGAATTTTTTAAAAACCTTCGGAACTCAGAATACTACTCTGGAGACTATACTTGAATCAGGAGCATACTATTAAAAGGGATGATGGTAGCGTATTGTAACGGGTTGAGGACGAAAGCTTGTTTAAAGCAAAAGACTTCTAAATTGCTCGAGGCTAATGAAACTTGCAGTGGGACATTTCACACACTACCAAAAATGACCCCAACGAGGACGGCCAACGCTAAATGTCAGTGAATGTCCAACCAAAGACATGCGGTGGGAGAGCGAGATAGCAACAGGAAATATGAAAAGCAAGATTCATAGTGAGTAAAGAAAAGACGAAAGCGACAGAGAAGCGGTGCTTGCCGTGAGGAAGAGCATGAGACAAACGCAATAGACAACTACTGTGATGGATTTGAAGCAACAGCCGCAGAAGCGTTTGTGTCCGTGTCCGCGTGTTTGTGTGCATATTGGCAGTGGGGGCAGTGGAGTAGGGGTCTAGCCGCAGACCTTCCCCCGGCAGTGAAATCATACTGTGTTGGCTTTAACCTTGAAACACCAACCGCACAGCAGTGAGAGCTCCGCATGCAACAGTGCTATGGTCCCGCGGCCGTGCAGTCAAGGTGCGACACGTATACGTTCAAATTCACCGCGCACTGGCTGACTTCGGCCGGAAAGTGACTTTCGCATTGTTTACAGGTTTCGGATGACGTATTGGTGGTCGAATGAGGTGAGGCAAGTCACCAAAAATTTGTTTCGCGCCACGAATCTTCCTTCCTCACATTCACCTTTGGATGCTTTCCTGTTGCTAGCCTGCTCGCTCCAATGTTGAATCAGCCCGCTCTCGCATTCGATCCCCATCAACTCTTGATCATTTGTTTTTTCACCCCTTTCCTCCCTTTTTTCGTGTCTCTCTTTTCTGTCTCACCCTACTTGCTCCTATAACAACGTCCTTGAAGTATGAACAATTACCCAAAACGTTCTCAAAAGATTGACCTGTCGGGAAACGCATTATTTTCTGAGATTAGTATAAAGTGTCGCACATCCAAATAGGACCACCTCTACACATGTTACCAAGATCATCACAGATTCGCCAATTTAAGCAGTACAAAAACCAAAACTATGTGGCATTTATAGGCACTGATATGAGCTTTTAAAAATGCTTTAAATGAACAAGATCGACTGATTCATTCATATAAGATTGTCCTTTTTGCGGAACATCTTCGAAATGCATTGGACAATCAAATAGGACCACCTTGCTGTTTCCATTATTGCGACATAAAATCTCAACCGATCAAGAAGATATCTACTAAAATACAAAAGGGAGGAATCTTAACTAAGCATTTAAATACACCTTTGACCGGAATATGGCTGAAATGAAAAGAGAACCATAGGTTGAGGAGAGCACTATAGAGAATTGCAAAGGAAGAAGTTCTAACGATCAAAACTCCAAAGAAATGCATAATCGGGAATCGATCGTCCCGCTGAAAAATTACAGTTCCCGCAAAACCGTCAAAATTTGTTTAGAACTGCATGCATTGGGACAGATAAGAAAATAACCGAATCTAAAAAAACTTAGCCGATGATGCTTTCGAAACTCGTTTACTCTCTCTCTTTTCACGTTTAATCCTTCACTCCCACAATGCTCCTGACAACAAATAGAATGTTACGAGAGATAAACATCATTACTGATACTAAGGTTTGATGCATTTGCCAAAAACCTATACTGTCTAAAACACAGATCTATACTTTAAAGAGGCGAAAGAACTGTTAAAGTTTAAAACCTCTATAATATAATAAAAAAAAAAAAAAAAAAAGATCTATACTGTATAAACATTCGAGAACTAGAGCGGATCAGGCCCCTACTTCCAAAATGTTCTTATTCACTACTACGTCTGTCACATGACCATATTGACTTCCGAATATTTCAATCCAAATTAAAGATGCATTGCACAAGCTCTATACATATTGTGACGAATGGTAATGTACATAATAACAATTCTATGAGTTGTATATTTTTTAACATATATAAGGACGGACGAGCCGTATGCTTAATTCTATGAGTTGTATTGCTCAAATGTATTAAAACATTGAGGTATTCGTGAAGAATAAAATGTTTTCCACTCGTAATTTGTCAACGAAAAACTTAAATGAAGTTTGGAACAATTCTTACTTCATTTAACCCTGCAGTTAAATTTGCACCATTTGGTAAAAAAAAAACCAATCTACTTGAAATTTTCATTATGGTGTTTTTATAGTAAATGAAAATATATATAAATTGAGATTCATAAAAATATCAAAGGAAACGAAAAAAATAAAAGGTTACCTTAAATGGGTTCGCGGACCATCATGGCACCAATTTTCATGGTGTTTGTATGCGAATTTCTACCCATCGATCCCACAAATCTCGAATCGGAGTATATTTATCGATGCAACGGATTTGTCTTTGACACCAACGTCACATAATAGCACGAGACAATGGGCGGCCAAATGTAATATCAAACGTATCATCTACATCTTCATTTTTTGCTCTGTGAATAATAATATAATGAAATAGTTTTCAAAACATCAAAAAAATTAAGCATAACGATACACACCAGCAAGAATGAGTATTCCAATGGATGCACGTAAGTCTGCCGTATCCATATTCTCCCATTTGTTGCAATTTTTTTATCATATTTTTTGGTGTTCACAATTACAATTTCTTCCGAGGGAACAATAATAAGAAGCAGATTTCATATCGCCATATCTGGTTGTTCCTGTCCGTGTGTGATTATATTTTAAGGTAGTGAACCGATAGGCTCGAGGTATGCCTCCAAAGCATTTTCTTCTTTGCAACGAATAACGAATCCCCCGATCTCGATTGATTTTGTTCTTTTTCATTACATTCGTCACATTGAGTGTTTCAATTTTAATTTCGTCATCCGAATTATAATCACTTTCATTATTACTCTTTTCTGAATTTTCTGGGTCGTAAACGATATCTGACAAAATTCAATCATTATCGGTATTGTCAAATGATTTTTCTTTGAGTAAATTGTTGACTAAATCGAATCACTCCTCTTTTTAATTACATCAATGTTTATTTGGGCACCCGAATCCATGTGGGTGAGTTAGATTGTGAACCAATATTGCAATAGATTATAATATGCGTTTTTTAACCGAAACTGGCTAAAAGAATAGTGATTAGAAATAAATGGTTTAATAGAAATGTATAGTTACCTAAGTTTAGCTTTCAAATACGTTTGAAGGATTTACTTTAATTTAACTAAACATAAGTATATATTCTCGAAATGCGCTGGGGCTTGTGTGAATAATATTGTGTCTACAAAAACTAAAAGAAAGGATGCAACGTAGATGCTCGGTATTGAATCGCGATGCTTGATCCCCTTGAGATCAATATTATGTCACTTTTGCGGATTCGCTGATCAGAGTCGGTGGAGCATTTTCTTTGCTTTGGAATAATTCTACAGAGCGTGTACGTTGTGTTTTATTTCATAGAACGACCGCGTGAGTCAGCGAACCAGTCTCTCTTTCGATTCGATCTGCCCGAATCGAAAGAAGGTCCCGAGAGATCGCAGCTGTAACCAAAATGCCTTTCCAATTGTGCCCTCCAGTAAGCGAATGGATATCCGGCCCCAGGCTCACCCGTGCAGTCTTTATTCCCAGAAGTTGGGATCTAGCAGAGAGAATTTCTCGCTCGCAAGACACTCGTAGACAATCTTTTGGTACGTGGCCCTGGCTTATTATTCATTATTGCCTAGACATAAAAATTGAAAAGTCACCATTCACTTTACCTTCTGGCAACAAACCGAGGGACCCAGCACAGCTTGGTGTGACTCTAGGATTTTTCACCGCTGAGACCAAAAACCGCACAGCTGTGGGGGCTGGGCAACATTACAACATCTTACAAGGGGGCTGTACATTCTCCAACTTTTTATGCAACTAGCTGCGCTTAATTCATTTCACTAGTGGTTGCGGCGTTGTCAGTGAAACTCTCCACAATCCACTGAATTGGGTTGAACAAGCTGGTTCTTATGATGGTGGTTAAACAACATTTATAACTGATTCTAGTTTTGTTGGTGAACTATCGTTGTTTGCACATGTACAATGACAAACCAGCGATGTTTGAACATGAAATTCAAGCACTTTTTATAAATTAACAGTTGATAGTAATGGTTCTTGTTCATGAGCACATTACTTCATATGCGGCTTTTTATAACTTATTTTTTAACAAAATACTGTAATGTCCCTTTAACCTCGATGCTAATTCGATTGAGATTCGAGATGGTCTCGATTGGACGGATAACCAAAATACAGCCTAAACACATATTACATATTGTTGCATGCATATTAAGGGTATTTTAACCTATTTCAAGGTAACTACAATAATATACCTCAGATTATTGTATTCAATTGACTAACTTTACTAGCATAACTTTAACGATGTGTTTGATCAGCTTTTTTTTTAATGTTAAGTAGCATTAATTTATCAAGTTTGAAGAAAAACGTTCATAACGTTACAATCGAACGGCGGACCTTGCCGTGTCGTTTGTTTCGCCGCTGTCTATGCTGTACTGGATGTTTGCCTACCAGCTACTTGTTGGGCACAAGTACTGCACTGCAGAGAAGATGGAAACCAAATGTCAAACTAGACGATGCATTTATATGCCCTCTTTCATAGTCGAGTATATGCACAGTGTCTTATGCAACGGAAGACGTGAGATATGTGAAGCTCGTAATCCTCAGCTCAAATCGTATCGTCATCATGCTACACAAAGCACAAAGGTTTTTGGCAACACAAGGTATCCAGCGTTGTAATATAGATATAATTTTTACATCTTTGCTTTTCAATAAAATCCATTGCAGAGCCCAACATTGAATGAAAGTCTCTATATTAGCATCAAAAATATGTAAACTCTTCGCGCAGCAACATATTGAAACACAGAAAAACAGCTAAACCCCATCTGGACTCTTGCGAAGATTCGAAGCTACTTTCCCTTAGGTCCCTTATGGTCTTAACATCATAATAAAGAATTACATCATAAGTAATCTCAATCGGAAAGCGTTGCGTTCAATACTGTATTGTCATAGAAAGTAACACCTTCATGGTTTTAGCTAGCGCTACAAATTTATGCTTTTTAAAACTTGTTTCATAATTTAAGAAATTATTCATAGCCAGGTCCAATTGAACACACTATTGCAAAGTTCACCTAATAATTTAGTGTTATTCTTTTAGAATTTATTTCTTATTGTTTCTTTCATTAGCTTCGATTTATCTCAACATGGACATGGACTAACAGGATTTGTATGAAGTTATCAAGCCTATTAACCTTCAGGATTGCACAGAAACTTTTGATTTTTATAAGGTGCCGAAACTTTAACCGTTACTAATTGAATAATTTAATAAACTATACAATCCAGAATGAACGATTAATTGCTAAAATCCATTCTTCTGCAATGCCAGTTGGAACTGTCTTGGAAGCATGCCAGCAGTACTTCTAACACCTAAGTTAGTAGAAGCATAACAGCGATAGGGTGTGGTGGGTAGCCGTGTTTCTTTCTCACTTTTCCTTTCTCTTCGAACAGTTCCATCCAGGTATGTCGGGGTCTACTAGGTTCGACGGTTGGTTCTTTTCCACAACGTGGTCGCCTTTCTTTTTCATCCATTCATACTAGTTCGTGAACTGAAAGTGAAAGGGCAAATATGTGATTTCAACACCAGGACCAGCGTCTGTTAAGAAAGTAAGCTTAATTCAAAGGCTACAACGATGGTAGAGCCAGCTGAGTAAAGACGGTAACGTAATCGGTTACAAGACATCGATAAAAATAAATGTAGCTTCTTTGCGGTGGCTAGCATTTGCACCGATGCAATGATAGGTTCCGGAATCAATGCTGCTGGAAGGTAGAAATGGTTTTCTTTCGAGTATTTCGTTTCCTTTCCTGCTGTTTTCTGTGTTAATTTTCATACATATAATTGTTACAAAACATTGTAATGGCTGATATAATGGCCAGGAATCTACATTGACTTCACTTTTGATTTTGCAAATGAAAAATCTGCATGGATGTGTCATGTATGTGAGCGTCTATTCCTAAAGATGTTGAACGGGCAATTTTTATTCCATAGTACCTAGTTCAAATAAAATTTAAACACTATAGATTATTTAAACACTGCTTATTCGCATATGTAATTCGGTTATGAATAACGTTCAATAGCGCATACCAATCAGTGTTTTCTCTGTCGCAAATATCATTCATTGTGCGATTTTCTCAGAGCTGAAACTGAAAAGCGTAAGTAATGTGTTAGAAGGACGTAAATTGAAATTTTAAAAATTATTTTATCTTACACATAAACAAAAAGATCACCCATGTGTTTTGCGTCACTATTCCTTTTTTCTTTATAAGCAACAGCAACCAACACTAGTGAACAAATAATAAAAATACAGAGTTAGTGTTAGTACAGTGTTACAGTATGAATATTTTTCAAATTCAAAACCCCAATATAAATATATTATACACAAATTTGGTATACGGAAAATAAATTATTATTGTCAGCGTATACAGCGTCCCATTGGGTATTTGAAAAGAAAGGAAAAAACACGGATTTGTTGCTCAAAGACTCCTGAACTAAAATAAGAGTGTCAGCTTCGTTGCCTTCTTTAGTCATCAAGATGGTGATGGCTGCGCAGTATCGTAAAAGAAATTTTATTTTCATACTCTATACTAGGCACTATAAAACGAAAAGTTCGGAGAATGAGAAATACTTAAAATGTTCAATCCGGCGACCATCTACCGAGGGTTGGGAGAAAATCTTATTGGAGAAGCAGTGCTGCGCTAAGGGTTCGTTCCAGTAAACGCGACTTTTCCTCGTTTTATGTTGCGCATGATGGTACCAGGAATCACCAAAGTATTACTGACTGGAACATTCATTCCGGTAGTCGGTGGTCGTTAAAAGGATGCCGAAACAAATGCACATGCTCCTTCTTATATAAAACTAATCGGAACACTCCTCCACCCGGTATATAACAAAAATGAGCAGCACCATTCTGTCAGGCGAGTGTTACGAAGAATTCGAGTTTCATCAAAGGCGAACAACTGAGAAAGCAAAGAAATTCGATAGGTCCTTCTTGGGCAAAAACGGAAACTTGCATCAAGGAAGGAAACAGAGGGGCCAACTGTTCGCTAAGAGGGTGATGTAAAATACAGATACCCGCCCCAAGCTTGAAGCCATTATATGGAGCGTAAAGAAGGATTTTCTGGGATTTTTTATAGCCGAGCACGAGCACTTATTTATTGTGATTCCTTTCCCCCCTTTAAACCATAGCTCGGCGCAAAAATTGCCACTGCAACTGGTAGAGAACTGAGAATATGGGTAGAGGGGTTTATATGGGAAGGAAACCTAATCTTACAGAGCAACAAGACCGGAACGACCGGAAGTTGAGCGTTTGCAGAAAATGGCTCAAAAAAGTCGTAAAGGAACCAGTGCAGAAGTTTAGTGTCCTACTGATGGTCTGAGCCGTTCTTCGATTTGATAAGCTTTCTGATATTTTCCATGTGAATTATGTTATCATTAATGGTAAATACACATTTTATAGAAGATTTGTGTAGGTTTTTCAAACGATTACTGAACACCAATTATGTAAATAACGATAAAATAATAAACTCGAACCTAATATTTGATATATTGTAATTCGGTCTTCATAGTAATAAAAACAACCATCACAGGTCCCTAAATGAAGAAAACCTTGGCATCTCTCAAACTGAGTGTTGAAGAATTATAGTATGTATCTTACATTGTAAGAATTATAGTATGATTTCTGTATATTTTTTGGAATATAAAAACTTATTGTAAAAATAAAGAAATTGCATTTTTGAAATTATAAATGAAACTATTTTTTTTAAATAGAGCTTTATGCTTTTCGTGTTTTTTTCGTTCAAATACGTCAAATGCTATGTCTAACTTTCTACAGCCGTATTTAAATAAAGAAACAATCACTATGCGGTGAAATTATCAGCTTGCTGTACATATCTTCAAGTCTAAGAGCCGGTGGGCTTACATGATCGATAACTTTCAAATAAAAGTCCTGTTGGTTTTACTGTCAACCGGTTTTTACCAATTTAGAGCCATTTTTTATCCATGATTTATAAATGGTGTGCCTTATAATCAATTGTGGTATTGCTTTGTTTTCTATCATTATGAATCCATCTCAAAATCCTTCAGTCTTTTTTCACATAGAGAGTATAATTTTAGGAATACAGGTAGCACATAGTCCTCGAATAAATTACAAGGTTGTAATTGAGCAGCATCATACTACTACGTACCAATGAAGCCAATGATATATTTTGGTAATTTTATATTTATGAATAGGACACAGCAGATATAAAACCAGTAATTTTTAGCGTAGAAATGACTCAGTAAGAAAAGTACTCTCAAATCTTACGAATAAACATATGGGTCTACATAACTTCCAAAATCGATGAACTAACGACACGGTGCACGATAGTGTTCTATAGAGAACGGTGCTTAACCACTATTCGATATGTTTGGCTCATGAAACATTAACAAGATAATTATTTGGTTGTATCGCACAACAGAACAGTTACAAGCTGCCATGAAATTTTTCACAGAAGCAGTATGTGGTTCCTACACCCAGTTGATTTTTGCCAAGTATATGCAATGAATCGAAAGCAATATTTTCGTGAATGTCTTAAAATGTTGTACACGCAAAATGTGTGAATGCCGGAATCCAGTCTGTCTGCAAATACATTGCTTTTTTAGATACAAAAGTAGCTCGAAAGTCAGTGGATAAGAAAGGATTCAAAGGATTTATACAATTACTGTTGTGTTCACTAGGTGATTCAAATAAACTTTGTAAAGTTTTCAGCATATCTTTTAGAGGGGTAGCTTTCTTTCCGTTAATTGTTTTTGTAATATGATTAAATAGTAGTATCGTATTAGTAACCAAACCTTTGAGGCTGAATAGCTAAACTTGCGAATTGAACAATATGCAGAGTGACTCCATGTTTATTTCCATATTTCTTTACTATAATTAGCTGTAATGTAACCTTTTTACAGACTTACCTTTTTTGTTACGAATCCTTTTAGAGATTTGATAACAATAAATCTGCTCCGGTTTTTTGGAATTTCATATCCGTAATGGTCGACAGACCAGCATTGCAAGATACGATATTCAGCTTAAAAAAAGCAATCCGTCTGAATTGGTTTATAAATAATAAGAGCTTGTTGAGCAAAATAAATTAAATGAAAGAGAATGCAGTAAGAAAAAAAAGACTAGACGAAAGACAATATTTATAAAACGATTAATATTCTGGCGTCTTCAGCATTCAATGGTATAGATTTCCAATTGAGCAAGACATGCAATTGGAAAAAATATATGAAAATCCATAAATTATGTATTGGTTCTAAAAGGATGAATGTTGCTCGTTTAGGTCGCCAAGAACATCCTTTTTCTCAGAAATCCACCATCAGTTTACAGATGTTCTCAACGTACCCAGGACGGGATATTGCAGAAGGTTTTGTTGGTCATAAACGAAAGCCGTCTCAGCGGTCGAATTTCCGGCACTTCTAACGCGAGATTGTACAAAGATAATTGTAACAAACATGGCTGCCATCGAAACGCCCTAGCATGGTTCGTTTTCACATAGTTACGAATGAGAGAAATGTGAAACTTTCGTTGAAAACCCACCCCTTCAAATCCAGTTATATACCAAAGATGGTCGATGGGACATCTTTAGGGACCGCATTTTCCTTACTATGGCTCGGTTTATTCTCCTTTCTTCTGGTGTTTACCATTGATACAGTTGTTCCGTATACCGCTACGAAATGGCTGTCGAGCCATTGTTTGAGTCACCCTTAGTCCCTTTGCAACCCTTATCACATTGCATGGAACGCATTTACTGCTCCCTTCATTATTCGATAGGCATAGATATTTCGAAAAGAATATGTGTGTGACTATCGCTGTGTATGTATGTCGTAAGCCCTACGAAGCGGTGATGCCGCGTAATTTATGTGCACACGCATGTCACCGGTAGTATCATTAAATTTTTATACGGGAACGTATCTTACGCTCCCTCTGGACACCAATCCTACTCTGGAGTGCTGCATCTCAGATTCGGCATATAGATGGCTAAAGAGCATCGAAAAATAATATCCTGGCAAGCTAAACAAGAAGAAACCGAAACGGAAAGTTCAACTAGTTTTCATTTCTACAGTGTAGTTAAACTGTAGGCAAAGAGTAATTTATGGTCTGCATTTTACGGTGCCTTCTGTGAAGCTGGACAAAATGGTGAAATGTGTGGCCCTGTTTTAAAAGAGAAATCTTTTTCAACCACGGAAGTATACGAATATTATATAATTTTCTATAAGTTTCCACTGATCCATTTCCATTTTTGTACATTACCGTGGAGTGGAGGGGGGAATCATCAAAACTGCCAATTATTTCAATTCCATTGAAAATGGAATGTTTCATGTTTTTGCATTTCTTATTAAAGTACAGTTTTCAGCGGGATTGCTGAGATGCGTGTTCGTTGCCGAGAATTGTGGAGCGACGGCATTACAGGGTTACTGACATGAAGTGTTACCTATTCAAAACACTATAACTTTTTTGCTTGAAATGATTTTGTATTGATTTCAAAGACAAAATTGTTTTAGAATAATCAAATTTTCAGAAACTATTCGCTTTAGCTCAATGTGGCCACATTTGGCTCGACTATAGCCTTCTAACGGCCCGAAAAAAATTGATGCTGCACGAATGTGATCTTGCGGTATTTTGGCTCGTTCTCGTACAATCGATTCCATTAGCGCATCCATACTGGCTTATTTTTTAGTCCTCACTTTGATCTCCAACTTGGACCAGACGGAATGGTCCATCGGATTTGCGTCTGACGAAATCGAAATCCAATGTGTGGACGAAATGAAGTGTGGAACATGATTTTTTAACCATTCTTGGTTCGCACGAGCTCTATGAGACGATTCCGAGTCTTGTAGGAACGTCCATGGTCTGTGACCGAAATGATTACGTGTCCACGGCTCTAAAGCGCCTTCTGAAACATATTATCGATAACGTGTCGCTTTCTATTTGACTCCAGGATCGATGAAAACAGTTGAAGAACGCCCATCAGCGGTTACAACGGTCCAAACCATTTATTGCGATGGGAAATTGCTACGAGTGGCCGTACTTAGGCTCAAATTCAAGTATGAACCATCGATCAAGTAATGACGATCGTTTTTAAAGGTTATGGATAGATTAATTTGAAAATTTTTCTCATCGGAGAACACAATGTTCGAAAATTCGCCACGTTCGTGCAAGCGCAACAACTCCTTTGCTCGTTCGCACCGAACTTTATTTTGCTGCGTTGTAAGATTGTGTGCTTTTGAGAAGTTGTAAGGCTCAACCTTAAGATCATTTTTCATTATGGGTTGCATAGGATCGAGCGAAATTTTCATATCCTTTGCGAGGTTTTTATGGACGCGGATTTCGTTGAATTCTGGCCTTCACTTTCCGAATCATTTCTGGCGATGTTGCGGTTTGTTCTGGTCCACTTCCATAGCGTTTTGTAATGCTATCAGTACCATTGTATCGATTTATGGAGCGATACACAAACATTTTCATCAGTTTAAGGTGACTACTCTCACGAAGTATAGTTTAAGGTTGTGATTTTCCAGCCAAATAAACGCCATCACAGCTATATGTTTGATTTACATCACGATAAAAAAATCTACAAAACATAGACGCAAATGCTTTTGGTGCCTTGTAAACAATATATTAAACTATAACTAAAACAATTTTGGCGTCGATATTACGAGCGGTTTGAAAGATACAGCACTGTGAATTTGGTAACACTTCATGTTACTAACTCTGTACTTACTGTGGCAAATAAATAAGAAGAATCGGTACACAATTTGCTAGTGCTAACGATTTTTTTTTATTCTCGTATTTTTTGTAGGTTGTCAATACTGTTGTTAACATACATGCCATGTTTTACTTCAAGATAATGATTAGTTTTTGAGATATGATTTTTTTGTGAGATACTAAAGGGTATGGTGAACTTTCTGGAGCAAAGAGTTTGCATTAAATTTTGTTTGAATGAATTTTCCGCTATGGAAACTTTGAGAGTAGTGGAAAAAGCCTTTGGGGACGACGCTTTGTCAAAATCCAGAAAAAATCCGCGCCATCCGCATGCATATGGTCACTTCAAGAATAAATTACTTCAAACATTGATAGACACTTGGGATATAAACATAAGTGCTCTAAATATTGCATGTTTATGGCGTGCCTTTTGAAATGTCTCGTGTCCTGATTTTGGATTTTGATTGAGGATTTTGAGAAATATCGCGAACAGCAAATAGTAATCAACCATGTACAAATCGGCCGAATCACTTGTAAATACAAATACTGCTGCCTGTATTAGCTTTCAAACTCGCTTTGCAAGGGTATATATTTGTTTTCCGAATTTTAATTTTTAATCGATTTTATTCCCGAGATTAAAAACTGATATGTTGCACAATGGTTCACAATCCAACGCACACATTAGAATGTTGGCGACGAAAAATGACATAGATGGGAAAAAATGTGACATTATTTAATTTGTGTTCGTTCAATGTAGTGCTAAGGCGTACATATTTGTCGTAAGAAAAGTAATGATTCAAACGCCTGATGACTAGCCAAAAATTTAACTGGAAGAAGAATCATTTCATGATGACGATAGTGATTCAGATGTTGATTACGAGCCAGAAAATTCAGAAAATATTAATACGGAAAGATATTATGATTCGGATAGTGAAACGGAGTGTTTCAATGATAAATCTAATAATAATGGCACAACACTCTTGTCTGTTAACCCGATTTGCTACGTTCAGTTGTTGCGATATAAAATCTGGTTTTCAATTACTTTTTCTTTCGACAATTGAAAAAATAGTTATCAAAACACCAACAAATATGGGAAAAAAGGATCACAAATGCCGGAATATTAATTCATCCGACCCCAACTAAATAAATGGAATAAATGAGAAAAAGTTCAACAATAGTACGACATCCTAATTAATGCTAACTCCAAATCGCGATATGATATCTATTGGATTGGATAGCAATATATATTGGATTGGATTGGTGGAAAAACATACAGCTCATGCGACCCAACGAGATAGCGTAACGGTATCAGCAGGACGTTTAAAAATGCATACAAATAAATTCAATCGAATAAATTCTATCATATTAAACAAACGGCTCGTCCGTCATTACCATATGTAAAAAAAATTTTTATCACATCAACCAAAGTATAAAAATGTCTACCATCAATTAAAAACTAGCATTTATTTTCAAACATAGTAGCATTATCTAACAACGACAATAGCTAACAAAACAAATAATAAGCGTTTAATTGGTCTCATGCCTTTGCCCTGTATGATAGAAAACACGTAACAGAACTGGTGTGTGTATCTTTTGTCGTTACTACTCCTCAGTATGCTCGTAGTATTCTATACTACATTTGTGTGTGATGATCGTACCATCTATTCATTCTTTAGAAGATTTTTCTTAAGAAGATAACCATGTCATCAAAAAGACTTAATGGAGCACAAAACAAGCTTTTGCATAAAAAGATGAGAGAAAACTGATGTTCTCGATGTAGAATTTTATTGCAGCGAAAGAGATCTTGTTAAAGGCACCACCGTTGCTACGGGAGCGGCAGCTACTGACAGCGATATTTTTGCTTTTGTTTCACTGAAGGTTTTCTACTAGCAGGGCTTTGCGACGATGCAACATGTCTGCATAGATGCCCCTTCCCGCAAATAGCCATGACTGCACATACTCGGGCTTGGCAAAGTCCAGGGGGCCAGAAACACAACATCAATGAAACGACAAACACTAAGTTTTTCCTTTTTTTCAGACCACCAGAGATTGCTTTTCAATCAACAGTTCGCCTTCTACCACCCCCTCTCTATCAGTCATCACAACATAAGGGTTTTAATCGCAAGAATACGTGAAACCACCTCGATCATCACTTCAGTATATCGAAGAGCATAAGGAAAATCGGGGTATAGCCAGAGACTTTTAGTTTCGGAACCAGTTATTATGCTGGAGCAGAGATGAGGTCTTATTGGTACGTCGATCCGTCGGGCGCTTATGCAACATCTACTGTTCTGTTGTGTACAAGAGCGTTGAAATTTTCTTAGTTATAGAGGCGATTGAAGTGTGTTGCTTTTGGTACATGACGTTGGAAAATAGTGTGCTGTAGATCCGTGTTCGAAGCACTCCCATTATCTGCTTCCCGTTGGTTGATGTGTTGTCCGACGATAACTTTTTCTTAGGTTTAAGTAACGACCATTGAGCGTTTTAATTTTTGATGGTGACATTGTTTTAGTACATTTATTTTTTGACCAGTGTTGTAAAAAATATAAAAAACCAAATAAATAGAAATGATAAATATTCAAACGAAATTATTTAAAAATAAATAACGAACTGCCTGAAATTACTGCACTGCTACCATTTTTTGTAAAAGCAAAATGATTTGCACAGAGCTATTTTGCTCTTATGTTACATGCTATGTTTGCTGGATGAAAATATTGTTTTTCTCTTTTTCACCGAGCATATTGTAACACAAACACACATAGATCTAAAATGTATTACTTTAATAGCAGAATATGTCCTCATGGAGGATGGAATGTTTCATCTTTGGGAGAATTCATTTCATTACTACAAACTAGGCAACTAAAGACAACTATTTTAGAGAGCGAGGTGTGAACCCGATGTTGGTAGATAATAATCTTTTGAGATTAATAGGGCTTCCTAATTGATGTAGAAGAATTATTCAGAATGTAAAGCTAAAATGTATCAATCAACCGTTTCTCATTCAACTACAATACCAACCGTAGTCATTCTGCTCTCCTATAGTTTGGTCACGTTTCAATCGAGTGTCATCGTTTTCAATCTGGTGGCATAAAAGGTGTTCTGAGTGCCTGTTTATTCCTGGGCCAATATACAAACCATTCATTTTCCGGACTTGACACACCGTCATTTGCCGGAACTGGGTTATGAATCCGACGCCTCCGTGGTTTCGCAAGATTAAGTTTTGAAACATTGATGAGCGCCCATAAAGTCTCCCAAAAGTACGCCACGTTTGATGTCGCGCGCCGTATTCAAATCCCCCGCGTGTCGTGTCCCTGGGAATGCCTACATATTCAACGCTCTTCTCCCTGAGGTCCCTTTGCACGCTGTAGGTAAACCCTAATAAACCGGTCAACGAAAGCAACCTGCCTTCAGCCAATCGCCCATGCAGGACTTCACTGATTGAACGATACCCGTGCACGGTGGCCGAAATCCCATTTTGGAGGATATGAACTTCCTTGGCTCTACGTGATAGGCTCATGTCGAAAAATCCCGTATGGACGACCTCGTTTACGACAGTTGTTTATTGGTTTACAGCCCCATTATAAAAATGCATCCACAGTATTAACCCTTTGCTCTACTAGGGTTGCACCAGGTACAACCGTTGGTTGTTGCTATAAGAGCGGAAATTGAAGCAGACCTTCGGATATCGCCCATTGAACCAGTTGAAGTTACAGAAACGGACGGTGGCCATGTGACTGAAGACCACTCAGCTGGGTTTGTTAGCTAGAAACGGACTGCTCTGATAAATCCTTGCAGATCACTAGGGGCTGCTGCAATAAACAGACGATGCTAAATGAGAAAAATCGAGGTCATACAGATACCGGCATATCGTTCGAATCAACGAGTTTTCCCGTTAGAAGAAATGACCTTGCTCCGTATTTTACAAAAATTCGCCCTTGAAAGAGGAAAACCATATATTTTTTTTGTAAAAAAACGGCAGATAGAACCAAACTCTTTTGTTGCATAGAACATTGGTTCTTTATTGTTCTAGGCAAAAAACCTTGTTAGTCTGCCATAAGTGTAACATTTGTAGACATCCTTTAACCTTCATGTGAAGTTACCTTTCTCTAACACTTCTCTATGATGAGACATGAGTTTTCTCTGCTGTTGCCGAACAAAGTAGAATTAAAAATTCCTTTACTTGGTACGATAGTAATGGTCACCTTTAACGATTACTTTAAACAATATCAACTATCCATCATCCTTATCATACTATTTGGAATTATATCTTTTCTTACTTTATAGACGATATGTTCGTCTTTGTCTTTAACATCTATAACATGCCACACGTCAGAGAGCGTATTGGTCGACAACTGTGACCCCGGCTCCTTGTAAGGCATGTAGGCTTGTAGGCAGATAAAATAGGCTCACGAAGACTTTGTTGCACTTTTGGAACTTGGAACATGTCGTGAGCCGCAGCCACGCTTTGGACCAGATTCATCTTCTGGAGGAACACAAAATAAATTGCCTCTTTACCTTTATATTCGGCATAATTCAGCTGTTCGTAGGTGTACAAATCATGAATTAATTGAACCGAAACCTATTGATGAACATGTGAACCAAAACAAGTCACCCTTCGTTTATACATTACCTTACGTTTCTAAATGTTTGATTCATTGCCAAAATAATTTTTTTAGCTTTTGAAGGTTTATTTTTGTGTGGACTTAGGGATGGTTTTCCATCATTTTATAGTTATGTTTACTCAGCGGCTTTCAGAAATTTATTAAAAATTTGAGATAAACACTATCAAATACGAATGTTAAATTAACAATTTTATGTTAAAAATTGTTTTCTTTCTTATTCTATAGTAATTGCACTGAATAATTTAAAAACCTGGTTTTGCAAGTAAATCCATCCACTACAATCTATTTTTAGGACAATAAACCTCATTTCAATTCGATTTGGCAAGCAAAAGTAAACGATCAGCAGAAGCAAAGAAAAGATTCACAGCGCAGTAAAAAAGCTGGATACATCTACATTTTAAACATTTCTGGCAATTTTCTTTAGTTTTCTTTGATAATTGATAGGTCTCAAGGTGATGGAAATTTGAGCTTCTTGTTGGATTGATAGATTTTCCGGTGGAATCGAGATTTATTGCATTGTAAAAATGACGATATTCCTGCATTACTGGCAGCTAACTATGCAAGATCTTCAATCTTGGTAGAACCGAATAAATGACAAAATCCTCTCCTTTGATTTCTCTCACCAGCTCCATACTCTTGGGAAATCTTTATGTTACGGGTAAAGTTACCTTGCTAAACCATTTTTAACCATCTACGAGTTCTAGAGAACTCAAATGCACCGTTGAAATAAAGAAAAAAGACGATTATTTGATTATTTTGTAGTGAAAATGCAATCAAATACATTTAGGGTGGAGGAACTAAGCTAAGCAGATACTATTTTTAAAAAGTTCGCATAAAATGTTTTTATATATTAGGTTTAAAAATTCAGACCGTGCCCCCAAGCTCAATCATCAGGATCTGGTTTATCCAGCTATACCACAGTTATGTGCGAATGAATAAAGGAAATGGAAGGATTTTGGCACATGCGTACAGAGATACAAAATGATACATGTTCACACTTGTCTTTTTTTTGTTGCACGTGCAGATTCCCAGCGTTGAAGGATCGTATCGTGTTCCTCGATGAAAAATAGGTTTCCTCTTTCTTGTGTTTATATTTTCTCTACCGTTCTCTTTCCTTCGCCGGTAGGTGGAGCCATGGCAACCCAAGCATAGGCTGTAGACTGCCAAAAAGGATATATAGGATACATCATTGAGTTTTCAAGTGTGTGTGCGTGGGAGATTTTTCAGTTTAGTTTTTGACTGTCATCCTGGAGTGTACATAACTTTCTATGGTAAGCTTTCTCTATTGTTTATGTACCATATAGAAATATGATATAGATTCATAGTAGAAATAAAACCATCTTCTTAATTAAAAACGTAAGGTACCCATTATAAAAAAATGTACCGCCCTTCACAGTTTCAATCTACGATCTTTTTCATTAAGTTTTAAAAACTGATTGTTATTCCGATCAATGTTTCCGATAAACCTAATCTGTAGCTTATTTTAGTAATCCATTAGATAAGCTAAAACAAATTTATTTTATTTTATTATTTTTATCGAAACAATTATTTAAAACGTACTCAGCAATGTATTAGTAAACCGCCAATACATTGCTGAACACGTTTTAAAAATTTATTATCGATATGCATAGATCCAATTTACCTAATTGTTAGTACGGTAAGGTGATCTCATGATCTTTTCGTATTTCACAGATAATTTACTTACCCATGAATCGATTTCTTGCTCCTGATCTGGGATATGCCGTGTAGATCAGTGACGCTACTAATTTGCTTATTTTTTTTCTCAGCAGTTTTTTCAATGTTTAGATTATAGTTACTACGGCAAACAATGGAAATAATAGTGGTTTTGAGGCTTTGATAATAAATAGCTTGAAATACATTAGACCTTATTGAGTTAATAGGGAAAAGTCAAAGAAAATACTGAACTTTGTACACCGTGTCCAATATATCCTCATACACTTTTTTGGTGGACGATTTTGGTATGTACACAGCACCTAGTTCAAATATCAATCTTGTTTTCTCAAATTGTAGTGTTTACTTAACATTTTGGCTGTTGGATTGGTCTATTTTATGTTGCGGGTCTAATTTTAGTAACCATGAAACCATTACGTGTCTATGCTATAAAAAAGATGTTGGATAAGGAGCGTTCAAGCCCTATTTTCAAAACCTTGAAGCACCTTGGAATCAAGCTTGATTTCGTATATCGAACCATTAAAAGATAGCTTGAGACATCGTCGTTAAATTACAAAAAAAGATCGGCGTGAAAGCAGTCGGCTTGTACCGAAAAAGTGATCAAGACCGTTCGGGAACGTACCCGACGTTATCCTCAACATTCGATACGAAAAATGGCCACAGATTTGAAAGTTTTGATATCAACAACGTATAACATTTTTAAATAGGAGCTAGAGTATAATGCTTATGAAAAATGGAAAGTTCACGGAATTTCGGAAGCTATCCAAGAAAAAAAAAGGAAAAAGCAACTCTTCCCGTATCGCGGCACGCTGGTCACGACTTGTGTTCTCTGATGAAAAGCTATTTGTTTTAGAGCAAAGTTGTGGTGTCCAAAACGATAGAATGTGGTCCAAAAACATAAAGGATGTAACAGTTAACCAAAAAAATATCCCCAGGTTTTCAAAATGCGACTAGTGTGATCGTTTAGGGTGGTATTCGTCGGCACGGCAAATTTCCCCCATTTTTTATCGAAAAAGGCGGATAAATTTACCCAACGTCTTATAAAAAATATCTTATGAAGAAAATAGTGAAATCTAGCGTGGAAAGATTATGCGGGAACGAAAATTATGCATGTTCCAGCATGATGAAGCGCTCTTGGAGGAGCAATTTCGGTTCAAAACTGGTGCAGGGACAATTTAACAAGATTTTTAAAGAAGAATGAATGTCCTGCCAGTTCACCAGATCTTAACCTACTGGACTTTATCGTTTGTTTATATAATTATTGAACCTAAACGAACAAAAATTGTCTAATTTTATTCAATTTGAAGCAACGATCCCAAAAATATGGAAGGAAATGTCTATGAAAGTCGTCCGTGCAACGTGCGTTGGACTTTCGAACTTGACAAAACGGTCTGATGATAGAAATTGGTCCACTCGTTACGAAAATAAAAATGATTGAATTTGTATGAGGATATATTGGACACGGTGTAAGTGAACAAAAAAAAATAATATAGCATTTCATGTGCCTTAGCAGCATATAGTCGTTTACCTTGTTTTTGTAAACAAACTTTGCAAAAATGAATTATTATAAAAGGAAAAATTGGAAGCAAATAATTGCTCTGCAAAACATGGTTTTCGACTATGTTTATGTATACCAATGGTTGATTATAAATTATATCCCATTTCATAACGAACTATGCGCATACCTTTGTTCTTGCTTTTGAATAATCTGGCCAGGTTTATTACAATAAAGCCGGGATTAGTAGTTCACCAAATCTCTTGTACTGCATTATCGAATGATCCTAAAATATAATTTGTATTAGATGTACGGAACCGCAGTGAATTATATACCACATGCTCACCGTGAATCCATTTGATTTTCTTTCTTCTTTAATATTTTTTGAAAATATGTAATCGGTTTCAATTATATTTAGTAACATTGGCTTATTGAATAACAAATGTATAATAAATTGTTCGAGATTGCACGCGTTGCAAAGAAAACTACATCATGGATACCACGGTCAATACATCATTTCAATGTTACATATCCACTAGTAAAGTTGCCTCCCAGGGGCTGAGAGTGAGGGAAGCGGGGCCGTATTTTGCTGAATAAAGATATGGGCTCGCCCCGACTGAATGAGAAAAACTAGTGAAGTTGTATGCTACTGTTTACTAATCTACTCAAAACTATTATTCCAGAACAGTGAACTCAGTCAGATCCTTGTAAGTAAGTTCTACATCAATCATTTTACCAAACAGATTTTAAGTCTTCAATTTAAGCGCAAGTGCAAATCTCAGAAACGTATTAAATGTGGTCTCACGATCCTTTTCCGGCTGTGCTCTCGCCACTTCCAGTATCCTCGTCTTGCTCATCATCGAATGAGCCTTCATGCGCTGGCACCGAACCTTCATTACTATGCTGCGCAGTTTCGTCAGAGCGTTCGGCGTTAATCTGTTTCGGTGTTTCACTGTTCACATTTCCCTTTGAACCACTAGAATCTATCCACAACATTGGTAATGTGCCGCCGTTATCGGGAACCAATTGCAGCTCAGCTTCTTCCTCCTCTTCGATCAGATCTGGTTTGCTGCTTATGGTGGTCGTTGACATCGCTGATTTCGGTACTAGCGTGATTGGTTGTTCATGATCGATGTGTAGCAATTTTCCTTGACTGGTACTTTCATTTAACCGATCAACCAAGTGTCCGTACAGGAACAACATTCCAACTCCGAAACAGACTGCTACACACACGATCAGTGCCAGGAAGCTTACACACCTTCGGTTAAATGCTTTCGGTTTGATCTCCGCTAATGTTGGCCTCGGAGATCCATTTGCCAAATGGTTGATATTCTTCACACCGTCTACGAGTCCGGGTGAGCCGTTTGCAAGGCCATGAGAATCAATATCGTTACGTATTGTTACCATCGTTGTCACAGATCTTAGGTTACTTTTAAGATTGATGTCACGTATTATTTTGTAATTAATTTCTTAACACTAAAATGCTACTAACGGTTTCAAAGGTACCAAGAATCGCCACCTCCTTTGCGGACAGATTATTTACTAAACGTATCGAAGGAAGCTGAACGCTGTCTGGCCCGTGTTATTTTAATCTGAGCAAGTCTGACCCATTATCATCATCAGTGAGCCGTTTGGTTGATAGTGGATGCAAAGTGCTTCCCGTCGCTCTTTCCCCTTACTGTGAGCCATTGACATGAAAAATGTACGGCTGAAGTGATTGAAATTGTAAAGCAATTTTATTGAAATTAACGATTAACTGATTTATTTTGCAAAGTAGTTGACAATTTTTCCTTCGCATTACATCAAATCAAAACTGACTCACCGATTACTTAAGTGATGAATTTCATGCTCTGACGGAATTGAGAGCCTAGTTGAAAATTTAATCTCTTGCTTATCGCGAATTGAGCAAATCAAATCACAAGGCAACATATGTCTATTAATTAACAAAAACGTACAAATTTGAAGAATCGTTCGGTGAAATAGATAGTTTAGTAGACGAAATCCTTATCATTAATACTATCTTATGGTGGTACTTTCTGCTAGTGCATCCGATGATGAATCCTTCCCTCCGTAGTTAAATAAGAATGGTGTGAACTTCCACCGGATCGAACTAGGGATGTTCCAGCGCCATTCGAATATTTGTTTTGACTCTGGTTTTTCTTCGACGGTTTGTACAAAAACGTTGGATAATGCATGTTCTGTCGTAATGTCTTGATGAATTTCTTCACTACGTTCAGGCAATGAGCTATCCTTGGATTTCCACTGCTCTTCTTCGCTGCCACCTTCGTGGGTTTTGTTGTTTTTCTCTTGTTTTCGATCATTCGTTGTGTTATGCATATTCCGAACTTCACTTGTGTTCTCGACGATCTTTTCTGCTTCGGCTTCTTCTATCTCTGTATGACTTGATTTGCCTACTAACGAAAACTGCACGTGGTTATTAAACGATCCACTTTCCCGGTGTTCAGGGAATACATCAACTACATTTTCCACTTTCGTTAGATTGTAGTTAATCACCCTACGATTATTTAACTGCAATTCACTCCATTGTAAAAGAAAAGCTGTTCCGAGGGCCCCAATTGCGATAAAACACAGCAACAGAAGTAAACAGAACGTTTTCCTACGGTTGGTTTGCTTTACCGGATCGTCGTGCGATACTCTTTCGATGTCGATCTTATTTTTCATCGTGTGTTGTTAATTGGACCCCCTAGTTCAACTAACGGCTGAAGCTTACCTAAAGCTGTACATGATCGAGTTGATCAATTTATAGTCATTTGGCCAAGCAAATCTTGGTCTTGGTTTATTTTCCGTATGTGTTCTTGTAATCGAGACTTTGATCTTGAATTCTCGAACAAATCAGGGTCCCCAGCTTGTCAATACAATTATTTTATACCAAACAACATCGCTTGTTTGAAGGCTACAAACAGATGTCCTTTATAAATTGTATATTGTTTATGCATGTAAGATGCACACAAAGGACGAGACACAATCATTTCATGCAAGACATGGCAATGTAATACTGTATTGTTGGCAAAGTTAAGGAACTACTGACATTAGAAGACTCATGGTACATCATGGCACATGAATTGCAAATTTATTGTATTTCAATAATCAACAATTCATGTTTAGATCTTCAGCCATAGTTACAGGTACACAGTGAAAAAAAACGTTTTTAAAGTCGCAGTTATTTTATTATTCTAAGCAGTATTCTAAACTAAAATATCTAAAATTTTCTGTTTTTCAATTACAGAATAACATTGTTTTTCCCTTCAAGTAATTAGATTTTCGGTGCATTGCGATCTTTTTCGGATGATGAAAATTTTAGCACTGCAGAGTACCAGCAGGCTAACGTGTTGTGGAAAATTTAAAAGGAACTATGGAACTATCTTCATTATTTTCTATTTTCCATGAGCTGATTTCTCATGACAACTGTAAACAAGAGTTTTCTGCCATTCCCAAGATATTTTTGGGTTAAAAATTTATATTTTACTCTTTATAAGTAATCTGAAAATTTCTAACATCATCTGATTTTGAACTGAGGGGCGGCATTTTCGTGTATTGTATAAGCATATAAAATATGGATCTATTGCAGTCATGCGTAGATGACTCATTAATAATATATGATAGAAAATAATAAATGTATACATTGCAATACTTGTAAGATACACTTTGCACTATAAAAAATTTATTCATAATAGTGTTATACAGAACAATCTTGATTCACAGGAATTGATCGTAATCGAGCCATTATTCAATAGGAACATCTTGCATTACTTCATCGCGGGACTGGCTCTTTTTTGAATGATCGGTTTCGAATCTATGTTTAAAAACATTGGACACTGAAACAAGAAAAAAAAACAAATTTTGGTTACATGTCTCTTTAGGTCAAAGTTGTAACTTTACAAAGACGTAAAAATCACTCACCAACATCGTTGTCCAAAAGATTGACCACACAAAAGTTTTTTGACTTCAAATCACCACCCATTGCCAAGGTGAATGGATTTTCTTGACATTCGTCTAAGCATTGAATAACTCCGATTTTGGGGTTCTTCTTGTAAACTAAGCGTGCATCGTTTGCATCAATATCCCAAACTTTCAATGTTCCGTCAGCTGAAGCTGTTGATAACATTCCTTTAACTCCAGTGCTCAGCATCAAGCCCGTGACCTCTTTCTCATGCGCCTGTTTCGTCCAAAGCACCTTGTCGGTCTGACGTGTGTCTACATAGTGCAGTTTTCCATCGTTCGTACTGGCTAGAAAACAATCTTCGTTAAACGGGTCCCAACAAACCCGCTCCACTTCACCCCCCACATCCCATTTGGTGAACACGCTGTTCGTTTCGTTTGTTACACGGCAATCGAACACCTTAACCAAGCCATCGCAACTACCGGCCAACAGCATTTCGGGACGTTTTGGATGAAATGCTAATGTTTGAACCTTTTCTTCAAACCCGCCGATTGTAGTATGGGGCGTCCCATTTTCCAAATCCCACAGAATTACAGTTTGGTCAACCGATCCACTGGCTAGAATATGTCTAGAAAGAAAGAGGGAAATATAATGTGCGATAAAACATAACTAATCGTTTCTTTGAACATACTCTAGATGACGATTCCATGATAAGTCCAGTACAGCGTCGCTATGGCCTAGTTTGGCAATATTTTTCTTCCTGCTTCCTTTAGAGCCTAGCTTACACACGGGTTCAAGCGAGTCTTGAATATCAAGATCCCATAGGGTGATGATCGGATCCATACACCCTATAGCGCACATGTTTCCAGGCGAGTCACTTCCAGGATCAAAGCTTAACCACTCAATGCAAAGAGGAGGACTAGGTAACCAGAAATCGTGATGAACGTACAGGCTTCCTTCCTGCTCATTGTAAACTGCAAAGAAATATATGTTACGACGATCCTTAAGCTTTATCCACACATTAAGAGCATACTATAGACTTCCATCGAAGCGGTGTCGTTTTGCACGTGGCCTACAAGAATCAAGTTATCCGACGGTTTGATTATTTCATCTTCCTCATCCGAGTCAACATCATCCTCTATGTTTTCTGTTGGGTCAACTATAGCCACCGTGCTTAAATGTAAACCAGTGGCAACAGCTTTGAAAGATTTTAGAACGAGAAGATAAAATATAATTCGCCGACAATTATTCTCAACTGCCGGACTTACAATCATCTTCATACGTTGCGAAATTATATTCATCATCTTCATTATTAGCATCCGTCGTGTCGGTTGGAGCCTCGCTCGGGTGCTTCGGTTCAAGAGGTTCTTGATCATCGTCCGATGTGTCCATATCGTCTACACCGTCTCTGTGCAAATTAAATGAGAAAAACCGGTATAGATGTACATTTTCCCTTTCCTCGGTAATAACGGACATACTCTTCGAGATCTGCTTTTGTTTCGCTGATGATACGGGCTAGCTCCTCGTTAGTTAGAGTTACCTAAAACAAGTACAACATTTGAGCGTTTCACCGAACCCCTTTTCATGACCCTTTCCGCGTTTTCTCCTTTTTGCTCGTACCTTGTCCGGGTTTGCCTTTGCAACGCCTCGTTTCACGAAGATTAAGCTGGGCACAAAGTTCACGTTAGGAACTTCATCTTCCTGATCTGAATCCATCGCAAAATTTTCCCTAACTTTCCCAAGCCGGATTCCAACAATTATCGCCGCTCAACAACAATAAAGGCCCGCTGCACGTGGTTTTTGTACGTCAAACAAGGTGAAACATCAACAACCCACTCGAGCCATCTAGCGGCCTTTAACGAAACCAAAATAAAACCGACTGTAGCCGGCTGTCAAATCGTTTTTCAAAACAAACACGGAAATGGAGTGAAAATCGTGAAAATAGAGGTTTTTGTGTAAAGTAAAGACAAAGAAAGGCGTTTCATTTAATGGGTTTAAGATCTGAACGGCGGAACGGTAAGCTGGGGACCCGGCCCGGAACACCGGCTGTAGGGAATTTTGGATGTGTCCGCGTGAAGGCCAGACGCGCCGGCGGAACAGAATAACGACGCGAAGGGTTTTAAGGTTCAGACAAGAGACTATTCGTTTTAATTCCATTTACACTCGTACTTATACACTTTACCTTAACTTAACGTTTCCTAAAGTCCGCGACCGCATCCCTCGAGCCCCTCAGCCGATTTGAACGGAACGTTACGTCCGGCGGAACATCCGGAGGTTTTCTTTGGTGATAAAAGTGCATTCAAGTCGTTTCCCAACTCCCGTCCCGTGTTCCCTCTGCAAAGGGACCTTCCTTTGGAAAAAGTGGGAAAAACAGGGAAAACCCACGTAACCACGGAATAATAATGCCGGTAAAGGATTCTAAATCCGTTTGCTACGCCGTGGGAACCAACTAACCGGCTCCCAACCAGAGCAAAGAACACACAAACCTCCGAGACCGAGATCCGGACGCCGGTCCAAATAGGAACACCGCACCGGCTTCGTGTTACCGCAAGGATCTTGTAATAACGCTCGGTTTCTCCTTCCAGCCGACTTATTGCACTGTAATTAAGACTTTTAGGCTTACGGAGAGCCTCTTTAGCTGCCAACGGGAACAAATGGATTGTAGCCTAATCGGAACACCCATTCAATAGCCGTACTGGAGTAAATCCTCACTGAAGACGAAGAAGAAGAATCGGAACACCTCAAATCCGCATCCGGTACATCCGTGCCCGTGCAACAGCTATAAGAATCTAGATTTTGAAGAAAGGATGATACATTTTTTTCATTCTTGTTCATCCTTTCTCCAGAATCTAGCCGGATTCTTCATATGTGGGTTCCGGAGCAAGAGCATACAAGAGATCAAATCCACCAATCCCAAGTCCAAACCAAAGGGACCAACTTAGTTCCTCCTCTATTTCTGGAGGCTATAAGCTTCGCAAGGCTACGCGGTGGCCTGCGTAACACTCCTTCAAATACACCTTCGAGGTTTCTCTTGCGCTGCAACCAAAAAAGTTTATGCATTGAAAGGGTTTTGCAAATTATTGTTTGAAGTACGAGATAGATTTGTATACTTCGTTAGCAGAAATCCATGTTTATTCATTACACTTTACCTCCATCCGATTGCATCTTATTCGGCTTGCAGTGACTCCAACAGTGGTATAAAGTAGTGTAACAAGTAGTGCCCAACGTTAGATGCACCATCTTACAATATATCTCTATTATCGAACATGTGCGCAGGAAGCTTTGTGCGAGATTCGGAGAGAAATAGATGTGCAAATTCGGCAAATGTTGTCCATCGATATTGTTGAATCTTAGGAATTTGTCTCCTAATACGATTAAACTTTGATAAACAGTCAGCTGCTTTCACTATACCGTTCTTTGGTGTTCATTTTTCGCAACAACACTCACGATTTTAAAATCTCTTGTTACTATCCACCGATCATTGGTATTACTAGATGTGGAATAATTTTCCATGTACAGCGTCTCCAATCCTCCGTGGTTCACCATGAAAGGAGTAGGGGTAGGGGCTGTAAATTTCCTACTTGCTATGGATTGAGCAATTGCACGTGCAGGATTTTACCGAGATAGATAGGCATCCTCTTTGAATGTACCAAAGTATTCCTCTACCCGATCGGTAGCATTTACAACAAGGTTTTTTAAGGTTGGTAGTATCGAAAAGTCATTAGGATAAAAATTCTGTAACGCCTTCTACATTTGAGGCCAAAGACTTATTGAACCACCTGTTAAATGCTGATTAGCACAAGCACCTGTACAGCTAACTCACCCTGTTAACAGCATTCCTTCGCTTGTTGCTGTCGCGTTTGTGGAGTAAAGGTCCCCCGCCCTGAACTGATGGCCGATTCGATGGGAGGCAAAACACCAGTGCCTAACCAAAAGAAATTGACTTTCGTTAATGTTTCTAGTAAAAAACACACCTTAGAGTCCAAGATGTAGATCAACTCACACTTTTTCGCTTTTCAGTGACTAAAAATTGGTTCTTGGTTTCTTTTCTTGGCAAACACCTCTTCTTCAATTAATAACGTTCGAAATATGCATGAAGAGTGTGAAATATTTACCACAATTGCATCCTCAATCCTTTGGTCATGATTTGGCGAATGATCGCGAATGGACGAATCCTCGTTGGGTGATTGTTGTATTGTCGTTTGTTATTATTTGCAACAGTTCAATGATTTAAAAAAAAGCCTTAAGTCTGCCTTCTCGTTTGTGAATGTTTAAATGGTTCTATTCTTTCTTTATTTTACAAGTGGCCCCGTGCTTCAGCGAATGATCCGATTGGTGTTCTGGAAAGTTGTGAAATAATGCCCCAAGGGTGGCCCGTATGGAAACGTACGTACTCGATACAATATCAAATTTAATTTTTTTATTTATTGAAGCGTATCTCAATGTTTTTGGGTTGGAAGCTCTCGCTTTCGCTGTTTTGGTTTACGTGTTTTTTGTTTTTTACTTTGCGCCACCAAAGAATCCTAACTGCTGCTGCGGATAGGGGATTTAAGTTTCGTAATAATTCTTTGCGGATTTGTTGCAATGATACTACGTCTCCTCGTTACGGTAAAATCCCCTGAATAGCCAGGCATCTACAGGGTGAGGCAAAAAAACTGCAACAAAGTTCAAATTGCTGCCTTTTCAAAACTACTCGTCCGACACCTGGTAGATTTTTTGCACTAATAGCTCTATGTTTATAAGCATATAAATGCATTTTAGTGGGAAATTATCAGAAAAAAAGTTATTTGTGATGGAATTCAATGGTGTCTTTTTTTTTGTTTTTATTTGGTAGCAAAACCATAAGTGGGTACCGTCGTTAGAGCCTTCCAGCATTTAAATGTGAATTAATCAATTGGATCTCGGATCATAATTAGTTACTGTGATACTGGTACAGTTGCCAGACACCCTGAAAGTCGACTGCAAAAAACGGCAACATCGAAAAAAAATGTTCAAAAAGTTATGAAGCAAATTGAAAAATCTCACGACGCAGCATCACTCAAAATTATGTAGACGAATGAATTTTAGCTTAAATCACCCAACCAATACCTCAAAATGAGCTTTAAGTAAAGGCCTTTCCAATTCTATACTGGGCATGGCCTTATCAAAAAAATAAATTGGACTCAATCAAGCCAAACAGTTACTTCGCTTGGCCGCAAGTGATGAAATTCCGAACTTCGTTTTCTTTGATGAGAAACCATTCGTTCGAATCCTGTAGCCGGGGATACATGAAGCGTAAACTCTCGTATAAACTCAGAGTGTAATGCCAAAAAGATTATACTTATGTCAAAAAGATTATAGGCCCGCGGAGCGTAAATCCGAGCGTAAAAGCAAGCGTAAACACAGCACCAACATGAAGCGTAGCGTTATGATGAATTGAATGTTCTACAATCGCTTATATACAGTAAGAACATCTTACAATATAAAAGAAGATGTTCAGAAATCAACTTATCTCGTCGATTTATGTTTTTTGTGGCCAAAAACACATGTAATTGATGTAATAGCATAGTGTAATTGCAGGTGCACGAATGTAATTACAGTTGACGTTTCGGTATAAACTTTTATGCGATTATGCCTGCCACACGAAGCGTAAATTTTTTGGCATTACATTCTGAGTTTATACGAGAGTTTACGCTTCATGTATCCTCGGCTTGTGGCTTGTAAACGATAAAAAATGATGGGGTATAGTTGCCAGAGAAGTCAACTGATGATTTACACCCACGGCTGGCCACCAGGACGCTTAAGCCGGGTTGATAATGGGTTGAGATGCCATAACATGCCATTTTTATATTCTTCGCACATTTTCGTTCGGTGGATCCGAGATGAATCAACAAATTCATGTGCCAAAGCCAAAGTGTCTATAGGAAACTGGTGAAGTCATAGCAATTTGACATAAAGCACCAAACGTCAAATAACTGACAGCTGTTTACATTCATCACCAAACCAGCGTGCGTTTGATTCCGGTAAAGTTCAATGGTTTTATCAGGCATATTATGTAATTTTGCCTGTTTAAATGATACATTTCCTAATTTTAGATCAAACGAGCAGTTCCTTGAACTTTCTTTACGGATTTCTTACTTCTCAAAGCGAATACAGCGTCTCCAACGCAACCAAAACATAGGCACGAACTGTCAGTTTTTTCATTCATTTTTCTAATCGTCGTGAGCGATTTTGTTCGGGATGACTTCACCTGTTTCCTATAGACACTTTGGCCTACATACAATATCTCCAGATTCTGTGCGGTGTGTACACGGCCTTATGCAAACGCTTGTCCAAGAATGATGGGCTATGGGCAATGAGCGATGGTTTCTTCTACGGTGATCATAATTAATTTAAAAAGTAATATATAGAAAAAAAACTGATTCTGAAAGTTTATAAAATTCTCGACTTTTTTTGGTTTTACTCAAAAAAAAATTCAAACAAAAATGAAAAAGATATTTCGTTTCAAATGTGTTGCAGTTTTTTTGCCCCACCCTGTATGAAACAAACGGATTACACTTAACCGGACCAGCTAAAATTCGTCTGTTTGAGAATCGTTGCGAATAGTAATTAATTCTTGGTCTTTGAACCTTTGAATCCAGCTGCTGATCGTACTGCTTACAAAGCTGAATCTTATCTAATCGGCTCGCTTCTTTAGAAAACAGGATTGGTGCAGAGAGTGTGAAAAATGGACGCTGAGCGATTCGAACCACGTACAATCGTAAATGGAGCGCTTCTGAAGAAGCACATCGACGAGCAAATAAGTATTCATCTTAAGATTGATCGATGTGACGATGGAAGCAGATCGTTGACTGGGAAATCAACCGATGGTCTTACTGTTCAGGTGTTCTTTCCTGATCCGTTGATGGGTCTTACCGCTGGGTGGATGGAAGTGATAGGCATAGCTGCACCGAATAATATCGTTCGAGGTAAAGAAGTAGGTATCTAATCAGGTTAACATATTTTCTGTGTTCCTTAATGATATTCATGCCTGTTTTCAGCTCGTCACGTATTTCGACTGCCAGGAAAAGATAGAGGAGTTTGATGTGAGCGGTCATAATATGTTGTGTACATTGCTATCCGTTTGCAAAGATCCGTTTACAACTGGTTCATCAATATAAAATATGAAACATAAAGGTTCATCTTGCGATGCAAAAACATAATTCGGAAACTATCAATAACTCTTTCCCAAATCAGATAACTGTACACTACATATAACTTTGTTTAGTGGTAACTCGGAATAGTGGAGCAAGTGGACCGCATCTGAATTGAAGAGGAATGGAAATTATCGTCGAAAACCTGTTACCAAGGTTTGATTTCCTCTGCCGATTTTGCCTGGCAGATGGTAACTGTACACCGATATTTCTACCGAATGGAACATTCAATGAAAGGCTAAAAAAATCATTCGAAATTATTGTTTCCAAAGTGGACGAGAATGATGGACTGCCAAACAACATATGCGCAAAGTGTCTTTCGTGCATTGAAGATTATGTCGATTTCGAGGCAAATTGTGATGCTTCGTATAAAACACTGGCCCAACATTTGGAACGAACAAAGCCAGAACAGAGCTGCGAGACTGTAGCAGAGGCAGAGAGAAATGGATTGTTTGCGATTGAATATCTTGAAGAGTACGTATATGATGTGGAACAGAACGTAATCGATACTTGCCCGGAGAAAGCGTTACAGCGTGAAGAAACACAAAGTGAAGATTATGTGCAAAGCGGGGACAGTAATCTAGCAAATACGGAAGATATCGTAACTGATGGCAAAAGCAACAAACAAGACACACATCCGTCGTTCACCAAGGAAACAGAATCAATAGAAACGGGTTTGCCAGCGGAACATAGGGGCCTGTTTCTTGCCGCTATGCAGACAAAAGAAGTGGACTCTGTCAAGAGAGGCAACCGCACAATTCCTATTGTTGAATGCATGTTCTGCAACAAGCTATATCGTGGTAGAAATACATTAAAAAAACACCTAAAAATTCACTTCCAACTGAAAAACTATAACTGTACCTTTTGCGATAGGGCTTTTACTGATCGTTCTTCGCTTCGCCTTCATGAAGTACGCCACACAAGAATTAAAGCCTTTAAATGCGACCAGTGTGATAGATCATACTTTAGCAGCAGCGAACTGAAGCAACATTGCAACATGCAACATGGAGATAAGATTTATGAATGTAAAGTGTGTTCGGCTCGCTTTTCGGCCAAAGCCATTTTAGAAGACCACACCACCTGCCACCGGCCAGATCGTCCTTTTGTTTGCAATATTTGTGGACTATGTTTCAAGCGCAACCGAAACCTAAACCGGCACATGGGCATACACTCGACAAAGACGAAAGATCGGCAAACTCAGGACTTTCCCGATTGTTTCTGGTGTACGCTTGTATTTGAAACACCGTCCAAACTTCTCCATCATCTGAGGGACAAACATCGCCAGGAGTATGAACAAAGTCGTGTCGGTTCGTATCGATGCGCCGATTGTTTGAAAACGTTCACCAGTTTAGATGATTTTCTGCAACATCGTAGCACACATTCATTAATTGCCATACAAACGGAGGGAGGGACGCTCCGTCAGTGTGGGGAATGTGGAAAACAGTTCCGTTACCGATCGTTGGCGATGAAACATCTCCGAACACATAGATCTAGTAATCCCATACCTCAATCTTAATTCTATTTAATCATTGTATGTAATGTAATCATTCAACGAACGTTAATTCCACACAGATGATGGAAATGGATGGATTCTAGAAAGATTAAAATTGTAGCTTGATGAGATTTATGGAACCGCAATAAATCAAAGTTACGACTACTCATCAATGCTTACTGTTTATATCGGATGTTCAATTATCATAGCCAAGTTGGTTTTGTAGAAAATACCGGTTTAAATAAAGTGCCTTTTGCATGCAGATTGATGCTAACAGGTATAGCACATCTAAATCAAACAGTTCTGGATGAGGAGAACCATCGGTGAAAGGATGGACAATATTAATAATGTAATGTAATGGCGTACGTATCGGAGATCATGTTGCAAGAAATGGAACATACGTTTTTATTTACGTTCATACATCAAACCAATGTTTATGAGTTTCTTATCTTCTACAGTGTGCATTTACTGTTTCGACGATTCGTCACTCTCGTCACTATCCGGGTCAAGATTCGGGGCAATGCCACTGTCGGCTTCAGTAACACTGTCTGTAACTTTGGCAGAAAAACTACTCTCTCCACTTGTTGAGGGTTGGCAGGAACATTCACTCAACATTTCGTTCATAACACCTACAAGATCTTCAAAATGAGCTATTACTCCTTTGGCATGTGTTAGTTCGTTTTCCAACGACTCGATTTTCATGGTTAGCTCTTGATTTTCTTTTAGCGTTTCTTGTAGTGCATTTCTTCTCTTTTCATCCAGCTTTTGTGCTATTTCGCTGCTTATATCCGCGTCGGTCAATTTTGTCTCCTCTGCAAAAGTGGTTTGCGTGGCCCTAGAAACCGACGTTTTGACAGCCTTCACTTCCAGGGCTACCCTGTGGATACATAGAACGATCAAATACCATTACTTGGATTGCAATTGATAAGCTAACTAATCATTACTTGCTGGGCGGAAGAAGCAAATCCTTCGACATAGCATGAGCCATCAGATGATGCGAGCTCAAATTTTCCTTCAGAGACCCCACAACGTTTTGTACATCCTTCAGCGTCCGACGAGCGGTTTTAGTAGTTTCCTTGAAGCGAAAGAAAATGTTTAACATATCGCATGCGGCGTGAGTGAGAATGTACAATACCTCTTGTTCTGCGGCTGGTTCCAACGGTATGACAAAAGGCCCCTTGCCACTCATTTTCTAAAACCGCGATATAATTCACTGACACGCAGTTTCAATTTTTCAATTTGGTTGTGCGTCGCGGCGGCGTCCCTTGCGAACACACACACTCACACACAATTTGGAGGGAAAACTTGAGTGACATATGTCAAAGCTGTCATTATCACGTCACGTAGCGAGTAGATCAGCTCACTACAGTGAGCGAGTTATCACGCTTACGGTGGCAGGCTACCCCGCGGGCAAAATAATACAGCAGAATAATTTAAGTAATAATAATAATTTAATAAGTATGTTTTGGTTGCAATCGGAGATACTGTTTCGCTTTGAGGAGTAAGAAACCCTTTTCGAAGGTTCAAGTTTTTAATTTTTTTAAGAATTCTTATTCAGCCGTTGTGAGGTTACGGCGCTGCCATACTGGTTACGGTACGTGTGGCAAATCTGTACAAAATCACAACACTGCTGCAACTGCCGCTCGTGTCGCAACAAAAGCACATCTGAACAATCTCGTTGGATACCGTGTTTGACAAGCCAAAAAGCGTCCGCATAACTGCCGCAAGTACCGCACGTACCGCAACCAGTGTGGCAGCGCCTTTACTCACCGCTATACTGAGAAGGAGACACGGCCAGGAGGGGGATATAATTTTGTTTGCTTTTCCTTTTTTCGTTCCGTTCCGCTCTGGGTGAAAAAATGGGTTTTCAAGTTTTTTTTCTTTGACCTGTTTCTATTGCTATCTGGCTATTCCGTGGCCAAACAACAACATCCGAAACCGGAAAAGGTGAAAAACGAATCATCAGGGGGTTGGCGGTTGGCATCATTTTGCAACGCTGTGAGAACCGATCAACCGACGCACAAGAGCACAACAATCTGCGGCTGAGAACAGGGTGTCTTTAAAGGAAACCATCGGAAACAGCGCCGGCAACATCTCCAGTTAGCCCGTTGAGCTACCAACGGGAACGAAAAGCACCTAATCGGAACAGCTCAAATCCAGAACATCCGCGTCCATGCAGTAAGTACCTTCTTTAGACTCGAGAGATGCAATAGATGGAACCTAAAGTTAAATACGAATCGAAAACCCTTTCGTTCGTCGGTTTCTATTGACGAATGTTGAAATAGTTTTATTATCTTTATTTTAGCTAAAACAAGTGGCTTTGTTGTGTCTAGCGGTCTGTAAGCGATGTTACCAGCTAACTGAGATCGGGCTTCCCAGTTGATTTCATGCGAAGGATAGCGGATTCCACGAGCGGAAGCGTTACAGGGCAAACTAGAACATCAACGAAGATAACAACACCAGAAAAGCAACCAACAATATTGCAGAGCGTCACAAAAATTGGGCCATGTGGTCATAGTAGCGATCTCTAGAAGGTCAGAGGGTGATTACTACAACTTAGTAGCATACAGTGTAATTTGTCGTGACAATTAATAACGCAGCATACGCGGAAGAAAGGTAATGGTAGTTAGGTAAATCTGATGTGCATAATCTGACCCTTGACGCTCAACGCTAAAAGCAATATGGGCCCCACAACTAAACTCACGTTGGCAAAAGCCACTCAAACTGAGCAGTCTTCCACTTCTGATGATAGTTTAATCACAGTGTGTACGCTAAGAACAATCTTAGCATCATTATCAGATCTCAATAAGATGGTTGGTTCGATGAACGCTGCCAAGCAAAACTCTGCTGAAGCCGACCCACCCAGCGGTAACGACCCTCACCTGCCGAATACGATCCTTCCGCCCGTAACTAGCCTTGCAGAACTGTTCGAACTGGAAGAGAACGCTAGTAACGAAGATTTCGTAACATCTGCGGTCATTTGTTTTGGGCGTATGTTCGGTAGACATAATTACAAGGGTAGAGGGAGAACAGTGTGTCTCAGGCTGATTGAAAGAGTGTTCGAGGTGCAGTTCTTGAGCAACTGTTCGTGGTCAGAGAGCGGAAAGGAAGGAAACATCGATTTGATAGACTTCGAGAATACATTTAACATGTTGTATAAGACAGTGATCTATACAGATCCGGATTTTACTACGCAACAGATGAAACACTTTTTCCGATTGGCCATAATGTATGCCAAAAGACGAGCCAATGAAAAAAGGCAAAAGCAATCGACAATTACTGTACAACACACCGATATCGATGAGAGCTTTGATGAAACGTGCTTAGAGAGTGTAGTGGAACAAGATAGTATGGTGGAACAAGACATAGTCGAACAGGAAAACATGATGGAGCAGGCGACAATTGATGAGGAATTTAAGAAACAAGATTCTAATTTGATAGAGAGCAACCATTTAGCTGGCCATGCTATCTATGAGACAGAACAGTTGACTCCAGTAGCGAACATTTCACCGGTAAAGAAACAATCTGATGTGTCCACGTCAAGTGACACTTCTCTAAACGTTCTCAATAAGATCCTCCAGCCAGTGAACAGTCTTGCTGAACTCAGTTTGCTAGAGAAAAAAGCCAAGAACGATGGATTTGTTTTAGCAGTCATATCCCGTTTTGGGAAAATGTATGGAGAAGGATTGCATAAAGGCAAAGGAAAAATTGTGTGTTCCCGGCTTCTTGACCAATTCTTCGAGCGCGATTTCCTGTGCAACTGTTGCCTTACGAGCAGTACCAAATACAAAGATAAAATAGCTATTGAGCGGTTTCCTAACACGATTAATTTGCTCTTCAGGACAGTGATCAATTCCGATCCCGAGTACACCATGCTGGAAATGTGTACCTTTTTACAGAACACGCTTCCTATTTCCAAAACACGTTCTAAAACTAAACAAGAAGGTGAAGGCTCAGCAACGAACTCCAAGCGATCCAAATTAGTTGCTGTGTCCAACGAGTCAAATCTTGTATTAGCGACAGCAGGCAAAGAAGACCTAAACAGCGAGAAGATAGAAGAGTATCAGGAAGAGATAACCACAATAGAATTAGTCTCATCGGCGGATGATTGCACTTTAACGACGACCAATATGATACCATCGGATGAAGATGGTCCATCGAAAATTGTTCTTGAAATAATAGACAGTCAATTTTCCAAAAGCAACGCGCCATTATTGGATGTGAACAATCAAATCGAATCCAATTCACCAGAAGCACAGCATAAACGAATAGCTCGGGAAAAGGGTCTTTTGGAATTGTTTCCCAAAACGATACTGTCACCCGTAAATAACTTCAATGCACTACATGCGCTGGAGAAAAAGGCATCGAGTCAATCTTTTGTCAAAGCATTGATCTTCAGCTCTTCGAAAATGTTCGGAAGAGGACAATGGAAAGGAAAGGGAAAGATCGTTTGTGCGAAGCTGATTGATTTGTTCTTTGAAAAAGAATTCTTGAAGAGATGTTCTTGGACGGGAAGTGCAAAAGAAAGTGGCGTGGTTGCATTCAAAGATTTCAATGGCATCTTTAACATGTTCTACCAAATCGTCGCCTTTGCTGCGCCTGATTTTACGATGAATGAAATAGAAGTTTTTTTCCGTGGTCGATTGCGCAATCGAAGATAAATATGGTTGGCAGCTGTATGCATGTCAAATTTATCAGATTTTTTTCCACAAACTCATTTGTTGTAAAATCTATCTTAAGAAATGTAATGTAATGTGAAAACGTTTCATTTTAAACTAATAAAATACTAAAATGCTGAGTTTACTAAGGTGTTTTAAAATATCCGTGTGTTCTCCATGTAACAGGGCTATTAATAAGCAATCTTAGTTTGTCTCCGACAACCGTACGAGGTAGCGATCGGAGTGGGTTTATCGGAGGGATGATCTCACCGGTTACTAGTAATAATAGTAAAATCGCTAGAAAACATTGTGCACAAATTGTGATCTTGCTTTAAGTTAAATCAATAATAATATTACTTCGTTAAACACCGGCAAAAGGTAAATGGTTAGCTGTAGCCTACTTTCCTTCAGTCGACAGTTAATTTAAAGTTCTACACTTTACTTTTACACTTTAGTTTTACTCGTTTACTTGCAGAACGATGTTTTTTTTTTATTTCATGCTACAAAAGACAAACCAATAACCATAATCCATTTTCCTTAAATTGCCTAGTTATTCATTCTATAACGAAACTAGACGAATAGCTCAAACCGCACGGACGGACCCTATGCTGAGATGACCATCGCCAAAAAATCAATCTTAGTCAAAATTGAGCTTTCTAAAGCTGCCCTCAAAACCAAATGCGGATACGTTCTTTATCCCTGCATTTTCCACTATGATAGGCGATTTTTGGGTAGCGCTAATGGACGCCATCTCTAATAAGTATGTCCGGTTTTCTACCATTTTCATTTCCCATTCATGTACAAAATCATCTACGGAACCTAGAGTTCCGCCGTACTCTTTCGGCAAGAGGGTCGGTGGAAAATGTTTATAAAGCGATGGAAGATCACGGCCATGTACAAAGATCTGAAAATGAAATAAACTACGTTTAAATGCGTCCTACAAAATGAACTCTATCGTTATGCCTTACCCGTTTGCTTTGATTTTTTTCTGAAAGTAGGCTATTAAAAATACTCATTGCTGTCTGCAAACCAGGAGGAGGATTAAGGATGTGAATGCCCTGCATTCGAAGAGGAGATGCGTCCTGACTCAATATTGCCACTTTCTTTAGAAAATTCATCTCAAAATGCATCAAGTGGTTTCTAGTAACACCTTGCAAATCAATTATGAGAGTCATGCCACAAATCACCATCTGATCATCGTCTCGCATCAGAATATCGTTGATCATTGTGCCAACCTTCATTACATCTGCAAACGTACATTGAGAAACATTGAATTGTCCGACACGAATCAAGAATATCTTTGGATCAGACATTTTTTCTGTCTTGGGCAGGGGAACAGCAACGCTGAAAGTTGTATATCGATTAGCAACACATTCCGCATCCGATTAGCAAGTTTAGAATGTAAGGACTATTGCTCACCCCATCCGAATGACGCGTAAGACTTCCAAATTTACTGGATCTCTGTTTTGAACAATTTGCGGTAGTTCGGAGCGAATGTTATGAAACAACACAATTTTTTTCTTCGCCTTCTCGAGGCTAAATTTACAACCACGGAGAAATGCCATCAAAAATTGATCGTCGATTGGCCCACACTGCAAGTTACACTCTACGAGCCATGATCTTATCACTGAAAGATGACTATCCACTTGGTTGGTGTCTTCGTTGATTTGCACCCTTGCTATTTCAGCCATCGTCGAAGATATAGCACGAATAGCGCTCATATTGATCTTGGCCGGAGTATGCGACTGGGATGACTATTAATCTGAACAGTAGCAAAAGTCAGTCTGACTTTAAACGGACTGATTCACTGATATCCTGTGAATTAGCCTTATGATTGAGGCTATCCGTAATCGCCAGATAAACTATTGCTGCCATTCAAACGTTATCGCCTATTGATAATTCTTCTTCGCGTACCTACAACAGTTATCACAATCGAGTCACTGAACAGCCATTGTTAAGGACGCTTTATCAACGATACGTAGAAACATTTGTTTGGAGGCTATGTTTGATTGCACGACTAGCACTTAGTAACCACAGGGCATAAAGCTAAAGAAAGCCTTAAGGTAATCTTGTTCCATTACCGTTCCTAGCTCGCAATGGCGGGTCGAATGGTGTTTGGCATTAATATAACTGGGCGAGTTACAACTATTTTCGTAACGCGCATAAGAATCATTTATTTGAAGCATGTTTTTACCTTATAAATCTATATATTTTCCTTGTTGTCAATAATTGTAGTTCCTATTTGCAAGCTAATCAAACTCTAGCGACCGAAACGACCCTTCCACTCCGAATAAATTGCTCGCATTTTTCGGTTTTCCTGGTCGTTTTCGTTCGTCGTTACGATACTTGGCATCTTCGGCGAAAAAGTCTCGATTGGCGATCAGTTTCCGCTGCCAGTCGTTAATGATATCATCCAATCGACCACCGCTACCGCCATATTCTTCCGGCAGGTACTTTTTAGGAATGACCTTGTGCAGCGCTTCGAAGGATTCGTGTACCTGTATTCGTTCTTGAATTTTTTTGCTCAAAAACCCGTGAAACAACTTATAGAGAGCGTCGAAGCCCGACGAAGGGTTGATGAAGTGAATTCCTCTGGTACGAATAGGGAAAGCCTCGATAACCGAAGTCATTTTTCTGTAAGTACAAGCAAGTGTTTAAGCGAAACCCCTTCTGTTTCCCTGATTCATTGTTAACAGCTTACTTGATGAATGTTGGGCTAAACTGTGACATACAAGCAAAGGTTAAACCACATAGATCAACCAAAACTTGATGTCCAGCGATGATGGATGTGTCGTCGTTAACCAACAACAGGTCAGTTATCATATAACACACTTTCATCACGTGTACTATCGAGTATTTCGAAGCATCGTACGCACCCATGCGAACCAGCATGAAACGAGGTCCGTCAACCTCAAGGGTGTGCGGTAGAGGAAGGTTGACTCTGGATAAAAAAAATACACATGATTCTTTCGAAAGTAACCATTAAATCACGACTGTGCAATTTACCCGAACGCCATGTACATTTGCAGTGCTTCATTGCACGGATCACGGTTTTCGAAAAACTCAGGGATGGCCGTCTTAACGGTGTAGTAATTGTCCAGCTTTTCTTTCGTCTTCTCCAGACTGTACTTACAGCCGCGTAAAAAGTTCACCAAAAACTGATCATCCGTGCGTGGATTGAGGTGGGACTGCTTTATCAACCACGAGCGCAGCGCAGCCAGATCTTCAGGAATACGATTGGGCACTTCGTTCAACTCATTCTGTGCCTTCTCCGCCAACTCCGGTATCAGCGTTCTCAATTGTGCCATGGTATGCTGTTCTGCTGTTTTCGCAGAGGAGTACACGTTATTCAATCTTTCACAGCTAGCCGTCTAGAGTATCAATGACAAATCCGGAATCGGTGTACGGCCCGATCGGTGATGGCCGCTGTCGATGGCTTATCTGCTAGCAGTGAACGAACCCATGAGCCAAATGTGAGGCCACCAGGTGCACGCGATAAATGGCAGCAACAAGATAAATAACACCAAGTTACCGCAGCGATACCTTATCTCGGTTGTCGTTCATGCTCATAACTGGTCATGTATTTGGAGAACGTGTAGCCAAAGTTGTCCACTCTGTAAAAGTGCTTTTTTTTCCAAATTTTCTATTCTTTTGGAATGAACATATTTCTAGTAATTGTAATCCTAATTTCCTCCAACTCCTACGATAGCAAACTTTAACGCCGTCCTTGGGCGCCACACATACGCTGGTGACAAAAATGTAGAAAAGGGCTAATAAAAAAGAGATAGATGAGACCAACCTTTAGGGACCGCCAACTTGCGGTACGAGGAATCGTTCGGTACTGATTGGAATGAAGCTTGTGTACATTTTGCTACATCTATGCGCCTCTTGCCTTCAATTCCATTGGTAGCACTCCCTCATCAATGGGGGAACGAGTTAATATTGTCTCGATTTATCTCGAAACTAACAGGTAGATAAACGATCGTGACTATACAGTAAAAAATGTGTTACTATAGTCATTAATTCCCCGTTTCATGGCAAATGAAAATATAGATACGTATAAAAAAAATACACGTGAATTTAAAATTGAATGTGGAACTAAGATTAACAGCAGTGTATTATCAAGAGCATTGTTGTTAAAACTAGATTAAACAAAAACCTTGCGTATGCTCTAAAAATTATTCAAAGCACTCATACACGATGTGAAATAATAGTTTTGATTGTTTCTTGAGTGATTTTTTATTGTAATAAAACATCAATTACTGTTGTTATATTCTCAAGCTAATAATTGAACCCACCAATATGTGTTGGCTTGGTCCATTCAGTTTGCCGTAATCGTGGACTGTGAGTGCGAAACACAAACACTTTCTTGGCAAGCTCGGCGTAGTTGTATCCTATATGATCAATCTAATAACTAGTTTTAACTGAAGAGCAGCTGGATAAAAAGCGATCATAACTTAAGTAAGCAAATAAATATTGCACTGTAGTAATGGTTTGAGAATTCGCATCAATTGGTTGGCCAAATCCGTTGGTGGCCGATTTTAACAAAAGATGCCTTAGTATAATCCCGAAGGAAGATCTGTTACTTTTGAGCCGGCGATATTCGTGTGACTTCTGCTATTTTCACGAGCTATAGGCAATGCAGCGCCACTGTGCCCGTAGCAGGTCCCTTGAACAGCTCCCGAAGTGGATCGTAACTTAAAGTTAGGATTTCCTGTGAGCTTACTCGACATAGCTCTGCATGCATTCGCCTTGTTCAGTCGCTGCTCGTTCGTCATTACAATATCAATCATAGAATCGATGCCATACGCTCCAAGTCGATCCAAATTTTTCGTCACCTTTTTTGCATCTAGCGCAGCTGATATGTCCGGTTTTGGATGCTTTCCAGTATTGTTCATGTCGGTCATAAAGAACACACCGTTGAATTGCTGTGGTGCTGGTTGTGTCACCTGCTGTTCCCTTTCGAGTGATTGTGCTCGAAGTAGCCTCGACTCTTTATCACGCGCATCCATAATAACGTTTAGAATGGCGCGATTGGAGTCTTTCGGTTGCGAGACGAAATGGCTATCGCGAGAATGGTGATGATGCAACGGTACTAGATCGCTGTTGACCGTCCCTTCCGCTGCTGAGCTGATAATGTCCGGACCGGGTAAAGCCATCGGAACGGAGTCTAGCGTAGGCTTGGTTGATACATCCGCTCCGGGTGCCGCTACAAAATAGCTGCTGGCCGTACAATTTTCTCCAAATGATTGCTTCAACTGTGCAGCTCTGTTCTCTTCGTCTTCTTCATCGAAAAAATCCACCTTGGTTTCATTGTTGGCCAGCAGCATATCGTAACCCGAACCTTCACCGTCCGATGGATTTGAAATCAAATGTGCAAGTGAGCGTGACTTGCGCGGTGGATGAGGCAATAGATTGACCGGAACGATCTCATTTTCGTTGTTGATCTCTAGGCTGTATAGTATTTGTTCAGGAATATCATCTAGATGGTTGTAGAGGACCTCATTCTGATCAGAAATTTCGCGCTCCGCATCATTCACAATGTTCTGCAACTCCTCGATAACGTCATCGATCGTGTCGTTTGTTTCTTCCTCCGTGTGCCCGCTTACTTCATCCGTTGGAGCGGTATTTTTCTGAGTTAATGATATGCTAAATTTATGCGAACTTGAACTGGAATCCTTCGCTGGATACAACCTTGGAGGTTCGGGCGTGGATGATTGACCGGTCTCTGAGCTGCTGATGCCTTCGTCGTCATTCTCTGAGGAGGTGTTTCGTTTTGCTTCAGGAGGTACCTGGCGCGGTAAAGCAACGGGACGCTTTTCCAAGCTGGAAGTGTTCGAATTCTCATGAGAACCGCTTCCATTAGCTTTACTGTTCGTCCCTTTTAGACGTAACACCTCCCGCTGCAATTCAGCACATCGTTCTTGGAGACGCCGTTCCATTGTCGAGAGAACACTCTTTTCTTCATGCAGTATTTGTACTCGTCGCTCCAAAATCACCAATCGACTACGAACTTGCTCAGCTGAACGTGCCTGGAGCTGTAACTGTTCTATATCAATCCTTATGGCATCCCAACGCTTCACCTCCGAACGCAATCGCTCTAGCCACGGTGATGTTGAAGATATGGTTTTGCACATTTGTGATGGATCCAATCCGGCCTGGAAGAGCTCAGCCTGCAGGTAAAGGCGAGTTTGTACGTTTTCAGCACTCTCAAGAAAGGTATTGATGAATCTCATTCCGACAGCCTGCAGTTCTCCTGAACCACCACCGCTGTTTAGCATTCCCACGAGCAGCCGAAACCGGACCGGTTCAGCGCATCGCAACCTTAGCGTCGACAGGGCCTCCGAAACTGCCGTATGGCCATGCAACTGAATTCGCTGCGTTCCATCACCTGATTTGTCACAGGCAATCGTGAGCAGCTGCAGTGCGACGATCCTTGATCGTATTCCGGTGCCTGTTGCCGCAGCAGCCAGCGGAAGTAATCCTATCGATGTCGTGCCCAAGCGGGCTCCTGCCTCTGGACTTCTAGTGCAACAGATGCTTAAACATTGTCTAAAATATAATAAATATTAAACAGGAACATTAATCAACTTCAACATTCAACAGGAACATTAATCAAAAAATTTGCTAAAAGAAAAAACGCAGGTGCTATAGCGCTAAAGAGTAATATAAAAAACCTACTCACAAGCATGCCAGTTCGTCTAGAAGGGCTCGACGTTGGTAGGACTGATTGTTCCGAGGCATACCGCCCGGAGGCATCGTTGTGGTACCGTTTAAAGGAGCGCTTTGACTAAGTTGAACTGCACGCAGTACCTCCAGCATCAAGCTGACTCCATCTAGAGGACTGGACACAAACTCCTGAACAAAACTGCGGAAAGGAAACCATTGTAAATATTTTATTTGCTGGACATACTAAAATTATTCCACTTGTCCCACAGGAACAAATTGCGTACCTTGGAAAAGAAGCGCGCAGATCGGAACGCAGCTTGGTCAACAAATCTGTTACGCTGCCGAACTGTCGAAGAGACATTTCACAATCCATTGAGGCAGGCGCAGCAATCGTTGAACTACAGATAACCAAAAAGATGAAGCTTAAGTTAGTTATCACGTCCATATTATACGTACGATGAACAGTACTCGTCTTACCGATGATCTATGGTTTTGAGGGGCAGAGTATGTGAGCGGTTGTGGGCGTTCTCATTCTTACTTTTGTCATTTTTTGCTGTAACTTCGTTGGCGTTTATGTCGTAAATTGATTTGAAGCATCCATTTGATCCTCGGCGACCATACTTTTTCAGCGAAAACACATAATCCTCTGGATTAAAAACCGGTGGACGCTGGTTCTCTTGCTGTTTGACCAAGATAGAAAGAATGTAGGTTTTGATATTCTGAAACATTACGTTTCTATATTTACAAGAGTTGCATACCTTAACATTTGTATTCCATTCCATCATTGCATCGTTCAACTCTGGCGGCATGCTCGGTGTGATGCTTTTTCCAACATTTGGCGACATGGGATGTGAAAAGTAGGATATATCACTGGGTTAGAAAAAAAGAAAGTGAAAAGAAGGATTGTTAAAAAAAATACAGGCATTTCGCAACAACTGGCGTCCCAATTCAATTTGATGCAAACGGTTCTGGTAAATTAATAGTTCACACCAAAAGATCATCCAAAGTTGTGAGTTACAGGTAGTCAGAAGAGTATTTTACAGATTTGCTTTCATAACGGCAAAATGGTAACTCTGTGCACAGGATTTATTTGTGCTGTAAATGTTGCTTATATGGTCATACAATGTCGTTGATTACGTTCCGAATATTTTTATATTAAAATTTAAATTTAATAAAACTATCGTCGACACCTATAATTGCATTCAAATCTCTGCAAAAGTTAATTAACTGCAAGTATAGTCATTTATTTCGACAGTTTTATACAGTGTAAATGGAAAGTGTGGACATTGGTATGTACTGTATAGGTTATCCAATGAAATGAAGATGCTTAAGACATATGTCCGGGCGGTTAATGAATTGAACGGAAGGAAGGCATTAAACAGTGTTGGCGTATTATGCTTATGATGCCAACTTATTTCATTAGGCAAACACTGACACTATGGCAGCCAGAAAATGTATTATTCCATGCAATAGAATATAAATCTACTGGTTTCCTCTTTCTTCTGCTATGTAAAGCCGAAAGACAAAAAAAATGGATCTAGTATGGTATATGAGCATGGTAAGTAAAAAGCATCATTTAATGTCATTTGAGTCACATGATTTGAGACATGGACCATGGACTAGACCGTACAAATGAGGAAGGTTCGATAATTTTTTTGTGCCATTTCTGGCGTGGTTTTGCTGGTTCTCACTGGTTGATGGGTCTCGCCGTAATAAAAATTAATCAGTATCATTCAAATATTCGAACCGGGGAAACAGTTCCTTAAATACTCATATACAATCACTGAACAAGCACCAACCAAGGGTTATAACATAATGATTAAGCGATAATGAATAGGGAAATGGTAAAAACGGTTTTCTTCAACTGAGGTAACCGCACTTTATCTCACGGATTCACACTCAAAGAACTCACACTTTACGTATAGTAGCCCTCGATACAACAATATATGGACCACACATTTGGCTAGTGTAATCCATGTTAAGAATATTCTCCATAGTGCAGCCAACTATTAACTTCCAATGCTGCACATTACACTTCCTAACGAGATTTCAAACTGAAATTAAAAAGCTCGAACCTGTTCGTTCAGCCACTGAACAGCTAGTGGTCTCTTGAGAGGTTACGATGTTTCATTGAGTGATCCGAATATGCCATCATGCTCACGACACTATTCCAGGGTGGGAGTATTGATTGAATCCTTCAATCGATTATTACAACTGGTATGTGGTTTGGTAGAGTGCGATCTTCGATCATTTTACGCCCACCCTCAAACCGCAGCACTTCTATTATACAACACATTTTTGATGATTAGCTTATAGGGGTCATCAACGAAAGCTGTTCGATTCGTTGAGGCCTTCTATGTTAATGTAAATATCCATCTCAAGCTCAATTCCATTGTCAAACCATTTGGCGAACCAGTTTTCCCTACGACGATGAATAATTGGAACAAGCGGTTGAAACTGCGACGTTTTCCATTTGAAGGCTCAAGGCTGTATCGGCAAAGGTGGAGTACGTTTGCTTATTGTGAAATGGTGCGGAGAGTTAGATTTTAGGAGTTATAGATGTCCTTCAACAACTTTCGTAACATTGTTGTTGTTCCAAGCAATGGCACTTCTTTTTTACTGCTCTGTACTCTGTTGCTCTATTAGCAACCGTAACTTTGGTTTTTCTATATTCGGCTGACACATTGCATTTACGGGGAAAGTCGCAATTATACCAATATATTTATATCATTGTTACCTATAGGTTATGTCAGGATATAACATAATACATTTTCAATTGCAGATAATTGCATAAAACGCTTTTGCAACCGCGATGAATGCTTTTGCAATAGAAGACAGACACATAGAGCAAGCAGAAGAAAATGATCTTTCTATGTTTCTCGCTGCGCTTCCAATCGCTACACAATTAACATTTCCTTCACATTGCTATCGATGTTGCAGTCAGTGTGATGTGATAACAGAACTGAATCGAGAGGATTCAAAAAATACAATTAGCAAGCAGTAGAAAGATCGCATAGCCATCTCATCGGTGAAATGCCTTAATTGGGTGAAATTTTGCTTCAATTCGGAGAAATTACTACAATTATGAATAATGTTTCGCATCCGGAACACAAGAAGAGAGAGAGCGTTGGTAGGAATAGTTCGTAGTAGCGATAGCGTTACATGTGATCGAGCTCCTATCAACCACATCGAGGCGCTTTCTAGTTGATCGTACAAACCATTTATCGATCTACATTTGCCACAGCGAAACACGACGTAACACATTGAGTTACAAAGCAAACTGAATCTATAGATGAGCTTCCGAATACCTATGAGGTCATTATACTGATGCAATGCACCGTCATACTCATCCTTGTCGTGTTTTTGTTGTTGTTGTGGAAATTAGATTGCAGACAAATTAGAAAAGACGTCCTTATTGAATTGAAAAATTGAATAAAACGTTTGTGTTTTTTTTTGTTTACCCAAACTGTTCCTAGTACATGCATATGTCTTCTGTAGTGTTGTTTTTCAATCATAGAAAATAATTGATTAGAGGAAGCTATCTTCATTTCTTTTTAAAAACTCGATCATAAACTTTTGGTCATTTTATTCATTTTTGAAATATCAAAATTTCACATAAAATTAGAGAAAACTGACATAGATAAAACATCTGGCTAAAACTGAGAAAGATAGATCAATCAAAGTGAATCTTTGGGATTTTTTTTTTATTTCATCTAATTTTATCACCATAGGATATCATATGAGATGTATGCCTAGAGAACTGTAGAAAAAAGCCAAAGTGACCGCAATAAATTGCTGGGTTGGTCTTCCGACGAACAATCTACAACCGCTCTCGGATAACGGAAGGCACACATAACAAGCACCGTTATTTCCACCTGATCTTCACCGTAGTCCGGTTCTTGAGTACTAGGAACGAAGCAATGTGGAACATAACACGATTTGGCCGTCCACAACTACGCTTCAACACCTAAACTCTGTGTCCAGCACCAACAGATTATTATGGGAAGCCAACATAAAACATTTAATCAATAGTTCGATATGACACCTTGATGATTCGAGGTAGCCGAAATCATTTATCGTCATGGTTTATTAAACATAATTCCAAGGTATAGAAAGGCTGTGCAGTGATGTAAGTAATAGTGCACAAGATATTCTTAATTTTTTGTTGATCTAAACATACTGAAATAAACTGAAAAGTGCATTTGCATTATTAAATACAGTATTAATACAGATAGTGACCAACTTGTATTAATGTTTATATGCAAAAGAGTTTGATCAAGTACATTTAGAGCATTTATAGCTATTCCCCCATATTAATTTATTCATAACGGTAATTTAAAAGCCACAGTGATTCTTTGTTCAACCCGAAGCTAAGAGCCGTCCGGGTACGCGCGAAGTAACGCTCGGTTTGGCTGGATAGTTTGAATGTAGACCCCGATCAAGCCAATGACTGCTTTCTCCTGCGTCTTCTTCTGCAGCTGGGAGTAACGGTCATTCCTATATACAATACGTAAGCTCTACCACACGTTCCTTTGATATACAGTAACGGTAGAACCAATAAGACCGCATGCACATTTTATTTTGCATCGATTTTAAAACACAGTTAAGGCCATCTGTGACCATGAAATTTGAAATTTTCTAACAAATTTATAATAATTTCAAACATGTATCTTTTATTTCCCTTGAGGCTAGGATCATTGGCAATCATAGCAAAGGCAAGCACAGCAAGTCCTATGTCACTGGCATTCTTGCTGCATCCCGTTATTTTTCCTTTAAAGTTCTACTAAATCAAATAGACCAGTGTCGTGTTTTATGACGAATAAAAACATAAGTTTTAAGCCCTCATTATATTTTTAGATACAACATTAGATTTTTATGTCGTTGCGTTAGTGCTCGTTTGTTAATCTGAATGGTCGCTTTCTTACCGCATCTGATTTGTGAACTTGCTTAGCAATACAGTAAATGATCCAATTTTCTTCATTAAAATTAATATTTCATTGGCAAACGTTCCCCTCTTTTAGCAGTTTTATAAAGAATTTAGATGGTGAAAAGCATTCTTAGAAATTCGTTGTTAGGTGTTCTGGTCTGTTAATGATACTTTTTGTTACATGTTTTCATATTGTTGAAAGACAAATGAATTGCCAATTATTATGTAACGTCTTCAGTTCCATTTTTTTTATTTATTTAAAATGCTTTCAAGATATCGCACTTGTCTGTGTTACTAATAAACCCCTGTATAACGATATAAGAAGAAGAAGAAGCAAAGTTTTCCTGTTATCATTTATTATTTCTCATACTTTACTAACCTGACACTAACGCACCATAATTTCGAATTCACATTCAAATGGATCTCCAAGGTCGATGTAGCTCTTTACTTTCGCCAGTTCATTTACAAATTGCAGCGTTGCATATGTTTCGTTTCGACCGATTTCACTGGGGTTTCATCCAATTTCTCATTAACTTTCGAATTCCACTCGAGTGTAACGCAAAAAATATCATACGTTTTTTACTCGTTAAAGGCGATAATCGTTTGCGGAACGTATGCATGTAGTGTTGTACCACTGCATATTAACCCCTTTCGCTCAAATGAATACACACATTCTAATAGTCCTCCTTATGTTGCAGATGCAGATGACGACCGGTTTATCTTTCATCCTCTGGGCTGTTCTGTCGAACAACTCACAATAGACAAGGCGAAACGCAAATAATGAAAGAACAGTCCATACCGCAGAATGCTGGCTCAGCGAATTCGGTTAAATATATCAATTTCTCTAATCATAAGTAAATACATATATATTTATGCAAACTGATCAGATAAACAGTAGTCAAAAATGGAATACAGGCTGCATTATGTCGTGTATGTTTTAGGGCTTTGCTTATGAGATTCTTCGTCCATACATTTGGTTGAAAACTATTGTAGGGTATCGTTATAAACGACGGAAATATACTACCGTTCGTGTATTATGCTAATACATGCATACATAATGGCCCAAATTTTCTTCAAAGATGATCGAAAACTATCTTTGTTAGCCTTCTGTTAGGGTTTGCCATGGATGTTCTTGACTATATCTCTCTCAGCCACATTGAATAACTTGTAGCGCGTCTCAATTGTAAGCGAGTCACATGCAAACAAAATAAAATTGCACAAAAGTACGCATAAATACAATGAACTTTAACCATCTGCAAAGCCAAAGATTCTAGAACCACAGAATGCATTGCATTTTCCAGGAGCACTCCAATTTAAAAATGATAATAATAATAAAAAAGAGTTAATTTCACTCACTTTAAGCCCTCTTTTTCTCTAGGATATATTTCACACCCATTCAATTCATTTTTATATTCGGTTCATTTTGATCAGATAAGTTCTTGTAGTAAATAATTTCATCGTTTAGTAAGTTCGTTTGTGAGATGGCAAGGTTTGTGGTTCGAATGTTGTCCCGCCACACTTTCACTATGACGGTAAATTTTTGATGGTAGTTGCTACATATTTGCTCATTACCATGCTTTTAGAGGGTAGTTTCTCCGCAGACATGATGAGCTAGTGACTAGAAATCGTAACGAGTAAATGTTAGTGACTAATGAGAAAATTGCTTGGGTTTCTTTCCATTGGTACTGTATGCTATGTACATCTAACGTATACATACGTTATTTTTTGGATCTGTACCAGATAGTGTTACTATTGAAGATCACAATTGTTTTAGCAACCATGATACATCAATGATAATGGTAGAACACACCACACCTTATTAAATGGATGTTAACTTGTTACCCACATTTCCAACATATCTCATCCTATTGCCACGTTTTTCCGGTATAATGTTTTTTCCGTCACGTAATATTTTTTCATTCGTTTTTCTGTCCTAGTACAAACCTATATCACGACAAAGCGTTAATGTGAACATAAGAGAAGATGACTTCTATTCAATGTTATTCCATTGCCTGTAATACTTGGTAGAAAAACAGTAACGGAATCGTGATTGTAAGATCAACAAGAAGCTCCTGCTATTTCCAAGCAATTCGACACGGTTCTCCCAACATTCTCAGGTTTACTCGTATCTCGCCAGCGATTGCGAAAACTTCATGTTTTGTTTCAATGAAAGTAAGTTCCGGTTCTACCTTTGCTCTCGGTATTTCTTTCCTGGTGGAATCAAGGGAAAATTGAGCAAGTAGCTACCGTAGGTATAATGTTTTCAATATTCTTTTCTCACAATTGTTTTCCTTCTGAGTGACAGGCCATTAAACATGTTTTCCATTGCAAAATTGGATGCTAGCCTGGATGCCGTTGGCTAAATAGAGTTGTGTGTATAGGAAGATTCATAATTATGGTCCCACGCTTAATGAGTTAGCTAGGTTTTCTGCCCCAAGTCAAACATCTGCTCATGATACAGAATTGTAACAAAGGTCCGTAGGTACTGTAGCATATCTACTTGTAAGAACGCTTGTTCATCGACATTCTTTATAAATAATGCTTAAAGCGGTACTGTTGCAGAATCTACATTTTAGCAATTATTTTCATAAACATTTACTCCGAATCTCAGATCCCCTTATTTCGAAACCGTTTTTGGTCTTTTCTTGCGATTAAGTTCACGTTTACCCTTTATCAAGACAAATTTTATTTTCTGTATATATATATATATAAGGTATATTTATGTTTTCGAAGAGATTTGGGTTGTTTTTGTTTTCAAACCAAAAAGTTATCAAATGTTCACTTTTGCACTGTCCATTGAATGGACATAGAGTAAAGAAACATGGCCCAACAGCCACACAGACCATCGACATGGACTGGAAAACGATTGAATAACGGATTCTACATGCCTCATCTTAACGTGGATTGGCTTTCCAAGTGGGGCTTTGGCCCACTATACGTGCCATAGCATTAGTATTTTTCTTTTTCATTTCCTTCTCATATCGTCTTTCTTTCATTCTTCTTTACGTGCTCTATATTATTATACGTTCGTTACAGTATAGCATACTATATAGATATATATATATAGCCATATGATGATTAAAGTAAGCTATTTGATTGAAGTTGTTGAATTTATTCAAAATGCTGTGTTTACTTGAGTGTTACTGTGCTTGTGTGTTTACTACCTACTACTAGCTGGCAAATAAGGAAAAAACTTTTGAAGAGAAATCTTGTAAAACTTCTTCTCATTAACTCATGTATGAAAGAAGTTTACTTTCGTTTTTCGACATTGCTCTGGCAGGATAATTTAAATTTTATCGTATCGTTTTATATTGTATGAGAAATATTAAAATCTCATTATGAAACACTGCCACTGCCATATTTTTTGGCCAGCAAAAGTAGATGGTCGTAAGAAAAACTGAACATGTACACAACAGTAGAAGATGGCCGGCAGGGTGTTTTGCTTCGTTAACCGCTTTTTCTTTGCCTTCATGTATGATACTTATTTCAATCCGGCCTCATTAAAGGCCTGATCTGCAGGGAAGGTGATCGTCAAAACATCTGTCCATTCGAATAATTTCTACTTGGAAAGTCGATTCACATTAAGACAATATTTAGCGAGAAAGTCAAAAATTTACGAAAAGTATTCCTTCCGAAACCAAATGCTTTAGCAAGTCTCGCCATTTGTTTACTGTCGGAAAGCTCAAATCAAATAGCTGGTCAATGTCGTTTGGGAAAGGTTGGCCACTACTCTTTACACTTTACAGTTTTCAATTATGCTTTTTCCAATCCTTTACATATATTCCTTGCACGTTACATCTATTTTATCACGTGTTTGGAACAGATGTACTACACCGTTACTTGTATAACTCGCCCTTCCAACATGAGGATGTCGTTAAGTGTAAGTAAATGAGTAAACGTATAGATCCTTCCATGTCTACGAACTGGTACATGGGCATGGGTCGGCTGATGGGTCGTACACATCTAAAAATTTTTCATCCTAAAGTTAGTAGGACGCTATTAAAGTAAGTCTAATTGAGTGGCAAATTATCATTGTATTGTTTCAGTCAAAGATGAGATTCAAGTAAACATTTGAGCTTTTTGATTAGGTAAAGCAATGCTACAACCATACTTGGTGCTAGTATCTGCCTTTTCTCGGAACGAAAAAAAAACAGTAGGAAACGATGAAACAATTTTCTTCACTTCATGCGTTCGGAAAATGATGAGGTTAGTTAGGCAGGCATAGCTTTCGATCTTTCGGTATGGTTAACTGTAGGCATAATTTCTCCCTATAGAAATAATTTCCTCGTACAGAAACGATGGCAGATGCCACCTAGGCAGAACTGTACGGGCGTATGATTCGTAAAAGCCACGCACTAAATTGTTATGCGACCGTGGATTTCCCAAGGTACAACAATGCACACGGAAGAGGGGTTTGGTTATGGAAAATGCAAAATTGAGCGATAGGAGCTGCGTAGATGGTATAAGTAAGCACTAAATGGCAAAAAATATTTGCATAGTAAGTAAAACCAGGAAGCCAAAAAAACACCGTTATGTTTCATTCGAACCTCACATGTAACATGTTCTTACACTATGTTTTTCGTCTAACACAAGCGAATCAAAAGCGAGGAGAGTTGATGGCATGCCCTGAGTGCCATGACGATTCGAATGTACTGTATTTTTCAAAATCATCCAAGGCGCACATAATGAACTCCAATAGCGGCTATTGGAAGGTGGTGATGGATTTGGTACATGCTTCTACGGAATTTTGAGCGGTTAGTTTCAAGGCGGGCGGAAATAGTTTTCAATCGTGGAGGACTTGGTAACGACGTTCCATCCGATACACTTCGTTGCGTCCAAAACCGATAGGGAACTATCTAAGAAACTCCGTAACTGTTGCACACGGTAAACCAAAGTATTGCACGAACTTGAATAGCGACGTTTTGAATCGTATTTCCGTTTTCCGCTTTCCAAACACTGTATACTGACTGTTCAGTGCAAAACAAGAGGCTTAAAATTGTTACCCGCAAAATAATGTGTCTTGAATCAAAAGACTAGCTTTTTTAAAATGAAATCTATGAAATTATTTGCAGTTATTAAGCAAATTTTTAATTGAGAAAAAGGTTAATGGTATGAAAATTCGTGAACGGATTTTCATTTGTTTAAAAAGAAAACGGGAGATAAAATACCAATTAATTAGCTCATCTTATTAACCTGGTCACACAAAATTTCCACCCATTACCATTTTAAGATTTGCACAAAATTCGTCCGTTCCGTTGATGAATGACCCTCGTTAGTATACTCAGATACTGACTAATTAAAAGCTTTGATTATTATCATTACAGCTTTTAACGCAAACTAAAGGGAAGTTTCCTCTTACGGGTTGCTTTTCTTCAACTTGTTTTAGCTTAATTTCTACCATACCTTTGCATTTAGATTGTAATGCTATATAGTTCGTGGAAAATACTTTAAGGTTTTTGAACATGGTGATAAATTTTGTACATAGGTTGTGCCACTTTTGTTTTCCAACACGTTTTATCCTGTATACAAATTTTATAAAACGTCATTCAAGTAACACGATTAAATGTCAAATATTAAAAAATATATCTATAAATAAAATACATTACCTAGTGACTTCACCTTATTAAGCAGCAGATAACTGATAAGTTTGTGTCACATGAATAGAGTTAGCCGCAAATGTGATAAGCAGTAAGTTGTCACGCTAATAATCTTATTGAAACTGATTTAAATTTACGTACACGATGTGTGTAATTAGTAGTTATTTTCCATCGAATATCTGAAGGCAGAATTGCTTTGTAACAACTTCATTACATTCTAAGCAGAATTCGCTTCATTTCTAAAACCACTAAATTAAGTTGAGGGACGCACAATATGCAATTATACTATCGTTGCTTAGATAGGTCATCCAAGAATCACTGTGCACTTGTTTGGATTGTGCTTAAAGTCATACGCTTCACTTTTACTCACTGAGAACTAATCTGTTAAAAAAGTACAAGATGTTATGTTTAGTTTTTAGTTTAACTAAATTTTGAACACACACATGTCATGTTTGCTTTACACTCTTTTTTTCCTTAAATGATCACTTAAATATTGCGATTTCTTTACAACTTCTAAACAGTGAAAAAATAGGTTTATCGCGAAAATTTATATTGGCCACGAGGCACTTGATTTCACTACGTTCACTGAATGCATCACTTATCATATATACAAAACTTCAATTTTACACCAAGCACTCCTCAAACCTACGGCTTAGCAGTATAAACTATATCAACTGATATCAACTAACCTGATACACTTGGGGTACCTATATTCATCGTTGAGCTCTGATTACTGAGCAACGTTTGCCCCGGCAACGTTTGGACAACTCGACGTTAAACGTAAAAATGATCATGGAAAGGTGGCACGGCTCCCATAGCTACATCACGAAGTTGTCTTCGTCGTAGCAGGAATGCTCTCTCGCACTCGCTTTCTCCAGCTCTCCTACATACAGTGACGGACATGCAGTTTTTATATGAATGAATCAATCATTCATTTAAAGCATTTTAAAAAGTTACATCGGCATATATACATAAATGCCAAATAGCTGTACGGCTTAAATTGGCGAATTTATGAAGAAGTTAGTAACATGTGTGGAGGTGGTCCTGTTTGGATGTTCGTCACTGTATCTTGTCTGGTTATTCAATCTGAGTTTTACGTTTCCCGTGAGTAAGATTTTCCGATGGTTAGCCATTTTCTCAGCGAAAGATACGTTGAAATAGAAAAAAGACGGAGAGCCAAGAGAGCCACGGAGAGCGTATTGCCGGGTTTAAAATGAATTACTCGCGATCAACATGAGATGCACGCGACAGTTAGCTGACTGTTATGAAGCCGGCCACTTTGGAGAGTTTTCAATGTCATGAACCAAACGTAATATTTTAATATTGACCAAATTAGTTACTCCTTATGACATAAGATTTTGATTATTTTCGGTGAATAAGATTGTATTTTGGCGATCAAAATTTGAAATTTTGAATGAATGTAAATCCAGAACACATGGTTCATCAGAAACGTGTTCACATTGCTAAACAGAATTTTTTAGGTGAAAAAGTAGTAAGACATTGATTGAAATTTATGAAGAGTATTGAGTTCTCTTTAACCCTCATCGGTTCTTTGTATGCGCGCGCATACAATTTGGTCCGAAAAAATCAAATTATTCAAAAACGGCTCGATGAAATTTTCTGAATTTCTTCAAAATAGATTTATTTTGATCATAGAATAGAAATATATCACTCAAAAATTTTAGGCATGTGTAGTATCGCCTGAGCAGAAATAGTTACGAATCGGTTCCTGTGTATGCGTTCGCATACACATACGTCCACCATATGTATTTAGCCGAAAAAAATCATTTTTGAAGCTCTGAAAAAATGATTTCAGGTAAAAAACATCTCTTGTCAGGTATGGTGAACGTGTTGCTCAAATTTCAAACTGATCGAGCAATATTTGGAGCTACGACGCCGTTATAAACCTTCAAGCGATTTCATGGTTGCATCCGATATGATGATCTAGAGGAATGTTTGATTTATGATAAATTCTGATCGATCAGAAATGTGTTCTAAAGGTGCAATAATAATTTGAACACTATCTACAAACCAGGAAAAAATGTTACAGTCGATGAACAGTTTGTTCCATTTCGTGGATGGTCTCCGTTTCGTGAATATATTGCATCAAAATCTGCCAAATATGGCATGGCAAATTTGGTTTATGTGTTTCAAAAGATGGTATGCACACAATACACAAATTTATAATGGTCGTGATCGATACACCACTCCCAAAAGCAACTTAGGCCGCCATTGTTTTGTGTTTTGACAAAAAAAGAATGTCCGATCAAAGTGTAACTTGCGACAATTTCTATTTCATATGATTTGGCTGAAGAATTGAATAAAAATCGTGTGGCTTTGGGAACGATTACTGAAAATACAAAAAGCAATTCTATTAGCCTTGGTTGATATGCGCACAAAGCTATTATATTCTACTGAAGCTATGTATGACCACAAATTACTAGCCATTATGTTGCCGTATATCCCCCGTCATTACCAATTTGTTACTTTGGCGAGCATGTTCTATAGTGCTGTGGGTATCAAAAATCATGAAAAAAGAAAAAAGCCAAACTTAGTTGAGTAATTGCAAGAAGACTAAAGGAAGAATTGACACCATGGACAATGGGCTAGAACCTTTACTTGCAGATGAAAAATAAATCGTTGGCAAATGGCTCTGTAGTATGCAATATGAGTATGCTATTATTACGCTCGCCGAATTGTTTTCGGACTGAAAAAAAATAAAAAAGCATCCATAATATTTGTCGTCGGCTGTTTATCGAAACATTGGGAATGGCTTTTGTTGATTCACACATAGTAAGACGCAAAACAAAACCGACTGATAGTGATGCTGCTAATGTTTCTCATAATGTTCGTCCCATTCGCCATTTGACACCAACACCCAAAATCGGCCGTTGTCAAGTCTGCACATACTAAACTAACCAAATTTTTTTTGCTGCACGTTGTGAAAGTGTGCAAAATTTGATTGTGCTTTTTCACGGTTTTTCGCATTTTTCTCAAAAAACATGATTTTATAATTGCCAATTTTACTACAGTATTTTAAGAATTATTGACTTGTAGTAATTTTTTTCGATAAAGAACATTCCAATGAATAAATAAAAAATGTCAGAAGTGATTAGTTTTAGTTTTGGATTTTTTGGAACAGGTTGGAAAAATGAGTGTATGCGCGCGCATACAAAAGAACCGATTCGATGCAATTCTGGAGGGACCGATGAGGGTTAAACTCATTAATATGATTGTTAAAGCTATTTAACAGATACTGTGCTTATGAGTTTGATACATAAACCCTGATGGGTGGGCTACGCGCTCAGATTTTGGCGGTCTAATCACATCGTACGACCAAGATATGATTCGCATTGGAGCGTCCACACGTCACGATTTCATTGCGATTTTCGATCGCGGATCAAACACGATAACTATAATCATTACTTTTTACTCGCTCTTGTTTTACTTGCGTATAGACCGTCCATAACACGAACCGATACGAAAATTAACACAAAATAAATTGCAAAAATTCTTCAAAAGCTAACCCTTTTAACCGTATACTTTGAATGTTTCACATAAATTGAACTAGAAATGACAGAGATACAGATGTTTGAAAAATTGTCAAACATAGCTCGCTACTAGCGCGCTTTATAATCCCTTTGGGAGGGGCGGGGGTGCGGATTGGCTCAGGTTCCTCAGGATTCACTCTACCAAGGGTAGGGAGCAAAAGTGTACTCATTGCGCATTGACAGGATTTGGAAGTGGAAAATAGACTTAAAGCGTTGCTTTTAGCAATGAAATGATAAGATGGCGCGATGAGTATCGTACAGAACGGATCATATGAACGATCCAGTCCCTTGAACCAATTCAACGATGAACAAGCTAAGCTAAGATTGAACCAAGTAGCACTGCAACAGTTATGATGTTATTCAGAAAAGATATAGCGCTCGCTATACCATATACGGTATGTACCAGGTGTGTGCATAATCAAACCGACCTTTTCGTTTTGCGAGAAAAAACGCTTATTCTTGGAAAAGGGTGATAAAATTATTCTCCAAAGTAATGGCAATCGTTAGCTACACATTTGATTCAATTTCAGGCAATTTTTGGATGCCTTGCCAAAAAAAAACCGCCAATCTGTACCATATTTTCAAAACACATCAATTTTTTCAAATTTTCGTAAAAAAAGAAGCGCTGCTCGGCCGTTACCTGTGCCAACAATGCAAATGAATGTTCATCTGATAGAGTCAAGTCTGGTGAGTTAGCAGCAAGTGGCAGTTGGCAATTCTTACCAATTGTGGCTTTTACCGAGTCTTTGGACGATATTCCACGCTTTGACTGATTTAACAGCTCCATTAGGGGTAGATACAGTGCCCGGCTCAAATAAAAATCCACTCACGACGATCATCTACATTGTTCCGAAACGGTTAAGTTTCCGCATGTAACAATTATGTGTATATTTTTATCATGTAGAATAAAACCTGTAGCTTATTTCGTCATATGGTTTTTTAAATTTGCATGCAGCATAAATCAGTAAATTGAATTTTAAGTTTGAATGACCAGTTTAGGGTGTGACACAAAAAAATCCACCTTACAAAATCAGTTCTAAAATTGTTATTTATCAATTGAGCTACTTCTCGCTTGTTATGTTGTTGGATTTTCGTGTGTTATTAATTGTACAAATGATCGATTGTTGATTGAAGTCATTGTCTGCGAGTATATGTGCCGGAAAAGTGTCTTTTTCTGAATCTTAAAAGGTGTGTAAAAATATCTTTTCGTGTTTGCAATCTTCACGTGTGGGGTTTTTAAAAAGGTTATACAGAGTGTAAAATAGCTCACTAAATACTAAATGGGAATATCGATAAGTCTACTTGGAAATTTTATAAAATTGTTTTAATTGTGGAAGTGGCGGTAATGGATGTGGTAGAGAAGCCAAGCGGCAACCACATTCACTCGTGGTATATAAAAATGAAAACACCCTTGAATCACCTTCTCCTTACTTCAAGGAATGTTATAAGTATCGATTTCTAACCGTAAAAAAAATTGCGGCTTTTCTAAAAATGGGTTAAAATGCTATTTCACAAAGAAAAGAAACCTTATCGACCAAGCAAAAAAGAAAAACAAGACAAACTTCACGAAAACAAAATGTTTCAAGTAGCTTTACGTTTAGAAATGAATTGTTTGGTTTGATTAATCTAAATTTGAGGTCTTGGGCCAAAACTGATGGCTTAAAACAGTGCTTGAAAGCGATTAGGCACACACGCAACCATGCAAAAATCAATGACTCACGGGAAAGGAAATGTCATACTTTGCGGTAGTTTCTCGTAGGAAACATATGCTCAAATTCAAAGAACTACGACCACAGTTGAGTATTTTGATGTTTTTGAATCGCTTTTGGAAGAATAAGTGTTGAAATTGAGTCTGGAAAAAGGTGATTCAAATGATGTGGTACAGAAAACTCATTTATCCTCCGGTTGAACCAATTTAGAGTATTGAAATATCCTGACCAGAGCCTCATTTCACACTTTACAATGAATCTGAACTATTTTAGACGTTCAGCTGTACATATTGAGTGTAACCTACAAGCAATTATTTATTATGAATGTATGGTACAATGATGTATGGTGCAGTTTGGGTTCACATTACCCAAGAAAATTGATAGTAAGCATTCCAAAATGTTTCCAACCACTCCAAGGAGAGAGGAGGCCATATAAATTGCAAATGTCTTATTAAATAACTTTTCTTTAAGTTACGCATTGAAACCATTAAGTGTTTTTTTGTGTCTAACTTCAAATTCAATTTACTGATTTATTAAAATCATATGCCAAAATAAACTACAGGCTTTCTTCTACAAGATAAAACAACATGCGGAAACATAACCATTTCGAAGGAATGTAAATCATAGTCGATAGTGGATTTTTATTTGTGCCGGGCACTGTATAGCTTTAGAATAAAAAAGTCGGTTACAAACAAACAATTGCAAACAATTTACATTTTGACTGTTTTTCATTGAAACCCTCAGCCTAAAAATGTGTATCACATATTAATAGCTTTTTTTTATTCTTCTTTTCTATGTTGCTACGTCCTAGAAACAAAGAAATTACCAAAACAGTCGAGTAAGGTATGAAAAACACCCAAAAAAGTTTATTCATGAGGGTGGATAATTTAAAAAAGGGTATTTTATTTTATGGTATTGTTCAGTTTTTACTCCAACATAATCAAATAACCATTTTTTCTCTCAATTTCAAAGATGCATTTTAGTTCTAAAATTCTAAAAACATCTTTTGAAGCTCATTATTTCATGGTTCTGTTGTCGGTTAAATTCAGATGGTTAACGGGTAAAATTCCGATGGAACGGCTGTATTCCGATATCCTTGATCTGGTGGTAAATGATATGACATGCACTTTATGCCTGCGGAGCAGACTATTCAGTATCAGCCAATTGACCAATGGCCCATTGGGGAAAGCTGCGTACTTGAGAATTTGAGCGCCAAACTCCGCTCGCAACTTTTTTTATGAGCTTAAATCCCTTCTCAAGTCCAACGCACGTGGCACGGACGACTTGCATATACATTTCAGCCCCTTTTTTTTATTGTTGCTTTAAACTGAATCAAACTAGATAGTTTATGTTCGTTTGGTTTCAATAATTGTATGACCAAATTGGTTGTATGAAAGTGAACTGGCAGGCCATTCACTCTTCGCGAGAAATCTGGTTAAATTGTCCCTACATAAGTTTTGAACCAAAATCGCTCCTCCGATGGCGCTCCATCTATCCTGGGCAATCGTTTTCCTCTTGCCACACGGTGCATAATATCATCATCACATGGCTGATGAATATGTTCGCAGCAGAATTTTGCCGCTTTCTTGTGAGATGTCATCTAAAATCATAACCAATGCGACCCTGTAGTTCATCTCTCCTTTCCAGACTGGACAGTGCGGTGTTCTGGCTCTATTTATTCGGTACAAATAATCTCTAAAATAATCATTTCCCGAGAAGAACTGCTCTCCCCGTGTTTTTGGGTCACTCATGGACCGATTTCTTGGATAAGGCAATGTGTTCCAACTTTACCTTCATCCATTGTATTTGCTATTCCCGCATCGGATTTTATTTCCCGATTCTATTGCCTTATGGTTTTCCATGATCACTAATATGATTGACATCATACTCCACATTCCCAATCATGCGGTCTAGAATTAGTCTGTTGGGTTTTCTTGGGGTTTCTCAGTGCTTTACACCAGCCTGGTCTTGCGTAACGTTGGTGACACTGCATCAACACTGACACTGCGTTGATGTGGTTGCAAGCAGCTTGTTTTTGGAATTCGAAAGGCCCCCGTTCGGTGCAGCATGCCAGTGAGAGCCCATAAAGAGGTCCTAGCTTTATTTGCCGGATACTTCAAATGGTCCTTGAAGGTAAGCCTACTATCTAACATCACGCCAAGATATCTAATTCTATTCTACGATAGAACCACTAAACGACCGATCGTAACCGATGCCTCTTTGACGTTGTTACCAGCATCTCGGTTTTGCTGTGTGCGACAATCAGACATCCATCCCCCTGGTAACCATCCCTACCGACCTTTCCACGTTCAATGTCAATTCCTCCAGGGACTGCCCGCAGACCATCAGGACTATATCATCGGCGAAGCCTACGACCTTGTTCGCAACAGGCAGCCTAAGCCGCAGGGCCCCATCATACATAGTAATGGCCCTAGAACGGAACCTTGTGGAGCGGACCTGACGTAAGAGGCACTTCCTGTTAACCTGAATCAGTGTCGTAGAGCAGTGCCCGATCCTCGAAGTAGCTCCGGAGCACGCGGCAAAGATACTCTGGCTCCGTGCGATTGCCGTCCCACTGGCGTTGTTAAAGGCGTTCTGTACAATGATAGTAATTATCGCACAGAATCCACCATTTTTTTCGCAGTGACCGAATAGCGTCAACGGTAGATCACTTCTGGCACAACCCAATCTACTGAATAGTTTTCGGGTACCCTCCGAGTACAGCATATGTTTCCGTCGTTTCCAGCAGCTTACTGTGAAGTTGCAATCATCAAAACATTTCTGCTCTGTTTTCATGATAAGATATGTGTATCAGTATATAGCGGTTTTCAGATTTTTACTGGGGATGCCATCTGCCCCAGCAGTTTTGGGCGATTTCTTATCTCCCTTCAATTTCGCACCTTGCATATCTTTCCTGGCATGAAGGCACTCTGCATGGCGATAGTTTAACTCCGGGAACTACCAGTGAACTTGGCGCTTGTCCCTCGAAGCCGTGGTTTTCCTCGGCATTGTAGCATCACATGGCCTGTTCATGGTTGTGGTCAGTGCATTCGGACTAAGGCAGGATCCGTTTGAGAATCTCATAAAAAAGATTCGTGTTAAATAACGCATAACGCAAATAACGCACCCTCTTCTTCTTGCGTTTTCTAACCCCACAGGAGTTATTCTCTGCACTCGAACATTGAACTGTATAGTGCACGGCAAAGTGGTCACTATGCTGATAGCCTTGCTGAACAAATCTTGCTCAGACTGGACTACATAACGTTATATCGATCTCCGGTCTCCGATCTTCGACCATCGTTCGAACGAATCCCTCATGCGCTGTACCAGTGGGTCCCGCGCAGCCTCGCAGCAGTCAAGTTAATTTAAATTACTTGCATCCACTGGATTTGACCTTTGTACAGCAGGATCATGTACGTTCTTCTGCTGCAACAGGATACGTACTTCGTTTTGCAAATGCTTTACTGATACTGATTCACCGAGACCTCGACACTGTACAGTCCTCTTCTGAGTAAGCATCTTACCACCTTATCAGGCCACTATTTTCCAGGTAACCAGGTAGCAAATGCCTGATAGCATTTGGGTTGACTCTGAAAACTTAGGGTCCCGCCTCGTAGCGGCACGACCGACAGGGAATTACTACGATTGGCAAATTTTTCAGTCTCAGAAGTTCGTCTAGTGCTTTCTGTCATGTCACTTACACAAACCTACACTGAGTGAGGGCGGTTCCAATAACCACTTATTAAATTCCTTACTGCCAAACGCACTTGCTCGGCAAAATTTTGATTTTTGTTTTTCAAAAACGAGGAACGAGAGGGGGCGGGGAGGTAATTAAAACAAACTTACCTTTTTACAGTTGAAAATCGAGGCCGTGGAGCGTAGCTCAAATATTTTCGCTCTATTTCCTCTTCACAATAGCTACAGCTACATGATGAATGTTGTGAATCGTCGATAGTCGACCGACCGTCTATATCGCTGAGGTTGAAGTCAGTATTAAAATTATCATCGAAACTGACCCTCGAAGTAGATTTCAATGGAGATCTTTAACAGAGAAATGAGTGCAAATCAGTGCATTCGGTAGTACATGTGGTATATATAAAAGGCGAAAGCCCACTACGTTATGACCAATTGCTATAATATACTCTTTTTATATTTAAGGACCGTAAAAAAAAAAAAAACTCGCGATGAATGAATCCAAAAAGATCACACACAGTTAAAACACAAAAAATATTATTGTTGCATTTAGAACAAAATATTCAAGATTTCATTCGATGTGGAGTTGCGTACTTTTTTAATCCTTGAAAACCATTCTGATCACTTTTACTGATCTTACTATTCTAAGAGCTCTTTAAAACAAACCAATACAACAGGAACACCATACTAGTAATACGCATGTATTAATCACTTTTCTAAATTATTTGAAACACTTCTTTTGCCATCGTACAGTTGTTGGCTCAAGCATACCCCACAAAAAACTGACGGTAGTTATACAAATGGCCATGTGCGACAAATCTAAAGTGAAATCATCCTGAAAGAAGTATTACTTACTTTTTGTTTTTCTGATCTACACTGTCCACTACAACATTCCAAGTCCGATGGATGAGATATAGTAAGAACAACATGCGAGAATTCTCAGAATTAGATTGTTGACTGCAATTTGCTGCAGCATATTCTTTTGTGCTTGATCTGGGATCGTTATCCTCAAAGTAGCAATGCTTGGCTGCGTTTAAGTATAGTTGATATTGGTTTTCCGTATAACATGGGTGATTTGTTTGCGACCTGGGGAGTGTCGATTGATTGGTGCTTATTATGTTTCCCATCGTTATCGTTACAAATTTTGTTATATTTTTGTCGCTCTGGTCTTCTTTTCTTGTTGTTCTTTTATATTCTTCTGTATTTTTGTTAGATAATTTGAATTATTGCATCCATTATGTTTGTTAGACACTTTTCCGACTCTTCGTAACATAACATTATGACTTGTATCCATTACACTGGGTTGTGTGTTGATGCATCTTAGATTGCGTGTTGTGCAGCTAACATAGAAAAAATCTACAATGAAATTGAAAACTATATTTTATATCTGTTTTATTTTTATTTTTACACAATGTTCTATTGACATACTTTCAATTTAATTAATTTCAAATTTTTCGCCTTGATTTTTTTAGTACAGCCCCAAACGCTCTCCAAAACTATTGCATACCGCACAGACGTCTTCGTTTGGCATTTCGGCCCGTTGGAAACAAACATATTTTGCTCCTTATAAGTTCTTCGCACAAGGAGCCAAATGGCCTTTGAGAATGAACTCCAATTATTTATCTTTATTAATGTGTATGCCTTTATCAATGAATGATAGAGTTTTCGTTCTTTTGCTCGCTATACCATCACAGATGAGGCATTTTGATATCGCTGCTGTGTTTTTTGGTTGGTTGGAATTCCGCGAAGAGATACAACATACAGGTGATCATTTAGCTTTTCCAACGTTGGATTCAGAGAAAACAATTTTTTTCCGAACAAATGATGTTGTAACTAGCGTGCATAAATGCAATGTGTGTAAACACATTTTCAAAGGATCTACAGCTGTATTTAAGAGGAATTACAGATGAGGAATGTCTCCAGTAGACACAGAACATAAAATAGAACACACAGTCCCTGGGGTTATTTAGAGAAAACATTGATTTTTATATCTCAGATAATTTAGCACTGACAATGATTGGATTCTCAAAAAAATTATATATTTTTATATTGGGTTGCGGCGAAAGTTATCCATTATTTTTAAAGTAGATGGCTTTAATGCTCGATATCTCTTTAAGATATTGCGATATCTCTCTGTATACTACTGTGGCTAATAAATAACAGGACTCGGTACAGAATTTACTAGTGCTCGTATTTTTTGTAAGTTGTCAGAACTGTTGTTAACATCCATGCCAAGTTTCACGTCAAAATAATGATTAGTTTTTGAGATGTGTTTTTTTTTTGTAAGATACTAAAAGTGCATTCCTCGATTTTCGCAAAAAAAATACCTCACAAAAAAAATCATATCTCAACAGTTGATTATTATTTTGACATGAAACTTGGCATGGATGTTACCAGTACTAACCACCTACAAAAAATACGAGATTGACAAAAAATCGTTCGCACTAGCAAATTGTGTACCGAATCCTGTTATTCATTGGCGACAGTACTATGTTATATACCATTCGTCTGTGACTTACAGCGTTTTGAAAACGGAAGTCAAAAAATATTATTTTTGCGTTTCACACTTTTGGTTCGAAGAAAATGAAATTTCAAGATAAAAGCCTAGAAATGTGCGTAGTGTTTATGGTAACGATACTGCAACACATAAAATTGCATAGTTTTGGTTTTGTCTGGAGCGGAAGCCAGGATTTTTCATTTAAAATATTCATCTTATTAAAGAAGGTCCATCGTCGAAAATGGTAATAAAATCACAAAAATACTGGAGCATGTTAGTAGTATACAGTATCACCAAGGAGTTCATAAATAAGGTAAACTATTTCACTTGAGATTTGGATTCAGATCAATCGACACAAAAGTACTAAAGGATCGAATTTCCATCTACGAAATGTTGATCAAATGGAATGAAATCGAGCCATTTCCGAAAATGATGTGATTGGTAATTAGGAAGGGATGACAGGCTACCATATTGTGCCAAAAGATCGTTCTAAAGCATGTTGAATCGGTTCAAATTGTGACTAAACCTCCAATAAGGTTCTACAGTGCATTTGGAATTTTCATGTCCGAAAATAATATTATTGAGCTGTTTTCGTCAACCAATAATGTACGATCTTTACTCAAGGTTTGAGCACAAAACGCAAGAATTGGTCAACAAAAGGGGGATCGTGTTCCATCAGAACAACGCAAAACAACACGTGCCTGTAAAAAATTGTCAGAAACACTGAGAGCTTCGTAGGAATCTTACGATGCCTAGTTCAGTTCAGACAGTCCAGTTCAGGTTTACCATCTCCTTTGCGCATTACAAAATTTTCTAGATAGTATGAAACCGGTACGAAGTAAAGTCTGTGAAAATCAATTTTTTGAGTTTTTCGTCGATGAGAAAGAAACTTTTTATGAGAGAGAGAGAGAGAGAGATAATGAAATTATCACTAAAAAGCCAGCAAATTATCCAACAACGGACCATGAGAAGTATTTGAAATAAAGCTTTGAACTTCACCCAAAAATTATGGACTAATTTCTCCCCAACCCAATGTTTTTCCATATCTTATCTACTATTCCTAATTTGTGGTTCCTAATTCTTTCCTAATAAATTGAAGATCACTTGACATCCTCATTGAGATTGATGATCCTTGACTTTTTCAATTAAACAGTATTATGGAAAAAGAGTTTAAGAATAGTACGTCTATTAGGTGGGAAATGTATTGATGATCCTCAATCTAAGTTCCAAATATTCGTCGAAGTAAATAAAACGAAGGATAAAAAACCAAACAATTGCAATTTAATCACGTTAAATATATTGACTGACTGTTACTAATAAATAATAAGGACTCCCATGTACAGTTCTTACCGGTGCGGTTTCTTAGATTTTCTTCTGCAGATCCAAACAGTTAGGTAGTACACAAAAAAGCACTCATCTTACACTATCAGTATATTTAAGCCAGAGACTGAACGAACGATCGATCACGCATCGAAGCATGCGAAACGTACTCTATTTTGCGAAAATTTCGCTTGTTGTCAACTTCTGCATTATACATTGCGAAACTGCTTTTCACACACTATTCAGTCGAAACAGCACTACACAAAAAACATGCAAACCTACTACCATCCGCCAACAACTTTTGCTGCGCTGAAGCCGCTAGTGATGTCCGAGTGCGGTGAAAGACTGAAGATTTTCTGTTCAAGTGGAGTTGATCCACCTTTTCCTCCAGCATAGCGGAGAAAAATGGGTCGATAGCTAATCACCGAGCAAAACCCGCTTTAGCGAGCAAAACCGGCAGAGACGACCATCGTGAAGATGGAATGTGGTTGCTGTTTCCTTTTCGTTTTGATTTATTAGTTTAACAAGATATCTTCATCCATACATCTCACAACTTTCTGACAACACTGCGTTATTATCCGTAACTTTTATAAAAAAGAATTACTGTTTTGTTAAATTTGGATTATTTTATCACACAACACCTATAGTGCAGGTAAAATCAGCAGAATGTGCGATTGAGAAGATATCTTCGACGAAGGTCTAACGCCGCGCTTTCGCTAACATCGTTTTTCGATTTCATTTTCTCTTGCTTGCTTCTCTGCAAACTACAACAAGCAAAGGAAAACAGATCTGGGCAACAACTGTTTACTTTAGAATTAGAGTTTTGAGTCCCCTCAATCCTCATTCAATGTCTAGTCATATATATTTGATTTTATTATGTTTTTGATATCACAAATAGATCATGTTATTTTTCATTTAGATAAACAATTGCAGTGCAGAAAGCTTCAGTAACCATTATACAAGTTAAAGACATATAAAATTAATTGAAAAATGTTTCGTCTGTATTAAATTTGGTACGTTCTTGGGGTATTTGCCAATAATATTAGACGTAATGTATAATGCAGGAAAGGAAGGATGTATGTTGATATGTTGAGCGAATTCTAAATTTTGCGTTTCAATAGCCCTTATCATGTAGCATACAGAATGGTGGATAAAATAATAATGAAATATGTTTCTTTAAAAGTAAATACTTTTAACACGCAAGGAGTTAATCTACGCGTATATGAAATCGCTGCTTAAGCTTCCTGTAAATCTTTTTTTTTATATTTTATCTAGGAAACCACTTATCAGATACCCTTGATGAGTCCTCATTTACTTTTCTTAACATTTTTTCATTACTTTCATTAACGTATCCTAAAGTGCACTAACCCATGCACCCATGAATGAAAGGTCAATCTATCCCACAAATGAAAGTATATTCTCACTCGTATGGAAGAATCATACTGAAACGAACGAAACTCGCGAAGATTCTCAAAGATGCAGCACCCATACGAGGAAGTCATATTGCATATCGCTGCACGTGGTAAAGGAGTGAGGCAGGATTACTAGGTACAAGACAGGTTTCTGGCTATTCAGGGAAACATCCCAGCGAATGGGAAAGGGTGTAGATTCTTTGCTATCGACTTATAAAACCTGTCATGATGCTAAACTCAAGACCTCATTCGACTCGAAGTCGTTTATATTGGAAGAGAGAGAAAGCACTGCAATTCCTCCAGGAAGCAAGAAAATGGGTATCTAGGTTATTGCCACTTGCACCGATCAGCTTTCGATGTCAGGAGACATCGTTTTGTGTGCAACTGCGGGGCTAATTATTTATTTTTGCATACTTCTTTAATAACTTGCTTAGTAATCATAGTGCATACTCCGGATGCAAAAGACTGACTTCATGGACTCCATTGCTTTATTATATGCTTTATTTGTATCACACCCTTTATGTGTTGCCCGTTTAGTTCTACTAAGAAAATGTATTTTATCGCCGTTTGAAGAAAACAGAAGAATGAATTATGTACGGTAAGCCACCGTCAGAACCATCAGAATAACATACTATATGAAGTGCTCTTACCCTGCTTAAAACATATGTTTTGACTGTTTATTTGAAATACAGACGGACAATTCATAAATGGAGCAATTAACGAACAAAGAAGTGTTATTCATTGTGAAACGTACATACATCTATGGAACACGTAGCATTTTGGTTAAGAGACGTAAGAGATAAGACACCTGGCATATATAATACATTGACAAAAGTAAAAACACGTCTCAGAAAGCGATCCAGTACAATGTGGTGCACTTTAATTTCCTTGGTATATCTTTCAGTATCGATAGCGGGACGTAAGTAACATTCGTTTATAATTGATTTTAAATTTTGAACAAAGAAATGTTGATACTTTAACATATGCGTATAATACCGATAGAATGTGTTATCAACGTTAAAACGGATCTGCCCTATCCGGAACCAGTGTTTATGCGTAATAACAATCTTTGGATACCAAATGATGGAAAGCTGATTTGGGGAATGGCAGAATCAAACTTAATTAGCTGTCCTAGATCTAGTGTGGCCAATAGTAAGTATAAAATTTTCGAAAATTCTTTTCATAACAGCCTAAACCATGGCATTCTATCACATAGGTACCACAGAAACAACTCTTTTAACTTGTGTCGCCGGAAACTTATACATTCTAAACGGCGAACTCGTCAACATATCGCAAGTTGTTTGCTCTCGGCCAGTTACGGGTGATTACCAGCTTACTAATAAGGCATGTGGCAACAGCGGGACAATTCGTAACATCGGATTCCAAATTGATGAGGTGCGATTTGTAAATCATTTCGATGTTTGTTACAACGCACAAACTGCTTCCGTTATATACACCAAACACATAATTCCTGGTGATTCAATCCTCGGTAAGAGAGACTAACATCTCCATAGCGTAAGGTTTATCAAATATAATGCGTTATTTCTTTGTTATAGATGCTATAGTGGAGTCGTATCGCCCTTCGTTTAAAGTTGCGGGAATACCGAGTGGAACTGCGCCAGCTACTGCATACACCATAAAATCCCAGCTAACACGATTGACACAGTTGCTCGGATCTTCTGAACAAGCTGCAAAATTCGTTTCAAGTTTATCATACATTGCTCGCGGGCACATGACTCCAGACGCTGACGGCATTTTCAGAACATGGCAGTGGGATACTTACTTCTACATAAATGTCGCTCCTCAGTGGCAAAAGGTTAATGGTGGAAATTGGTTAGCTATTGAAAAGTTAGGGCGTACGATTGCCGATCAAATGCAACATGATATAAACGTTTATACCGGAACATACGATGTGCTGACATTGCCCCACGTTAACGGGACCATGGTGCCGATTACGCTTAGTGCATCTGGAATAGAAGTACCTAAATGGACCTGGAAAATCTTCAAATCATCGGTTACGAGCGCTGCTATTGCATTCGTGACTAGTAATAATCCTTATCGTATATCTATCAGTGAAAATGAATTCCTTTGCCCCGACATTTGTAAGCAAACCGGTTGGTACACGCCGTCATTCGATATTTTTTCAAAAGGTTTCACTTACTGCTGTTCGGTTAACTGTTTAATCGCAACCGTAAAATCTATTCCCGATGAAGCCAATACAATGAATACCCTGGCAAACAAATAAATATTCCTTTTTCTGGCTGTATGGTACAAATTACGCTTTTTTTATTTTTATTTGCTCATTGCTTTGTTGCATGGCTAACCAAAATAAAATCATTTAAGTGTAGCAGTGTGAAAGAAATTCTTTTTGTAATATGTAAGCTCAGTTATACTTTCTAAGATATCGTCTAGAGCACGATGAACTAATCGTTTTCGAGGGGTGCATGAGTAAGCGACATTATTCCATCGTTTGCACAGTTCCTTAATGGTACTAACATCTATAACACGATAATGCAGATATTCGTTCATCGTAGGCATATACTTGGAGATGAACAATCTGTCCATATATATGCTATTGCCGGCCATTGGACAAGTTTTGGCAGGACAGTATCGTTTAATGAAGTCTAATACTTCCTTTTCTGCTTGCTGTAAGGTGATTCTCGATTCCTTAACTGCCTCAACCAAGCCTGTTTGCTGGTGATGTGTTTTGCACCATTCATTCATACCTTCCAATACGCTATCTGGTTCATGAAGAATAAGATTTGGTCCCTTAGCTGTAATGTTTAGCTCACTGTCGGTAATAATACACGCTATTTCAAGAATCCTATCCCTTTCTACATCCAAACCAGTCATTTCTAAATCTATCCATACAATATTATTAGACGAATGCGTTTCCATTCCTTTGTGGCTAGTCGTTGAATATTGTTTTAAAGTCTTAAGACAGGTCACCCTAAACAAATTGTATGCTCTGTACATTTAAAAGTTGAATAGATTTAAAGAAATGGCTAGTTATTCAGCAAGTCGACGATCAGATCAACGCGATCACTGCTATAACAGTTTGGTTGCTTAGCACCTCCTGAAAATAGGTTTGTACGATTATTTTCACTCCTTTACTAATCAAGTAGTCTTAGGTAATTCGGTCATTTCAGTTATGACAAAACGTTTTAGTTATCTGATTGATAGTAAAAAAAACAGTGCAAATATGCCGATTGTAAAACGGAAAATTAACTTGAACATTTTGCAAATAGCTGCTGAAAAGGATTTACGTCGGCGATCTTGTTGCCCTTTTATTAAAGAGAACCATAGCGTTGATAATTGTGTGAATGAACAATTTTCGCCTTAATACGTTTTACTGACAACAACTTTATTCCATTTCAGCCCGTAATATATCTCATCTCTCAGTAGAAGATATTAATGAGCTGACACACCCTTCGCAAGAAGCTGTGCTCTTTCACAAGATGGATTATGAACACTTGGATGGAAATGTTGGCAAACACATAAATCTGCGTTCAACAATTAGTCAAAAAAAGCAAGGAACGGAAACTTTAAGATCGAAATTAATGTATCGAGAGCAAATACGAAGCAAAAATTCTAAAATGTTACTAATCGAATCGCTTTTGCATATTAAAACACCAAACAACCGACCAACAACAGAGAAGAATGTGAAGCAGTTGGTATCCTTAATGTTGAATAGCCAATCGAAATTTTCAAAGGAACGAAAGAAACTATTTGGAGCTATTCAACATTTGCAGACGTATATGAACAAAAATGAACAACTTGACCAGCAGATGAATGATGCTACTTTGGAACAATACGTTGAGGTCAGGTCGGAAGTGAACCGAAATGGCGAAAAATGTGAGGAAACCAAAAAAGTTATGGCCGCTTCAAGGAAACAGTTTGAAAATGATGTGGCTAGTGCGACACAGCTTCGTGAAAAATTATGTGACTACCAGAACAGACTACAGATTTCTGAGCTAGATGTTCATAATTTGAAAGAAGACAATTTAACAAAGAAGCAATATTTGGGAAGACTGCTCCATCTAAAAAATGAGCATCGGTGGAAGAAAGATAATCTGCATCGTATATTGCCCTTCTAATAGATTCCCCGCAGATGTTCTAGTTAAACGATTCACTTACCGAAGTTGCTGCGCGAAGACCTTGGGCCAAATGCTAACGTTTGTTTGATTGGCTTGGCATCGCTACAGCAAACGATTTATTCACCTATAAATTTGTCATTCAATTAACGTTGGTTTTTGGAAATTTTCTATTGTTTCAACAACAAACTCCTCTCACTCACCGATGCACACGACCACGACTCGGATTCGGGACCTAGCACTATCGTTTGATTTTCTTAGTAATTTATGCCACAGGGTAGTGCCTTAAATGAGAAAAGCTTCGTGTTAGTTCTACATTCTACTGAATTTCCCGGTTCTGCGGAAATCTACGAATAATACCTCACTGAAAGTCACTTTTACGCTCGTCGCCTTTAAGGCTTGATCCACTGAGCCTGCAGGTTGTGGGCAATTCGGCAGGCGTGTACAGTTAACAGCTTTTCTGCAAACAATGAAAGGATATGATCCTCAAAACATTCATATGCATACACTGCAGATTATCCATTTGCCATTACTCACCGCTAGATTCCCGGACTATTTAGGCCGCTCCGAAATTGAAAATAGGACGAGCGAGCGCATGGAGATTTATTTATTTATTTTCTGCGCTAACTGCCATGATACATGATATTGCCAACGACTGCATGATGCTCCCTGCAACTGCATGATGTTGCCGACACTTGCATGGCGTTGTCAACAGCCGCAATTTCGCTTGTCACGACGTCACGGCCATCGAAGAACAAGGAGCAAATTATCTGATCTTTAAAAATCCATTCAATTTATTCGTCGTCGCAGTTTCGATATCGCTTCATTCCTTCTTCAAACACTGTGGTGAGTGTTGCCAACGCAGTTAGCTAAATATTCAGCAGCGTGATCACGGAAGGAACGTAATTGGGGACGATCGTTTGTCTGTGAACTTATTTTTTACCTTAGAAACGTGTCAAGCGCAATGAGTGGACCGATATTTGGCAGCAATAATGCACTCGGCAGTAGCTCTGCCGGAAATCGGCATCTTGTGGAATTCCGGGCCGGGAGAATGAACATGGTCAACAAGATGGTACATCCGGACAATCGGAAAGGACTGGTGTACGTATATCAGGCGGAGGACGGCTTAATACATTTCTGTTGGAAAGACCGTACGACGGGAAACGTCGAAGACGACCTGATCCTGTTTCCCGATGATTGCGAATTCAAAAAGCTCGACTACGTGAAGAACGGTCGCGTTTATGTCCTCAAATTTAAATCGTCCAGTCGCAAATTATTCTTCTGGATGCAAGAACCGAAAGCAGATCGCGATGAAGAGTGGTGTCGCCGAATCAATGAGGCAATAAACAATCCGCCGTCGGGTAATAACGTTGGAACGGGCGGAAGAAATGGGGCCAGTGACAGCGGCGATCTGCAGTACATGTTAAATAACATGTCCCAGCAACAGCTAATGCAACTGTTCGGAGGCGTCGGCCAGATGGGTGGATTGAGCAGCTTGTTGGGATCTATGACGTAAGTAATCAAAGGCTGCCCATTTCATGAAGCATCTCTACATAACAATGAACGTCATCGATTAATGTTTCCCAAATACAGGCGGTCTTCGACTACTTCAAGCAGCCGCACCAACGCCGTAACGCCGTCGAATCGCAATACTACTAACGCATCTGGAATTAGTGCTGACAGTGCGGGTACTACCACTACCCCCACTAATGCTTCCAACGCGTCGTCTGTGCCCCGTGCTCCGAAAAAGATAGCAGGTTCCACGAAATCTCAAGGGACCTCTAGCAACGCCCCCACTGGACAGGCCAACAATCGAACCGATACGGTAGCGGACGGTGGTTCGAGAATATTGCTATCAGATCTACAAAACTATCTTTCCGGCATGAATGCAGCTGGCTTAGAGGGCATCGGTCAACGGCACAATATCGATCTAGCTACCGCTGTCAACGCGGAAACACTTGCCACGATCTTAGCAGACCAAGACAAAGTGGACGCTCTGGTACAGCACCTTCCACAACTCGAAGGGGATGAAAATAAGAAGGAGCAACTGAAAGAAACGATTTCTTCGCCACAATTTCAACAGGCCCTGTCAATGTTTTCTAACGCAATGCAGTCCGGGCAATTGGGTCCAGTAGTCTCCCAGTTCCAACTCAATGCTGAAGCCGTTGCAGCTGCAAACGCTGGGGATCTGGAACAATTTGTTAAAGCGCTAGAAAAGAGCAACAAAGATTACGATGTGTCGGAGGACACGATTGGTACCAGTGGCAAACAACCATCTGCTGTCGTTGACACTACCGTCGAAGAATCGCAGAAATCAGCTGAAGTCCCGAAGAAAGAAAATGGTCATAAAAACAAGGGAGATAAGAAGGATCAAGATGACGAGATGGCTGGGTAGATTCAAAGATTGTAGACCATCAACTTTCACGTCTAAAACTTTATGTTCTTTGTCGCTCCTTTTCTTAACATAATCGCAAAACAAAAAGAAATTCTAATAAAATCATGCTGGAGACTATTAAACAGGTGAGTTTTGCTGTTAGCTCCAGCTGTTTAAATCTCGTCCTCTACTTTTTATTTTAAATCTTTCGAATCATTTGGAATACAGCTTAATTCCCTTTACTCGTAGGCCAAAGACAATGCATGCCAGCATCCAATTCGAATGGTTTCACGGCATTAACGGCTCGGTGTCCATCAGAATTCGCCTCCGCTAAACTATCAATGAAATCTACATTGCAAGCCAGACTAGTGCAATACTGAGCACAACCACGATAGAATCGTTCCAACATAATTTCATGTATGAAGTGATCCTGAAGACTGATTAGGAAAGCAATTTTCTTGGCCGCCTCGCGTTTAGCTTCAGTGCTTGTTGGTCGCAAATCATAATTGACCTATGGAAAATCGAAAGAAATACTTAAGAGAGGAATAATCAAGTATACAATTTCAACCGTAACTTACATTGTCGTTGAAAAAGTTTTCTGGCAACTTCAAGTAGTAAGCGATGCACGTTTGTATGGAAATAATTCCCGGCGCTTCTTTCGCTGTTTCCGGGTCCTTGGTTGCTTTACATTTGGTCGTTGCAATATGCGCCAACATGGTATCGAAGCATCGTCCGAGCGCTAGGTTGTATCGATGTAGCAGGATATCTTGTATAAAACGGCCGTTGTGTAAAACCCGTAAATAACGATCGCTAGAAATTAGTTCTCGTAGATCTTTTGTAATGTTTAACCACTTAATGTCGAAGATGTAAATTGCGCTGTTCGAGGCTATTGAGAGCAATGAAACCGACTTTGCATGTCGTCCTTCTTCAACTCCTTCCATGGAGATGGCAAGCGTCCGCTCTTTCTTAAGAACGCTGATAGCCGCATGGTACTTCGCATCCGGTTGTTGAATATATACACAGTTGTCCACCCTTTGCAGTGCGTCGTTGAGACATTCTAGCGAAAGATGTTTCACAGGTGGACTTGGTGTAGGCGCGACAGTAGTATGCTCAGTGCTGGATTCCGGCTCGTCTTTAGCATCATCAACAATCTGTATATTGCGAATTTCCGAACTATAATATGCTTGATTGCCAAGCAGGTTGTTTGCCGATATATCGCGGGCATTGGCCAACTTGATGAAGGTATTGTCGGATGCAACGTGAATCAGCTCACCGAGGATAACCTCATCGTCAAGTTCTACTATCAACTTCTGTCCCACTTTCAAGTTAACTTTATTCATGATCGCATGCTACACCCCGTTGTGCTCTACTCTCAAAAAAGGGACGGGAAAGCACTCTGCAAAAGTTAAGCTTAGTCTTCTTTCTGGATTACTTTGTCGGCCTTACTGACGCTGGTCGAACCGTCTATGCTAACAGTAAAGTACGCTTTGTATATGAACAGGAACAGAGCAGCGTGCAGTGCAATGACCGCACTGATAGCCGAGTAGATATTACTGGCGATGTGCGTTAGTTGAAAAAATCCATCAAAGATCCAGTATTTTGAACAAAAGAACGTAGTCACTGGTAGCACGATAATGAGTATGCAGTAGAAAAACACTGTTTTGAAGGTTCGATACTCGGCTCTCTGCTCCTGTTGATTGGAAAAACCACTCACTCAGCTTCTTTTAGTATCTTTTAGTATATTGAAGTATGCTTACAGCTTGCGAGATGGTTGTTTTATTCAGCTTGGACTTGGACATCACGGTGCACCTTTTCGCCGACACCTTTTTAAGCAGCTTCAACCGCGTGACCAGCCGCGCGAGATAGAACTTCTTGAAGGGTTTTAACCAAAGTGTCTATAGGAAACAGGTGAAGTCACCCCGAACAAAATCGCTCGCTTCGATTAGAAAAATGAATGAGAATTTTGACAGATTTTTATACTTTTTTCATAGGGCCAAATCGTCGTTAATTGATGTAAATCTGGGAAGAGGGCGTGGGAAACACTTCTAAAATTATAATCAAAACACTAACGTAGAAGTTCTCCCCCTCCCTCTTCCTTAGTAGCTTCATTTATGTTATGTAGTTTTTTTTTTTAAACATTGGCCCAATGAAAACAAAAATGACAGATCACCACGGCGCTGATCCACCCTTCCACCCACCTGTGTTTTTGGGTTTGCGGCGGCAGGCGGAATCTCTCAAGCCATCCCGATTTACCAGGGTAAGGATCCCTTAGCCGTTCAACTCTTGAAATAGATTTTAGAAAAGAGCGTGCATTACCTTACAACTGAATGTCTCACAGCAGGAGAAAGGACCGGGCAAGGACAAGGAATGTTTGCGGAAAACATTCAATCATCATCGAGGAAAGCAATGGCCCTCCAGGATCTGGATGAATACTCCTTGGTGCACGTGTTCCTATTTTTGTCTGTAGCAGACCTCGATCGCTGCCTGCTAGTTTGTAAAAAGTTCCAACATATAATTCAGAGAATTGTATTCCCAAAGAAGTGCTTATTCGCTCTTGTGGTCAATTCACCCAAAACATTAAATTTGAGTTTGTATCAGTACACGACTCGCAAGCGGGCCAAGTTGGAAGAGAACTGGCGTGATGGGCGGTACGAGGAACATACACTATTTAATCACAACGTCATGTACATCTCCCAAATGGATATCGATAAAAATCATCTGTACATGACCCACGGTGGATGCTTGCAGGCCCACAAGCGAACGAAATCCCGATATTTGGTAGATACCAGAGTTCACTGGCAAGTCGGCAGCCGGCGTGATCCTGATATATCGAGCCTAGCGAAAGAAAATGATCGGTTTTTCGCTGGTCGCTTGGATGGCAAGATAATGATATATGAAAGTGGCACCGGACAGACAACGCTGCAGTCCGTAACTACGGACGTTATAAAATCAGTGGATTTTTTTCAGAACGTGTATGCGGTTACTACAAAATTCCACGCTACATACATCTTAAATCATAGCTGGCAAGAACAAGATTTTGAAAATGCGGAGCTGAGGCATGCTCACGTTTATCCACGGGCCTATGAGACTATCAAACTAAAAGGCACTCGGTTGGCGGCAGGAATGTTTCATTGCGGAAAAGGGCAAGCATTACAAATGATCGATTTACAGAGGTTAGCAAACCCGCCAATGTATGAGTGCTTCGGAACCGATTAATTTGTTTTACTGTTTCTTTCTAGTTGTGATGTTGTACAGCTAAATTCGCAAACCAAGGCTGTGTACGACTTGATATGGAAGGACGAAAATTGTTTGCTCACTGGTAACTTCGATGATTCCATGCGACTGGTCGATATTCGAACGGGTAATGACGAAGCCTGCTGGAGCGACCCATATAATGCCTCGGTGTATTGTATGTTTTTTAATGGCGCATACGCCGTTCACTGTGGCATGAAATATCATCATCGCTCCAATTTGTATGATCTTCGAGTACCAAATCGCTGTGTGCAAATGTATTTTCCATCGAAACGGAAACATAGCTTTTCACCAGTTTATGGTATAAAGGCAGATGTTGCGCAGCTTTTCCTTGTAACTGATTATAATTTGCGCGTGCTCCACTTTAATGCAGACTGGGCTGCAAAGAAGGACTACGCATCGATCTAATTTTCATCCTAGAAGTCTAGTAAGTATACATTGAAAAATCATTGAATAAATCTATTGCCATAGAACCGTAATCCTTCGATCGATTCATCGCGACATAGGTAACCTAAGCTTTCAGCCGCTAGCAAACGTTCTTTGGCCAAGATCAAGGATATGGCATCGCAGCGTGCCAACTCGTCCGTACTAATTGAGGTGTGCTGGTTGACAAGCTCGCAAGTTCGCTGTGAAACTAGTGCATCGTCATGAGTTTCCAATTGCAATACCATAGCTCCACTGGGAAAGGATCGTAGAGTAATCGGTCCGATTAGTAGTTTACACGCATTTAAAACATCTTCTGGCGAAAGGAGTTCCAGTCCCCGGGCCCGGTTCACACGACAGTAGACGTCTGCCAGCGACATCATACCACCTGCTTCAGTGATGGGATCAAGCAGCATTTCGCACAGCTGCTGCGATAGTCTCATAAAGTATTCCGAGCTGCTTCTTGTACCGTCCCTGGTTACCGGATCATCGATGCCAAGACTCATCAGATAGGACTTAAAGCGAACCGTTTCATCTTCCGATACTTCTCCGTGGCGTTCGCGTATCTTGGAGCTGACCACTTTGGTTACAGCGACCATGTCTTTCGCCATTTCCATCAGTTTGTCTAGGTCCTGGAAAGCGATGCTTATGTTTTTGTCCGTTTGTTTTTGCTTCTCTGCTAAACTGCGCTCGATACCGCCGATACCTGTGCGCAGCGTCCTGCCCGTAGTGGCCGTTGCGGTAGCTGCTACAGCGACACTACGGTCCGCGGTGATAGCTGCCCACACTCGTGCAGATATTGTCGCTTTCAGCGACTCTACAAAGAGCTGGCTTACGCCGTTACGGCCAGAGATTTTAACGAAATGGGCGATGCTGTTATCCATTGGCCCTGGTGCTTTGTCGACCGATACCTCTCCTAACCGCAGGATGATTCGCTTCTTCTTTCCAAAAAGCATTGAACTGGCCTCTTCCTGCTCAAGCGAAGTTACGTATAACAGGCGCAGGGATAATACGTTTTCTCCACGAGCAAGCTCTCCATTACGACCCCAGAGCAACCTGTGCGAAGTCAATATCAGTTCTCCGTCGTCATAACTGGTCTGCGAATAGGGAAAAGGGGATAGGGATTTTATTGTTACTCCGGTTGCCCGCTACTCAATACTAACCTTCTCATTGCCATTATACAGTTTAATATTTCGATCTATCGCTATAAATTCCTCGCTTTCCCAAAGCCGAGCTTGGCAGTACTCGAACCGATTCATTTCAGGATTAATTCTAGAAGGAAAATTAAATTAAAATTCTCCGTAAACTAGCACCCAAAGTCGCTCGCGAAGATTAGAAAAATTACACTGACAGTTGTATGTTTTGGTTGCAATCGGAGATGCTGTTTCGGTTTGAGGAGTAAGAAATCCGTTTCGAAGGTTCAAGTATTCCAAGTTTTCAAGAATTCTGATTCTAAAAGTGTAAAAAGTCAAGTTTCCAATCCGCGACCGATCACTCGCTCGTTTGTTGAAAACAAAGAGTATGAATCATTTAAACGAACAAAAGCGATACTATACCTGATGAAACCATTGAAAATTTCCGGATTTCCTTCGTATCATCAAACGCTTTCTGTCGATTTGGTAAACATGTATTTGATAGCTCCTGAAGGAAATCGAAAATCCAATATGGCGGCGAGCAAAATGCTATGATTTCACCTGTTTAATTGATACACTTTGTTAGCACCACAGAATATTCACTGGCAACAGCAGTAACGGGTTCTTTATTTTCTAATTTTCTATCGTGCTGGCAACACGGTCAAGGCGAACGGTCTGCGCTTTTCTCTGCAATCATCGAACACCACACGTATTTTTATTTAGCAAGATAATCATGAGTGACCAGAGGAAAAAAAGTAAAAAATCGGTAAGCATCAAGCCACCAGTCTTCTGAACAAAATTGTGATCACCGTTGTCTGTTACCTACAGAAAGAGGAGATTGCCAAGGAGTTTGATCTGCCGGAGCGCAAGAGCAAGATTGCAACGCTCCTGAAACAGGATGGGCAAGCTTACTGCCTTTGCCGATCGTCTGATTCTTCGCGTTTCATGATGTATGGACTGGACTGTAACAGCATCAGTGGCAGTTCTTTATTTACAACCTTCATTTGCATCTTTTTATGAAAACTATAGCGGATGTGATGCTTGTGAGGAATGGTATCATGGGGACTGCATCAATGTTTCGGAAAAGGAAGCAAAACACATCAAACACTATTTCTGCCAACGGTGCAAGGAAGACGATCCAACGCTGCAAACGGTGTTCAGGCTGGTACCCACTCCAGGCACGACAACGCATCACGAGGATAAGAAGCAGTCGAAGAGGAAAACGGAAAAGGCGAACGGAATATCATCATCCGATAAACGCTGCGGTCATTGTGATGGTTGTCGCGCAAATAACTGTGGGAGCTGTAACGCTTGCATGGGACCATCCAAGAATGGCCGAAAGCAAAGATGTGAATTGCGAGTCTGTGTCAACATCGCAAGTCGCAAAAAGAATCGATTGGCCTTAAAAACAGCTGCCAGATTGAAGAAAAAGCGTCGTTCTATAAGCCCAGAACTATGGATCAACCCGGCCCTGCAAGGAGAGCGACAATGTAATGGTCCCGGTTGCATCATGACCGCACGTCCGCAGTCCAAATATTGTTCGAATGACTGTGGGATGAAGTTGGCCACTAGCAGAATCTTTCAAGTGCTTCCACAGCGTATTCAAGAGTGGTCCCTCAGTCCTGCCATCGGGGAGGAGCAGAATAAAAAATCGCTGGAAGCGATACGCACTAAGCAGACGATTGTGCGTGCTACTTTGGCCGAACTAGATAAGCGGCGAGCGGAACTGGACTTGTTGGTTGACCGTGCCAAACGCTGCACATTAGATCCCACTGCATTGGATGGCACTGACCTGGAGGATGAAATGTCGATGTACTGCATTACTTGCGGCCACGAGATACATTCCAAAACAGCAATACGCCACATGGAAAAATGTTTCAACAAATATGAAAGCCAAGCCAGCTTTGGGAGCATTTTCAAGACACGCATCGATGGCAATTCCATGTTTTGCGATTTCTACAATCCGGGCAGCAAGACCTACTGCAAGCGGTTGCGCGTTTTGTGTCCCGAGCACTGCAAGGATCCAAAGGTTAACGATACGGATGTCTGCGGTTGTCCATTGGTTAGAAACGTGTTCCAGCTGACGGGAGAATTTTGCCGGTATGTTACGTTACTTTACTGCATTGAGGTTGTTTGAAATGTGTTTTATTTCATTTTTTTAACCAGCGCTCCAAAGAAGTCCTGCTTCAAGCATTATGTATGGGAAAAAATTAGAAGAGCGGAAATTGACCTTGAACGTGTCAGGCAGTGGTTAAAAATGGATGAACTGGTGGAGCAAGAGCGCCAAATACGTCAAGCAATGGCATCACGAGCCGGTGTGCTAGGTCTTATGCTACACTCAACATACAACCATGAATTGATGGAAAAATTGTGCGCCGGAAAATTCTAGTACAAGTTTGAATGAAGCACTTTTTTTTATGAATGTCGCATTTTTAATATTTCTCAAACATAAAAATCAAATTTTAAACTACATTAAAAATAGGTTCTTCTCTTGTATCGAGCTGGAAATCATCATGGTTGTGTATCAACTTGAACAGCCCCGTGCCTATCGAGGCTGGCATACCTAGAATGATACGTTCCGAAACCCCATCTACGCAATCTGTTTGCCCGTAGTAAGCAGCGTCAAACAGGTGATCGGCTGTTTTTTCAAACTAAAACGAAAGAAAGAGAGCGTTAGAGTTAACTTACAGTCAACTTTAGGCTATGTCCTTATGTTCTTTTGTCTGCTTACCGAAGCGAGATTAAACACCGATTCGCGCATTTTTGCTAACCCATGTCTGGTGATACCGAGCACTTCACCACGCGAAGTCATCTGACTAGCTAACAGCATAATGTGGCGATGATCGACGCTCATTCCGTGCCCTTCCATAACTTCCGTGATTTCGGTCATAATAGTGGAGCGCGCTGCCTCGATCCCAAGTGTTTGGTACACCTCCAAAATGTTGTTGCTTTTTGTTTTCGTCCCGATAACGCCGTAAGTTGCCATTACATCTCGCAGGCCACATCCTTCAACACACAAGCGAAACTTTGAGGTCCCGCGAGAATCGTCGACGGCAATCACGGCACGTGATACTTGTGGCAATCCGGCAACAACCACACTCGGGATAGCGACGATAAGGCGTTGCAGCTCAGCGTTCAGGCTGTGGCTGTGCTTACTACTGTCCGGTCGTATGGTTATCAGCGATGGCCCATGCAGTTGCACATTCTCCTGTTTTAGTTTCAGCTTGGACGTGCAGATGCTAAAAATATGAAGAATGTGAAATGTTATGTATATTTTTTCACCTCCGTTCAACTTCAATCATTAACTTAAAACGTACGAGTAACGTATTGTTTCAGCGTTGACCTCTAACCCGAGCACGCGGATACGCTCTAAGTCGAGTTTGATCAACACAAAACAATCATCCGATCGGTACACTTCCTCGATGTATGATGATATTTCGCCTAGAGTCGTCTTTTC
>NC_064878.1:33386595-33394095 GCF_943734665.1 Anopheles aquasalis | reverse complement strand
CAGCCGAAGGATAACGACGCCAGCTGTAGGCGTGCTTAAATGGTTGTTCAGTCTGTGAGTGCAAGCTGCAAGTGAAAATTTGTCATAAGCCTTATTTCGCGATAAATTGTAGACTTTTACAATTGAAGCATCAGAAACGGTGTCTTTTAAGGTAGTCGCAGTCCCAAACTCATAGGATCACAGCCAACTTATCGATCCCTTCCTGACAAAAAAGGATAAATACTAAATTCCAATGGTAAATAACTGATTCAGCATCTATGACAAGAATATCTTATTATTATAGTAGTGAATTTGTTCTGTCGTAAAGTTTCTGAGATATGTAACTCGCCCCACCTTGTGATTACAAAGAGACTAATATTTTATCACCCGACTTTCTGGAATGATTATGCAAATGTTTCTGGGTATGATGGAGAGAAAAGATGAAAGTGCTTTTTCGTTGTTCTACTATACTCTACGAGGCAAATTTTATTGGAATCCTAAAGTGACTAAGAAGAAATTTTTTCCACATTAAACGTTCAATGCAAACGAGAAAATTCAAGATACAGGATATAGACTGCAAAACGTAGCTTTAAAGTTTACATCACTGCAGAACTGTGAGCGTTTTGTTTCTTATAGTTCGACTTATAGTTTAATAACACACAATACTAACCTACAATGGAAAGTAAACTACTAAAAGTACTCTACGGAATACTTCGCCGTTTACCGAATTGCTTATCACTAACTGTTTCATTGGAAAAATGTAACGTTGTTCACGTTTTTGTTTCATGATTTGTAAGATTTCAACAAAATAACTCTTTAAAAAGCAATTGAAAAGCTATTGGTGGTTTGGTAGACTGATCGATGAACACAACGCTAGGATGAGGCTTGCGGTTCTTCGGTCCTACGAACCAAAAAACGACTTATTCTTCGATTTTTTTGGATAAAACGTTCGAAAATAGTTTTTTGTCAACGTCACGTGCTAGTGTTAGCTGTTGAAGAGCATTCTAGGTGAAGTTTTCGAACAACAATTTCCTTTGCGGGTTGCTAAAAAGGGCATGATTTACCATATTCGGCCTTTTTTCGGTTTTTTATTGGCGATAGCATTTTTTGCCAGCCTTTAAAAAGATAAAAACAGAGTTTGAGGGTTTTGCTCAAAAGCATGCTATTGGTATTAATTTAAAAAGTAGTAGCAAACATTCGAACAATCCTAAGGAACCAGATGCAGAAGTTTTGTGTTTTGTGATGGTTTGAACACCGACTTTGTTTCATACTGAAGTTTTCATACTGTTTTTTAGTGTTGTTGTTTAATCATTGTAGGATTTTAGTAAATCACAAAACAGTTATGTTGTTTCGGTTTGGGAAAAAAATTACGAGCAAACGTACACATCACATAAATTTTTTTATGCTGATACTTGCGAATATTGATAGTGATTGATACGAATATTGATTATGTTTGATTTGTGCCGATACTGTGCCACGAGCAGCATTTTAAGATATTTTGTGTATTAGTTGTTATATAATAGCAACAATAGGAACAAAGGATGGAATAAAAATGATGGATTGTAACTTCTATTGATTGAGTTTGGAAAGTTGATGGGTTCTTCAAATGAGCTGTCAAAACCTTTATTACGTTAATTTTAAATCATTTCAATACTACTTACTTACTTACTTACTTACTTACTTATCCGGCGCTACAACCGATGAGCGGACTTGGCATGCCAATATTTCAATATTAACATTTGAAATTAATTTCTTCTCATTTGTGCATTGAACTTTGAATTAAATGTAAACATGTGAATTTCAGCAACGTCAATACTCAGCTAGTCAGCTACTAAAAGTTTTCATAGTGTCATCCTAATAGATGGACTTAATTTACCGAATTAACGAATGTACCCATCATAGCAAATGATTTTTAATACCTTCCTGAATCCTGAATTGCTTATCGTTGCGTTGTATGTTTATGTTTATGACATTCCAGGATGAAATGCGCATGCGTTACATGTGCACTATTAATACTGCATTTTAACGTATGTTGTTGGTTTAATTTTTTATTTAAGAAGCACAAGCAGTTCTAGTCGAACTTGCTAATGTTTTAGACTGAAAATCGAAGAAGCCGCTTGCGTGAAAGTGATTCTCCCTGATTGATTACGCCATTCATAAATAGAAGGTGGTAAATTGTCTACCAAGGGTATGATTAATATCTATTTGTCCGATAGTTATTGGCTTTTCCAATAGACTATTAGACATTGAATAGTGATTAAATGAAAATGAAGATTTATTTTAACAGAAAGGAATCCCTGAACTAATTGTTCTAGAAGAAAAAACACCAATGATACAATTTTGAATTATTCACTGCGCATGTCATATATGACGTCATTCTGCATGGGATTGACAATATTGCGGATTGTGTCCCCATGGAAACTAACGGTAGAGCTATACATTTAGACTAAGATCTGGGTACCTAATGCAATAGACGTATTAAATCTATCGATATATATTGAAGATAAAGAACAGCCGTTGATGTTTCACAATTGACGGTTTTGATAATTCCAATTATTATTCTAAGTATATTATTGCATAGAAATGCTAGTATGAATATTCAATACATTATACGAAAAATTAACATTATTAAATGATACTAGACGTAACTTATTTAAAAAAGTATGTCCCGGAAAGTTTGTTTCCTCATTAGACAATACATATTTTCAATTTAATTTTTAGATTTTAAGATTTTGTAGACAATTTTTTTTATGTACACGATGAAATATCATCAAGTATAAACATTTTTCTTACAGGAATTTCTTGCGTCATAACCAACATGGCGCCGAACATACATCTGTGATCTGAGGAACGAAATTCATAAGCCTCATGTAAGAAATCTCTTTATCTGCGAGAGAAAATCTTCCATTTCTAATCGGATAGTAGTTATTGAAAGACGTATATTAGAAAAACTATCTTAACATTGGGGCCCTTAATTAATTCATCTACAAGGTTCACAACTCATCTTAAGAAAAGACCAACGTGTTCGATTTTATTTTACTACAGAATTTCATTAATATTTTATTTTTCACAGGCCTTGGATCACTAGGGTTCCTACTTTGGGCCATCTGGACAATGACCGAGGACTCCGACACCATATCTGAGGAAGAACGTAGTTTGTTCCGTCCTTTTACTCGTGAATCATTACAAGCTATAGAAGCGCGGATAGCTGATGAGGAAGCTAAGCAGCGAGAATTGGAAAGAAAGCGGGCTGAGGGAGAGGTAAATTTATTGTTTAGTTATTTTAGTAGGATACATCCCAACGCTTTCAAATTGCTTTTATTCACTTTCATTCATGTCTTCCCATTGCTGTACTTTATGTAATCCGTTGTCGATACTCTATGGTATTCTAAACCATGTGATAAACTTTTCAAATAAATTTGTTGTTTTTTTCTTCTAATTATAATTATAAACCTTTTTTTGTTAATTTTTACTGCTATCGTAATTACTACCACATTGCCCATACAAACAAATACTGATTGTTATGAGATAATTGGAGAAAATAGCATCATTGTGAACATAATTCTACTTTCTATTCTCTCATTTACCTTTACATGTTTAGTGTCTATTATTAAATGATATGCTTTACTATATGTACATACATATTGTTGCGCGGAAATGTTTAATTGAAAATGAAAGTATCCCGTTTGGTAAAGTAATTTATGGGTACATTTTTATTTCATACACTGTATACTTATATTTTATTTACGAGAGTACAACAGGGATACCAAGGAGTTTTAATTAATTTTTTAACGTATTTTTCATTCAAGAGTCACGAAATATTTTCATTGACACAATTTAAACCACTTTTCGCTCCTATAATTCTTAGTATTTGTTTTACTATTAGACTTAAATCGAATCAATAGGAAAATATTTCCACTGTTAATTACGAGTGAAGGCGCTGAATCGTAAGGCATTCTATTTGATAAAGGCAATCTGATAGAATACGAATGATTAACCTTGATGACTGATTGATTGACAAGATTGATGTTATGATAGATTGTATCGTACAAACATAATGAAACGGTTCATTCTAATATTCCAAATTTTGTCTGCATAAAATGTCGAATTGGTGTTGATTTGCGGTGCGGTGCGCCTAATTTTACAAAACGATTGCAAAGAGAGAAATTGTAGAGTGACATTCAATCTGCATTACCATTTAACATGTCATTTATCCCACAATTTGCTCCAACAACACCCACGCTTGGAATATTGCTAACAATTTCCCATCACAATCACCAATCTGCAAATAGCTATTGCAAGAGAAATTGTGCAAATAATGCATTGCAATAGTAACACTAATACTACTATCACTTTTTTACAGAGTGATTTTGGTCGGAAGAAAAAGAAAAAAGAAGTAAGATTTTGTTTTAAAATATTCAGCGAGCAAAAGCAATCATCAATATGCCTTTGACTTATGTACATATATAAATAAATATATATATATATATACTTATTTCATTTGATTTTGTTTGTTAAAATCACTAGGTCATATTAAATAGTTATTATTTTCTTAGCGTGACGTGCTGTGGCATATTTAGATGCACTCACAACATATATTTTTACTACTTACACTTTTGAACTTTGCCATTCTATTCCGCTTTTATAGCTAATATTTGCTGTCATTATTAACAGGAATCGTTGTTATTATACACCGTGTCCAATATATTCTCATACACTTTTTTGATGGACGATTTTGGTATGTTTACAGAACCTAGTTCAAATATCAATATTTTTTTCTCAAATTGTGGCATTTACTTAATATTTTGGCAGTTGAATTGATCTGTTTTATGCTGGGGCTTTAATTTTAGTAACCATGAAACAATTACGTGTCTATAAAAAATGATGTTGGATAAGGAGCGTCCAAGCTCTATTTTCGAACCCTTGAAGTATCTTGGAATCAAGCTCGATTTCGTATATCTAACCATTAAAAGATAGCTTGAGACTTCCTCTTTGAATTACAAAAAAAGATCGGGGCGAAAGCGGTCGGCTAGTACTGATCAAGTAATCAAGTAGTAAGTGATCAAGACCGTTCGGGAACCTATCCGACGTTATCCTCAACGTTCGACACGAAAAATGGCTACAGATTTGAAGGTTTTGATATCAACAACGTATAACTTTTTTTAAATAGGAGCTAGAATATAATGCTTATGAAAAATGGAAAGTTTACGGAATTTTGGAAGCTATCCAACAAAAATAAATGATACAGCTACTCTTCTTGTATCGCGGCACGCTGGTCACGACTTGTGTTCTATGATGAAAAGCTATTTGTTATAGAGCACAGTTGTGGTGTCCAAAATGAAAGATTGTGGTCCAAAAACATTAAGGATGTAACAGATAACCAAAAAAAAACATCCCCAGGTTTTCAACATGCGACTAGTGTGATCGTTTAGGGTGGTATTCGCCGGCACGGCAAATTATCCCCATTTTTTATCGAAAAAGGCGGATTAATTTACCCAACGTCTTATAAAAGATATCTTATGAAGAAAATAGTGAAATCTAGTGTTGAACGATTATGCGGGAACGAAAATTATGCATGTTCCAGCATGATGAAGCGCTCTTGGAGGACCAATTTCGGTTCAAAACTAATGCAGGGACAATTTAACAAGATTTTAAAAGAAGAATGAATGTCCTGCCAGTTCACCAGATCTTAACCTACTGGACTTTATCGTTTGTTTATATAATTATTGAACCTAAAAAAACAAAAATTGTCTATTTTTATTCAGTTTGAAGCAACGATCCCAAAAAAATGGGCGGAAATGTCTATGAAAGTCGTCCGTGCCACGTGCATTGCACTTTATAAGCGATTGGAGCTCGTAAAAAAGGATGGGAGGAGGGGTAAATCCGAAACATATTTTTTAATTAACAAGTATAAGTTTCTCTTTAAAAAAACACTCTGATCATAGAAAATGGTCCAGCCGTTAAGAAAATATAAATGATTAGATTTGTATGAGAATATATTGGACACGGTGTACATTCAGTTTATACGGAAAGAATCGTTATATGTTCGCTATTAAGTGTTAAATCTAATTATGTTTCATTCTCAACTTTTTATCACTAGAATATAGTTTTAATTTAAACAAAAACAGAAATTTTCAATTTTACTGTTTGGCAGGCTGTATGCAATTGCTCCAGTATTCAAATATTAGAGTTTTCCTATTTAATTTCTTTAGGTACGAAATATTTATGTTTACTTACACAATAACGCCCAGATCGAGCGTCACTTAAGTAGCAGTAACTCCTTTTATTACCGTCCACCGGCGTTGACTATTTTTCGACACATAATGTTCCTGCATGGCTTGTGGGTTTTCTATAACATTATTACTTATTACATTTCACGGCTGTGTTGTTTGTTCGTTTTCCCAATAGCTACATTTTAGGGGGGGTTCGGTATTTACATTTTTTTGTGACACATTTTTTTTAACATTTTTCCCCGAATGCCGATCCTTTTATGAATATTGTGTATATTTTTTGGATCTATCGAAGCAAAACTGTCAAAGTTATAGATTTTTGAAAATCCGCGTTTCATACTGGGCTCCATGCGGCTATCTTCTTTGAAGCACGTTTCCTAAAATCAACGTTTTCAAAGTCGATGCCCATCGTAGCGTAAAAACTACTGGTCCGATTGATTTGGAATTTTTAACATACAGTATGCAAAAAAACTTTATCCACCCCTTGCAAGTAACTTACATTTTGACTGATTTATCATGAATGAGGGTTTCCATTTGTATTGCTTAAAAATTTGTATCACATATCAATAGTTTTGTATTTTATTCTTCTTTACTATGCTTTTTACATACCTTGAAACATTTTGAAAAATACCTCCTAGAAACAAAGATATTACAAAAACAGTGGAGCAAAAGTACGAAAAGCACGTAAAAAATGTTAGAAAATCGAAAAATTGGAATATCAACAAAAACTTGACGGGGCTCTCTGTGTAAACTTATAATCTATCAAAAGAATATCGATTTGTATTTTTCTGATGACCCATCCCGCAGCTACGATGGACATCGGAAAACGTGCCTTTTTGAAAATACACCTTCCTAAATTTGATGCCGTGCATGAAGTTTTTAATAAATCTTCTCCAAAATAGTACTAAATATTCTTCAAAAGTTGTAGTTTAATATGCCATTCACTTGAAAAAATAAAGTTGATTGGTTGCGTCACAAAAAATCGTCAAAAATAATCCTTGGTTTGGGCCAGCAATTACCGAAGTCCCCCTTGAAGCGATCCATACACACTTAATATTATACATCACTTGTTGCATGCATCCCCAGTATATTAACCATCGGTGCTCGAGATTAAAAAGTAATTTTTAGAAGCGTAAAAATATAACGTCAATATAAATAATATATGATATTAGGCGTGTATGGGCCGGCCCCGGCTGTATGCTTCGCCTTTTTTTAAATATTTGATTATCAATTATGTGTGCTTACACTCTAACGAACAATACAGATCTTACTTTTTCTGTCAAGCAGAGAT
>NC_064878.1:33371595-33379095 GCF_943734665.1 Anopheles aquasalis | reverse complement strand
GAACTAAACATTCACTATAAAACCGTTTTGAGCCATTTAAAAAAGGGTGGGTTAAAAAAAAGCACGATTTTTGGATACCGCATGAATTGTCAGCGAAAAGTTTATTGGACCGAATTAACATCTGCGATTCTTTGCTGAAACGGAATGAAATCGAACCGTTTCTGACGCGAATGGTTACAGGACATGAAAAGTGGATCAAATACGACAATAACGTGCGAAAACGATCATGGTGCAAGAATGCAGAAGCTACACAAACAGTCCCAAAGCCAGGAAGGCGCCGCGGAAGGTTATGCTCTGCGATTGGAGAGATTGGAGAGGAATTAATCATTATGAGCTACTCCAGAATGGTCAAACTATTAATTCTAAACTTTACTGTGACCAATTAATGAGATTGAAGCAAGCAATCGAAGAAAAACGGCCAGAATCGGTCAACAGAAAGGCCTTCGTCTTCCATCATGACAACGCTAGACCTCACACATCTTTGATGGCTCGGCAAAAACTGGGAGAGCTTGGCTGGGAAGTTTTGATGCATCCTCCATATCGCCTAGACCTTGCACCATCGGATTACCACTTGTTTGGTTCTATGCAAAACTCCCTTAGTGGAGTACCGCTACCTTCAATAGAAGCATGAGAAAACCTCGTGTCTCAGTTTTTTAACGATAAACCACGGAGTTTTTACACTAAACGAATTATGTCTTTAGCCGAGAAATGGCAAAAGGTGGTTAACCAAAATGCATAATATTTGGTTGAATAAAGTTGCTCAAAACTAAAAATATATCCCTTTGAAGTTTTACTCAAAATACGAAAAGACTTATTACCCAACCTAATATATTAATGCTCATATGTTTGCTTCATTGTTTGAATACTTTATACCACTTTTTTGAGGATAAGAAGACTCCACTTTACCATCTTACTCATAATGCAGCTATTATCCATCTCCAATCATGTGTGTATTTAACACCCAGCGAAATAAAAATAGCAGCACTCGGTTGTTTTGCTCAGTGCCAGACGAATAATTGAGCTTCAACTAATTGCTTTCTGCTACATTGTACCAAAAAGAGTTACGAATCAAACCAGCATGCGTTATTTTTGTTTTGATGGGCCGATGTTTGGTAAATCCAGGAAAACTAAAAAAAGGGTACGAAATAAAAAAAGGCACAACTTATGAGTTTTGACCAAATTCGTCTGTATTTCTCAAAATTCATCATTTCTTTACTATTTATTAATTTGTACGCTAGCTATTCTTACAGCAGATTCAATGAAATTCTATTTCACCGATAAATTTCAGTTTTTATAAATATTTAATTTAAATTAAATTGTAAATTTCAGTTAAGTGGCTCATTTGCTCCCAGCACTCCAGAACTCGACATTTCAGCAATTTACGCAAGCAAATCGTTTTCCGTTTTCAAAACAACAACGTCGTAAGCATATACCAAAGGTTTTCTATGAGATACAGGTCCAAAAAACGGGTTGAACATTCAATAGCTTCTATATTATTATCATAAAATCACTTTGTTGTGAGTTTTTAGTGGTTGGTTGCAGCATTATATTGTTGAAAAACAAAGTCCTGACCCATTAATGCCACGCCAGGATGATTCAAACGTACCTCTAACAATCCTACATAATCTCCATACCTCATTTTTTATGTACTTTAAGCCAATGGACGCTCAATTCAAACGGAAAAACTTTCCTACAATATCAATGTACAAGCGCCGAAGATGGGCAGAATTATCTTTACATCTAGTTCATTACGCAAATCGAGCTAATAGTATTGCCAAACATCTAAACTATCAAGCTTGACATTGCTTATCCAAAATTATAGAGTTATTTCATTTTTCGGGCTGGAAATGTAATTTTTGTGAAGTTTAAATTGTACATCTTATGTAGCTCAGTCAGTTTGGGTTTTCCTAGTCTTTTGCGTCAATCCAAGTGCTGCCAGCATTTGTGGCACGTGACGTGTAGTTACTGGAAGATTCAACTCTGCGAGGATTTATGATGCTGTTCTTCTTTAATTCACCACAATCTATGGCATTATCCGTTTATCCTTTGCGGAAAACAAGCTTGCGTCATGCTAAGTTTTGATTGTTACCTTTTCCTCGAAAGTAACATAGTCTGATGGAATCATAGGGAAAAAATGATTTCACTGCTAATTATACGTACATATGTACTCCACTTTCATAGTCCTGAAAACCATAACAAAGTTCTTTAAAATGAATGAAAAAAGTGAATTCAACCTTTTTTTTTTATAAATATTGAGCTTAAATGTTTATACTCCAAAAATCTATCCCACATAACAGCTCAAAACTTTGATAGTGAGCACACGCATAAAATTAACATACGGACTGGCATTGTTTTTAAAGAAAAATAATGTCGAAACATGGTGGTGCTATTTTTACTTCGCGCAGTGTATTTATGTACAATAGATAGCTATCGCATCTTCAATTCTGAAATTAGTTCACGAGACCGGTGATAATTGATTTTCTGATCGCATCGTATCGTGTTTTGTATTAATTTGCGGTGCATAACAAATCTGTTTTATCAGGTCACATTAACTTTCACATGGATGTACGGCCCAAATCGCTAAACATAATTAAATTTGAAATATCCTCTGTATGATAACCATCAATTATCGCAAATATGAGTGATACGTTATGTATCTATATATTATTATATTGATATTCTGTTAAAATTATATTGATATTTTGTACATTGCACAGATTATGCTTTACAGTTTTTTATTGTACCAAGAAACCTGGAGATTAGTAGCTTTATGAAAATTTGTATTACTTTACGAATTGTTGCATCGAAGATAATCGACGATTTCAGTTTACTGTTTTGATAGATCCGAGACGCTTATATTTGTTCTGCTAATGTATTCGGTATTTTTTGACCATTTCGTATACGATTTTGCTTATACTTATCTGTATTTCGATATGAACTATTGTTTGTCCATGAATTCAACTATTATTCTCTGAATGACGCACCTACAAAAAACACCAGGAAGCGGAAGAGGCTGCAGCAGCTAAAGCAGCCAAAATAGAAGCACAACAGGCCGCTGCAGCTGCGGCTGCTAACCCTGAAATAGCCAAAAGCCCTTCGGATTTCTCGTGTCACAGCTACGAATTATTCGTTGGCCAAGAGAAAGGAAACGATGACAACAATAAAGAAAAAATGTCTATCAGGAGCGAAGGATTGGAATCAGTGAGCGAGATTACAAGAACTACAGCACCTACAGCCACTGGAGCAGCTAAAGCTCGGAAAGTGAGTGCGGTAAGTGGAGTTTGCATTTTCACTTAAATCTATTCACCTTTACTCAATAACAACTGTTGGCCAATTAAATTAAATTAACTTTACCATCAAGAAACGACAGCATCTATAAAAATACAAATATTGATTAAAGTATTAGGTACCTGAATTAAATCTTGCCCAATTTTTTCCATAATTTGGCAATTTTCGAATTCCGTGTTGAAATAACTCCTCATCTTATGAAGCATTTTAGACAACTAACCATTTTTCGATACTTTCATGAAGAGTAAGTTGTTGTGCAAACAAACAATTTTTTAAGCTACCGATCAAGTATTATCCAGAAATAGCAATGTCTGGTATATACAGCGGGGTGTTTGTCTTCGACGTTGTCTGAAAAGTTTTCGCCAGTTTTTCAACATGTTCAACATGCCGGGCGTTATCGTGCTAGTCAGAGCTCGCTTCAAATTATTATTATTGATAACGTTCTCCATCAATAATTTGTCCAGTTTCTAGAAGTTCGTAGTGCACGACACCTTTCAAATTTTCAGCTTTGTTTTTTGTTTTGGTTGACCCGAAAGTTCTTTGTCTGTAACGTTAAAATCTTTGGGCTAAAAACCCACTATTAGCACCACTCTCTCGTGAGTGCCTTGTTTGTATGATCTTTTTCTCTTTTTAGAAGTGTTTACCTGTGCTAAAAATCAGGCACTCAGTGAGAGGGGTGCTAATAGTGTGTTTTACCATCTCTGGTCCTAAGCCTTTGAAACCAGGATGTGTCGTAAGATGTTCATTATAAATTTAAACCAACTAACGATAACTTTCAGCTGCCGTTTTCTTCAAATAAGAGAAGAAGGTTTTTATACTTCGCGAAATTCGCAAAATACTTTTCAGGCACGTAACTTAACATTTTCAACTCGAGAAAAAATGCTCTAGCTAATATTATTATCAGTAACTTATTGCGGTTTAAAGTATTTAGTAATGCTTTAACACGATTTAACATGTGGGCCTTTCTCAAAAATAATGGAATTATCCTTTAATAGAAAAGCAAGAACTAATTCAGATACCAAATAGAAATTTGAACTACTAAAAATTGTATGTACGATGAATTTCTCATTGGATTGTTTGAATCATTCTAATCCTTTATTCAATGCTCCAACATTAGAAGCTTACTAAAATTAACATAAAAATATTTTATCATGAGTTATATTTTAAGTATATTATAAAACTGTTTTCCCAGTTTTCGAAATGATCCTGTCTTATGTGTCCAATAGATGCTACGGATTGATTGATACAATACGAACACCAATATCAAAACAAACGAAATCTAGTAAAACAGGAACACAGCTAAACACGTAACCATCATAGCATCTATTTACTGAAATCGAAAAGAAATAATTCTATATAGGACCATGGATTTTTTTATGAAACTCTGATTTATCATTTATAATATGCATGGCAACGCGGAAGTAATATATTTCGATTGCTCATAACATTTAAATTAGATTGATTTTTATCTGTTATAATATTAAAATTTTGTTATTCTTTTTTCGATGCAATGTATGCAATCACATAGTTTTTTTATTGAATTTGTGTTTGAAAATATCCTGAATTTGCTTGTTTCTTTATTTGTGTTCCTGTTTATTCGGGTTTTATCCAAGGTTGGCGATACGCACAAGTTCACCACATTGCCACACCAGATTACCACATCGTCACTGATTTTGTCACAGTTCTTATTATTATTTCGTCGTATTTCGTCGTCTACGCTAGCGTCTTAGTAGTATTTCGTCGTCTACGTCTACGGGCACCGAATTCGTCCCATACGGTTGTGATGATCACGATGTTTTGAATGATCATGATGTAATCTTTCTGGGCATAACTTTTTCGATCGCCACAACATTTGCTATGATGAAGATGATCAACTGACAATACTGTGGTCGTTATTGTGCTCGTGTAGACTTTGAAGTCCATCGTATTTGCGGTACACTGTGTCTCTATTAATTTTAGCCAATAAAGTCCCCAAGTATTAGTTTATCATCATACTTTGGGCATAGATACACGGCCTTCATTAGGGTGTGACATTCCTTGACAAGTTTCTGTTGTCCTTGTTGTTGAAGGGGCATTTCAATTATGCCTTTTGGAGCAAAAACATTAAGCGATGCCCCTTTATGTGTTTTTTTTATTACTCTTTGAAGCTACAAACTACTCTAAAGATAAACATGGTAACGGTGGTTGATGCTCTTTCTAGCATTATTTTAGCAAATTTATTCTTTAGCCGGGGATACATGAAGCGTAAACTCTCGTATAAACTCAGAGTGTAATGCCTAAAAGTTTACGCTTCGTGTGGCAGGCATAATCGCATAAAAGTTTATACCGGAACGTCAACTGCAATTACATTCGTGCACATTACATCAATTACATGTGTTTCTGGCCAAAAACAAATATAAATCGACGAGATATGTTGATTTCTGAACATCTTCTTTTATATTTTAAGATGTTTTTACTGTATATTAGCGATTGAAGAACATTCAATTCTTCATAACGCTACGCTTCAAGTTGGTGCTGTGTTTACGCTTGCTTTTACGCTCGGATTTACGCTCCGCGGGCCTATAATCTTTTTGACATAAACTTAATCGTTTTGGCATTACACTCTCAGTTTATACTAGAGTTTACGCTTCATGTATCCCCGGCTTTTTACTAATAGTTGAAAATGCTGTTTTATATTGTATGTGTGGATTATTGAATATATACTTAGTTGCCTGGCGCTACAAGCGATGAAGGGTTTTGGCCAGAGTTTGGGCAATGGTCCAGCTAATCTAGTAAATGATAACATCAATGGCAACATTAGACGTTCATCGAACTCCGACAAACATACAAACGACACAATATTTTATTTATGAGATTATTAACTTAATAGAATAGGTATAAAAATATCTCCCATCGCACACTCAATATACAAGCTGACGGTAACACACTAACCGAATAAAACCTATTACTTTTAGGCTTCACTATCATTACCTGGTTCACCATTTAATCTTCGTAGAGGATCTAGAGGATCACATCAGGTACAATCAAATCGAAAACTGATTTATTTCTTTAGTATGTTCTGTTAGTTTATTTTGAGTATGATTCTCGTTTCGTATCCTTCCACATTATTTATTTGTTGGATTGTCGAAACACAGTACTCATTCACTTGTTCGTTAACCGATGCATTCTTCTCTTTCTCTTTTTTTACAAAATCATACCTGCTATATGAACGTTCGACATCAATCGATCAACCTACAAACCATTCAAAATTATATGTCTGTCATCGGTCCTGTTCACTGCGGTATACCATTCGGTAGTTCACAATACGTAACGGTAGAGGACGTTTTGTTGGTGTGCCTGGAAGCGACAGAAAACCACTGGTACTTTCAACATATCTTGATGCCCAAGAACACCTGCCATACGCCGATGATTCAAATGCGGTGACGCCAATGTCAGAAGAAAATGGGGCAATCATCGTTCCAGTATACTATGCTAACTTAGGTATATCTGAAATATTAATTCAATATATAAGTTTCTCTGGCTTTTTAGTCCTTTACAAAAAAACGCATGGTTTCAGGAATTTGCTTATTTTACCATAAATTCAATTAGATTTATCTTTTGAAAACATTTTTTAAAATGTAAATTCTTTTACACAGATGTCCCATTATCTAATCTCGTGTTTTAACTATATTTCTTATAATGTACAAACTCTTATCAGGCTCGAGACATTCTTCGTACACGTCACATCAATCTCGCATTTCGTACACCTCGCACGGGGATCTACTCGGGGGTATGACAAAGGATAGCCGATTACGCAATCGATCAGCGCGAAACACAAATCATTCCATCATACCTCCTTCAAACGCCAATAATTTCCCCTATTCTGATACTAATCATAAAGGACAACGAGAACTGGTAAGTACGAAGAAAATACGTACTGGTCACCAACAATAACGCATTGGACCCGATCTTGGTTTGCAGGATGTGTCACACGATTGCACTGATGATGCTGGTAAAATAAAACATAATGACAATCCGTTCATTGAGCCCACCCATACCCAAACAGTAGTGGACATGAAAGGTATCTTATAGCTTCTACGTATAGATATGATGGTTTAAGTTTAGTATGAACTTGGTATAAAACATTTATTATCACATCATTTTAGATGTAATGGTATTAAATGACATTATCGAGCAAGCTGCTGGACGACATAGCAGGGCCAGTGACCACGG
>NC_064878.1:33316595-33359095 GCF_943734665.1 Anopheles aquasalis | reverse complement strand
GTACAACAGCGACCGGACGAGGTTGGGTACGAGCCAGTCTCTTCTACCCTGTGGCGCCAACGCGAAGAATATTGCGCTAGTTTGATACAACATGCTTGGAAGCGTTACAAACAACGGCATGCGGGAGACGACGGTGCCACTGGCAATGGTAATGATGCCTGTGATAACGGTGATGGCCATGGTAGCGATGATGGCGGAGACGAGGAACGCGGCATTCTAGAAGATAGTAGTGGACAAAACACAAACGGCAATGTAGGTAGTGTTGATACCCCAGGAAGCGGGAGAAGTAAAATAATTACAGTAGGTGTCCAGCCTAACATAGGTAAAGTAGATTACAACTTATCACCTAAAGAATCAGTTGAAGGAATGGGAGACCTTCAAGGCCGTCAAACGGCTGTTCTCGTCGAGAGCGACGGATATGTTACCAAGAACGGTCATCGTGTTGTCATACACTCGAGGTCACCCAGTATAACATCTCGCACAGCGGATGTCTGAGCCAGGTCTCGCCCCCCTCTCTCGGATTCAGATTCAGATGCACGACAAAAATAATGTTTCTCAAGATTCTGGCAAAATAATACACCGATGCACGACTAAGAACGATGTATCCTCATATGAATGAATGCATTCGAACGAACAAAGTATAAGTTATGTTGTAAGCCTTTTTTTTACTGGAAGTAAAACAATTTTTCAATGTTTTCCCCTGTTGCTCGAACAGCTGAAATGCAGTCGTGCATGAGAAAATCGAATAATGGTTTTGGGGCAAAAATTCCAAACCAGTGCTTGGAAACATTTTCATACCCGTTTAATTGCAAAGGGAAAAAGTACGGCTTAAACGGGAATAGAAATGATACGACTCACTTTCGCTATATGTAATAAGTGAGTAACTTGTTGATTGCTTTGCAACATAGCACAGAAAAAGTTAAATTTCAATGTTTCTATTGTCAAACATCCGCTCACGAACGCATCCGAGCTGGCTATAACATTTCTATAAATTTATGAACATTCTTATTTGCTCTTGATTTAGGAATAGTAACCATCAACGTTCGGTCAATAAAATCCATCAACTTTATATTCAGAATATAAATTCAAAGTTATGCTAGTCAATGGAAGTGTAAAACACATAAATGAATCACGTATCTTTTTTTTTGTTATTTTTGTTGTAAATGGTCAATATTATTACAGCTCGTAGTACAATGTAATTTAGAACCATTTTAAATCTTGCTTTTGTATGTACGATTGCGTTTTAAACAATCGCCTTAATTAAGCTCAACAATTTCCTGGGTTGAATTAAAATTTGCATATCTGCTGCAAGTAACAAATCACGTTTAATGTTCTGCTTGTGAAATAGTAAATAATTTTCAATAAGGAGATCGTATTCTTGCTGAAACTTAGGAAACATTCCCATTTTGTTAAATTTCTCGAATGACATAAAATTTGTTAAATTTATCGAATGACATTTTTCTATTATCTCCCATTTGCTACTTTATAAAATGATCACATTATATAATTCTATAGAATGCCATAACCATATGCCATGTGCGTAAAAGTTTGCGTCAAACTAATGTGAACACTTACTATTTTTTACCTAATAACTTATGAAATGTTTGTAATAAGCACATGCTCCCAAAGTATGAAGGCTGATGCAGCTTGTTCTTGTTATACAAACGGACATTTGAAACTATAGATGAACCCTTCAACTTTGATATGAAACGATTTCCGATATTTACCATTTACAACATGGATATGAGATATCTACAAATCGAAAAGCTTGCAAACATATAAAAATGGATTAAAATAAAGCTACAAAAAATCTCAATATAGTAGCAGTAAAACTGGACTACAGAAGAATAATGCACTTAAAAGCCATATTTCTTGCTCCTCTTTATATCTCCTATCTCAAGGAGTATTTATGGGATGTATTGCCGTTTCCAATAGGCAAGGGTACCCAGGCTTGGTTCTATGTTCTTATTTTAATTCTGCGTGCAAAACAGCCAGTGATAACATCAGAATAAGAAAGGAAAACTGATCTACGATTTAACATCGTGATTAGTATACTGTCAAGCATATTTATTTGAATCAAAGTGCAAACAAAATAAAAATCAAACGCGAGGGGTTGGGGCGAGCCTTTTAATAATAAATTTGAAATATGACACATACTTAGCCAATTTAAAATAAAAATGTAATGTAACGTCATCTAGGGATATAGAGTATTTATATTCTCGCAAAAACAATTAACACATGGTAATGCTTTTCAAATAATCGAACATAGTCGGCAATAGAAATGAATGTAGAGCTCTGGAACTTAGCTTGTTTGTAAAGTAATGTATGAAACACACGATGAATTATGGCTTTCGTATAATCGCTAGAAATATTTTTTTGTTGCAGCATTCATTTGAACTAAAAAAATAGCACTTTTTTTATTTCATGATTTTTTAATACAATGCGAGATCTTAAGAGCCCAATATCCGCTCTACGATACGCAAAATGGCTGTTACTGAATGTTGGAACGATGCACTGTTATAGAAAGAAAGTATGCTTTACAATATTACGTGATTATGAATCGTGGGATGAAAACGAACATCGAGGAAACAATGCAGATGTGTAAAGTGGACAGTGTTACAAAATGTTCTTCAATAGCTGGGAAGAGCATTTAGGCATAATTCGGTAGATGATCACAAATGAAACGGTACAAATACAAGTCGGTTCAACTATTTCCAAAATCATAAAAAATGATTTAGAGATGTGCAAATGTGCGATAGAATGCAGAATGAGTCACTGTAGATAGGCTTTTTAACTTTCGTCATTAGAACGCTTTCAATATGCATGATAAAGTCTCTATAAAAAAGTAACGAACTAAACTTATACGCCAGGTATTGAATGCTTCTTTAACAAATGTATTATTAATAGTCTGAAGCTGTCCTAAGCATTTGAAGTAGCTCGAGATGAAAAGCAAGTACATGAAATTATGGATGTTCTAGTATGCGCAATACATCACTGCCCACAAACATTCGATATCTGTACTGAATCTTATGGAGTTTCACAATATCACTCAACAATCCAACATCTGTACACAGTTGATTTTGGGAGTTAGTTTTTGCTATTCATGAAAACAATCAGCTAAAACAATACCTCAATTTAAAATTATTTGACCAAATTAATTTCAAAATTTTGCAATCATCAAAAATGTTTGTGACTGTGCTTATTACTTATGATGCACAAATATTACATTTGAATATAAATTCTTCATATAATCATTGATTGATTCAAGAATATACTTGAGGATACAAGTATATAATGGAAAGCAAAAGGTAATACAGTAAACTAAGTTTACGTCCAATACGCCGACCAATGTCAACGCACAGAAAGCAATTTATGGGTCATCAACCAAAAAATATACCAAAGATTAAAAAAACACACTTAAACCAAACTGTAATAGAGTTGCTAAGAAATAGGAAAATATTTTTATATGCTACTACGCTAGTAGTGGTCATACAGTTACATTATGATTTTGTCTGACAGAAGAAATAGCACCGAGTATTGAAGTAACGGCCGCGATAATAGAAGGCAAGGCTAGATAAACTACACGAATGATTCAAAATAATTATAACAGCATAGAGTAGCTGGTTTATTAGTACTTAATTTGTTATTCGCGTTGTCTTTTGTTGTGTTTCTTGGCGAATTGATAAATTTCCAACTAAAAAATTTGTTGTAATCCGACTTTAAACGGTTGAGCAGATGACTAAAATCATCTTTTTGATGCAAGAAATGTTCGCTTGAAGCGGTGGAAATTCTCTAGAAGGAATAATATTGACGTTCCAAACGATTTTTTTGGATACGAGAAAATCTAAGGATAATGATGAAATTTAAAAATTGTATTATTCATAATTGTTACCTGTTCAGAGAATCTAATGAGTTCACGAATGTTTCAGATTTGCTGATAATTTTGTTGTAATTAGTATAATAACACATAATAATTTGTTCTCAGTATAATTTGTTCGAGAGTGATCAACAAATAATTGCACAATGAACACCACATTTTCGAATGGATGATGTGCGTTTTTTATAAATACAACGAGTAGAATGTGAAAAATATTCACACAGCAAAATATAGTAACTCTAAAGAGCAAAATTCAGATGCATAACAGTCTAAGTGTAGTTGACTGCTTTGATATGGAGAAACCCTATCAAAAGTCCAAAAATAAACAACAACTTCAGTGCCTTTGTCAGAATAATTATGCTAGTATCATAGCACAGGTAGCCATACGTTGAATACCTGTTCAAACTCGTCGGGAATATGAGCAGGAAACTGATGGTAGAAAACATCTTGTTTCTACTTCAGACAAAAGCAGAAACAATACTTTTTGTTGATACAATTTACAACATTAATAAAACAACATGCAAACATAGTTTTATGTTGGATCACATGTTCAATGTGGTAGTTTTGCCAAAGTAAAATCAATCCTTATATTTCATTTGTGCTGATTATTGCACACCTCCAATGAAATAACACTAAATCAACAAAGCGATAGCTATATTTTGCGTTTACAAAATAATTTATACCAGGTGTATGCATATGAAACCGTCGTTTTCATTCGAAAGCTATATCTACGCCAAATGGAGCTGTAAAGTCAGTCTAAGTGTTTTATTTTGTTTATTGGCATCCGTTAAACGGCATTCATTTTTCCTAATTTAACACTATAAAGCCAGGAATAGACGATGCGTAAAATCTAGTGTAAACTCAGAATGTAATGCGAAAAAGTTTACGCTTCGTGTGGCAGGCATAATCGCATAAAAGTTTATGCCGAAAAGTCAACTGCAATTACATTCTTGCACCTGCAATTACATTATGCAATTACATTCAATTACATGTGTTTTTAGTCACAAAAGCGGCCTAATCGCATCAAATTTTTATTAAAGGTTACGATGGGCATGCTATCACTGAAACACAGAGCAAAGTGTGGTTTAAAAAATTAAAAGTAGTGATATTGACGTGAGAACCAAAAACCGGCGAAATTGATAGAAATCATCGAATTGCAGGCTTTATTGGCCAAATCTCTTATTAACTATCATTAAAAGCAACAATTAGCCAATTTCGATCAAGACTTGTGAAAAAAATCAATCAAAATATCAAAAACAACAAAATTGACCTATTTTGCTCGATGAAAATACACCGCAACCACGCGGAATATCGGCCATGGACACGGTAAAAGCCACTTGCAACTTACTCACCTGACTTGACTCTGTCAAATGAACATTCATTTGCATCGCTGGGACAGGTAATGTTCGGACAGCGGTTTCTTTTTTACGAAAATTTGAAAAACAATGGATGGGTTTTGAAAAAATGGTACAGATTGGCGATTTTTTTGGTTAGGCATCCAAAAATTGCCCAAGATAAGATAGTTGAAATGTGTAGCTAGCGATTGCCATTACTTTGAAGAATATATGATTATCCGTTTCCCCACAATAAACGTTTTTTTTAATAAAAAAAACGGTTTCATATACATACACCTGGTAAATTCTAAGTTTTTTTTTCATTCAGAACAGGTGGATATCTGATTTTCAACACTTCTTTCAAAGCTACTAAGCAACTACCGAAACATTGGTGGAATTCTTATTAGTGTAAAGCCTGTGTTTTAAGGTAAAGATAAAAAAAGCAATGCATGCAAAGAAAATAGATGCAGCAACCCCATTTCAACCGAACATTTCTTGAAAATGTAATCGATCGTAATAGTAATTCATAGTGTGATGAGATTACTAGTATATAACTTAGGAGTATGAATTAATCCTGGCCGATTTGCAATAGATGGCACTACTGAGTAAATCTAACGACATTTGTTTATGAAATATGTGTTTGATAGCTACTTTCTGTCATACATAAAACAATATAGGTTGTTAGATTGTTTTGTGTATGTTGTAAAAAGCATCATTTTCATGTATCGCAAACAACAAGGTATTTTTTCCTGTTAAATGGCTTTCGCGGGTAAGAATTTTTTGATAAGATATGAATGTATGAAGAACAGCGCTATCCAATTCGGTATCGGTGTTACCCTTTCGCCTCCACCCCTCATCGTATATTAACAGAAGCTTTAGACGGACATGCTCTTACTAGGTGCTCGGATGAAAATATATGATTTTAGTTTACAAAAACGCGAGAGCCAAAAAAGATTCCAGGTGTAAAATTGTCAGCACTCAATGATCTAGATCAATAATCTTCATGATTAATCAGGATGCATGTCAAACTCAAAAATAGTTTGCATAATTGTCAGCAGTTGACCATACGACAATTCCAAAACGCTTGAATGTCACCGAACTGATTAGAAAAATGTCTTATGGGGTTTCACAGAAGACGGAAAGTAGGTTAATTGCGCGAATGTTAATAACAGAATGACGTTGTTCAAGTCCAATGGAACGAGTCTCCCTTAACTAAAAAGTGATTTACATTGTTCACAGATTAAGCTATGCATGTGACAGTATATGGAAGGTGTGATGCACTATGAGCTTATAGAATCTGATTAAGTTATTGACGGACAGCACTACCGACAATAATTGCCGATTTTTTAATAAACCGATTTTTCATAAAGATAACGCTCGACAGCAGCAAAATGTCGAAGACGAAATGTCTGCCCCACTCGCTTGTTCACTAACCATTTCTCCTTTTGAATACTTCTTTACTATAAACACACTATCGTTTTTGGTATGCGAAACGATTTGTTTGCACAATACTACAAAAGCTTCGAATAATTGGATTATCTCTAAAACAACGGACAACGGTCGATAGTAGCTGATGGCGCACCATACTTTCATCAGAATAGTCTTATATATAATTGTCGTAGTTTGGCCACAACCCAATGAAATCGGAAAGAATTAATCCATATCCAGGTTTATATACACTTATACATAGAGTTTGAAAATGTATAATTACCTTCGCGCATACTGTTTTTTAAACACTTTTTCATAATGATGCTTAAAGCTCAAAAGAACAGCATATTTCTATTAAAATACGAAATGAAATAACACAGCTACTTCCCCAGCTGACGTTATACAGTAAATTATTTTGCAGCATTACTACTATAATGGCCCGATAAATAGGAAATAATGAAAGAACATACGTTTTGTAGAAAAAATGAGAATAAACCATTTCTGCATAAGTAATCGAGTATCCTAAAAGGGCTCGATAATGAACATTTGAATTAGTGTACAGTGTTCTTAGCATGGAAAATAACTTATTTTTTCCTGTTTTGATTCGAAATATATTTTTCTATGAACTTCTTACGTTATGTTCATGACCACGTTATTGAATTAGGATTATTTTTTAGATTATTCCGATCAGTAAGCTGGAAATATTCGGAATGAAATGGAATGCAATTACAAATGAGCCCACATCGCAACTAAATTTGCAATTTATGTTTTTTTCATTCAATGCATTGTAATATAAGACCGAGTTTCGCTTGTACATTTTTGATGGAGCTATTGTGGGACCAACTGTTTCTTCCCAACAGAACTGGCCATAACGTAGTTTCCAAGCACCAGGAAGAAGGATAGCAAAGCCTGACTGGCAAAAAGTTTCTCTTGATGATGAATTTGAAGTACTTATTAAGTTGTGGTAAGCCTTTCATGAAATGTAGGGAAATTCATGCGTTATTTGTTATTTTTTTTTATAAAAAAGGCATAATAATCAGATAAATAAGTTAAATGATTTTGTTACACATGTATATTAGTTGTAGCTAAAACGGAATGCATATAATGTAAAAATAGGTATGTTTGCTATTTAATTATCGTTTAAGCAAGAATAAATACAAATCTTGAACAATTTAGAAACGAACCATGACTACTCAATCGTATAGTTCTCAGTCAAAATGGAGCACCCTGGATGGAAAATGAGATAACATATGAAAAAGCAATGCCTTGCTTCAAGTGAATCGTATATTTTATGAAAAACACACAAAGCGTGCTTAAGAAATGGTAGGGTATTAATTCTTACAGCGGAAGTACCAAATGCAATGAAGCACTTTATCATCCATCTCTACAATGCCCTTTTACATTAGCTTTTCAAGTGTGTATATTTGAGCAATCTATATATACTACTTCATTATAAATATGTTGATTAAAGGCAAGAGGTTTTATGAGGTAGAAACAGAAATGGTTTTGAGAAAAATTACGAAGTTATTCCAGTAACTGTCGCGTCCGCATTGAGATAGAATAAATGAGATAGAATAGAATGAGAGATTCGCATTACACATACGCAGATACGATTCTAGCTTCGTGCGCGACGGTCTTGTGATCCGGTTCGATCCAAGACAATTAGTGTAATAAATCTATCTTCGTGACGAATACAAAGAGTTCCTTCTTCGTGTTCACAATATTGACGTATTTCGACGTTTCGTGACGATCCATTGGATCTACAAAATTACATTATGGTAACATGCTACCGACTTTTGAAGAACGGCCACGTGGGTTTGTTTCGGTTTTTAAATCCAATTCCGCGGCGTTTTAGCACGATGGACTCTCCGCCGGAATCTGCAATGCCCAAAATGGCGCAAATAGACGTTTTCTCGTTATCTAGCATAGTGCTAGTCGCTGTTATGTGGGGTGCAACGAAACCGTTGATTAAAAAGGGAAGCATCGGGTACAACACCCTACAGGCAAACAGCAAATGGGGTCAGCTGTGGCTAGAGATCCGGTTCCTCGTCTCTCGATGGCAGGTAAGGATGTTTGGAGAACTTGCTGTAAATTTAAAATAGTCCATTGCAACCATCATCTTTTTCAGTACATACTTCCGCTGGTTATAATCCAACTAGGAAGCATCGTGTACGTGTTGACGCTTCAACGCACGAAACTGTCAAGGATTTCTCGAGTGACTGAGATGCAAGTGTCCTGGCTATGCTTAGTGTTCTTCCCAAGCAACCAGGGGTAACCTTCGGTTCTCGTGAGGAGAACAAAAATCACGCCTCCCCCCCCCCCCCCCCCCCCAAAGGAACAAAAAGTGCACCATTGAGAACAAAAATCATCCCGAAGGATCCAACAGTTCCTCATTTCGGTATTTCATTTTCTTTTGTGACACATTTTTTGTGCATAAATTTTACACATTTTGCCACACATTGTTGATGCTTTTTTTTAAACAATTATGTATATCTCGTTTTTATTTGCAAGTGGTCGGGTCGGGTGCAATCGCAAAAAGCATCGCTTCAAAAATCTGCCAAAAATTTAAAAATAGTAAATTCAACAAAACCTCGACCGGGCTACCTGGGTAAACTTATAATCTATCAAAAAAATATTGATTTGCATTTTTCTGATGTCCCATCACGTAGCTACGATAGGCACCTTGAAAAGTATCTTTTCGAAGACATGACTACCTTAATTTTTTGCCATCGATGAAGTTTTGAATACAGTGGTAGTCATTCGTTTAGCCGTACCTAGAGATTCAGGAGTAAAACGGCAATCACTTTCGTACGGATGTATAATTTCATGGTATCAAACTATTATTGTGTTGGTACATATGTGACTAGTACACACGTAAAATATAATTCAGATATGTGGGTATTTGAGATCTCTGCGAGGCAAAATGTAAGCAAATGTCATATTTCATCGGTTGTTTAGCTAGACATTCGTTTTGCCGAAGTGCACGAAAAACCTAATATTTCGCATCGTTTTCGAACAAATGATATTTTTGTGTTTGAAGCTCAATAGTAGAGCTAATCTAGATTATTTAAGCTTTAAACATACCCATTTTGATAACACCCTAAATTTTAAATATTTCTTTAAAAAAATGGGATAGGGCTAAGTGACTTATGGAAGTGTGGCAGTCTTGGCCACAACATTCTATTGCGTTTCTCAGGAATCTCAGCATACCTTACACATCATAGCGAGCTGGGAATCTCTCTTCCCTTTTCGATCGCAGCTTTCGGACGAGCTACACGCGTCCGCTGCAGGGGTCGAGTGTGCACACCGCGGTGCAATTAATTCTGTGCAACAAACATCATCATACACTCGAAGTCTCTTCTAATCCTTTTCCTCATCATGAAATAAAAACAGGAACATCCGTTCCGAAAGAAGTAATCCGACAAATAATCAAATTCTGTAAGGTTTACCTCTACTGCAATCGTTTCATTGGTTCAAATATTCACAAATAAGAGAATCCATGTACTATTTCTTTTGAAAAATATCAAATGATGATGTTATACCTCCATTAAACGTGAACAAAATAGTATCCTAACGATAAAAAAATCGGGTTTTACATAAAATAACGAACAATCTGCTATCTTTTGGGCTTATTACAAGAAATATGGTTAAACCAGTAATAATTAGACTCATTTTATGCAATATGTGCCACAGAAAATAATGAAAATGATTGAAAATTCGAAGTAAAGCCATAGCTTATTGATGAATTTAGTTAAATAAAGGCAAAATGTAGTATTTTTCACAGCCAATAAGTATTCTTTTGACGATTTGGAAGGATAAAACCGTTATTGGTATGATTTCAGCCATAAGAGATCCACCATACCACACCATATGTTTCATGCTAAATCTCGATATTAACGGGTTGATGTTGTAAGTGACTTGCTCATCATGCGCAGTTTCTCAGTTGTTTAAGTTGTTTAACTTAACGCAAATGGCTTCAGTTATTTACAAGGAGCTTGTAAAAGACGTTTCAATTCATCTCATTGAAACCACCTCGTTAGGTGTAAGACCTTATACTACCATGATCAAAAATAAACCGGAATTTTGAATTTATTCTTCGCGGGCTTATCAATTTTGAATTCTGTTTTTTTTATTACGTTGACGGCCCTGTTACTGATGTACATGCCAAGTTTCAGCTTGCCAGCTCTTCATTTACGTTTACAGCAGAGATTTGTTTGCATTAAGTTTTTACGTCATGGCGATTTTTAAAATGGATTCAAATCATGAACAACGTCAAAATTAAATTGAGTGGTCCGACACATTAAAAATGATACAAAAGTGTTGTGGTGACAATACTCTATCGAAAACACAGGTGTACCAGTGGTATGAACGCTTTAAAAGTGGTCGTGAGGCTGTTGAGGACGATTGTCGTCCTGGAAGGCCATTGACATCCAAAAATTGACGAAAACGTCGATGAAATCCGAAAATTGTTGATCGAAAAGCGCAAATTGACGATAAGGGAGATAGCTGAGACCACCAACATATCATTTGGATTTATCCCCAAACAAAAAAATCTGCTTTGTCGTGTAACAACTCGCGGATTCTCCATGACGATAATGCGCCATCTCATAATGCGTTGATTATTCGTGAGTTTCTCGTCAAAAACAAACGGTCAATTCACCTATTCTCGCACTATGTGGCTTCTTCCTATTCAATTGACTCAAAAAACCACTACGAGGAACTCGTTTTGAGAGTGTGGAGGCAATTAAGCTAAAATCGCGGAGGGAATAATGGCTATACCAAAAACCGAGTTCCAGAAAAGTTTTGAGGAGTGGACCAAACGCTGGCACAAGTGCATTGCATCCGACGGGGACTACTTTGAAGGGGACAATTTGAATTTTGAAGAAAAAACAAGTACTTTTCTTTTTATGACAAAATTCCGGTTTATTTTTTATCATGGTAGTATTTCAGTAAGATAATAAATGATCTCATTTTCACCCACAATTGAATGGTTCATGGTTTGAAGACAAAAACGTCCCTTTTTCCAAAAATTTGGCATGAATTTCTTACTAAAATCACACAAAAAACCATCCTTTTTATTTGTACTGGTTGGTGGGACTTTCCGCGCGAAGTCAGCATGTCACCGGGTGATCCCGCGAGTCACCGTTAACTCTAGGTTATTTCTCTCGCGATGCGACCGTCGAGTTCTTTCCTCGAAACTGTCAGGAGGGGCAACCCAGAGCCAGACAGTGGAGAATCGTTCCGTTCGGAAGCGACGCGATTGCATTGGGAGAGTCGCCTTGCGCTTCCCCAGACGATCAGGAAGGACAACCTAGAGCCTGACGGTGGATTGCGCGAGGGAGCGGTTCTCCGATCCTGGAACAATTCGGGTGGAGTGACGCCGACCCAATGGGGAGCTCTCCGATGGAACTGTTCCGGATGGCAAGGATTGCGGCTGGAGAGCTGAAATCAAGTTTCGGATGGTCAAGAAACGCCATAAGCATATCTTTCGGTTTTATAATCAGAATTCCGAGTGTTTTATTCCTAAATTTTTCGGGTTTATATACAGCTTTTGAGTTCGCGATCTTCCCTTTCACTAAACATGCGCCAATCCTTTTCAGGCCTCCGCGGTTCCCCTGGCTGCGCAGTCCTGACAATGTCTAAAGTCATAACGCATGCGCTGGCGGCCTACGCGGGTGATCGTTTTATCCATTCGCGTAGTTTGTTTGTTTATTTATTGGCGTCGTGTATACGTTTCGGGGCCTAACTCATCGTCGCGGTTCCTCGCTGTACCCGCTATATCCTAGTTTGTTGCCAAGAGTTTGTTTTTGTAGTTCCAAGCTGCGCTCGGCTGCTCGAGTTTTCGTTTCTTTATGCTATTTGATTCTGGCCTTTCAGCGATTTAAATGTTTTGTTTAAGCGACATACTTCGCGTTCCCAACATTTAGAGTTTATGTCAAGCCATTGACGACTGCACAAAGCCGGGGATACATGAAGCGTAAACTCTAGTATAAACTCAGAGTGTAATGCCAAAAAGTTTATTTTTATGTCAAAAAGATTATAGGCCCGCGGAGCGTAAATCCGAGCGTAAAAGCAAGCGTAAACTCAGTACCAACATGAAGCATAGCGATATGAAGAATTGAATGTTCTACAATCGCTAATATACAGCAACAACATCTTAAAATATATAAAAAGATGTTCAGAAATCAACTTATCTCGTCGATTTATGTTTTTTGTGGCCAAAACACATGAATGTAATAGTATAGTGTAATTGCAGTTGCCGTTTCGGTATAAACTTTTATGCAATTATACCTGCCACACGAAGCGTAAACTTTTTGGCATTACTTTTTGAGTTTACTCTGGAGTTTACGCTTCGCCTATCCCAAGCTTAACAACAGCACTAGTAGCAACCTCAGTAGCAAGTAGTACATCTGCCATACCTACGATCGATTATCGCACGTAGCGATTGATCTCGTAGTCAAAAATCTCATGAGGTACATCCCTCGTTTTCCCCCTTTAGAGCACGCGAGGCCCTGAGACAGTGTCTTCCGGATCAGCTGCCCGATCCAACGTTCGCGGGGTGCCTGCAAGAGGACAAATCCACCAAACACTGGCTGACGCTGTTGCTGAAAAATCTGGACCGCCCATATCAGCCACCGGTTGGTGGTTACGCCATCGCGTGATTCGACCTTCGCCTGTGAGATATCCGTGAAAAGATGCCGCCCGTTTCCGTGTTCTATCGGGTTCTAGGGCTAGGTAAGTGAAGCGACCCGACCATCCTCTACCACCGACCTAGCCTTGTCATTGGTTGAACCTCTAGCGTCGAAAACATGACCATATATGGTCATATCCTTAGAATCGCGACAAATTGAACCAATGTAACCGGGACGCTCGAAAAATGAACTCCTGCAAGCAATAAAAAGACGATCGGTCGAGATCGTCTTAGATCATAAAAATCAAGGACAGCAATTATGCACGCGGCACCAATGAGCCATTGCGCAAATCACACCCAGGGCAAACACATCTTGCGCAATGAGGGAGAAATGGGCAAATCCGTCCCGTGACGCACGAATTAGGGAGCACGTGAAAGCAATAACAAAAGAACGCTCCAGAACATAAATTCGAAGGTCACGATATGCTCACGACAGTAGCATAGGCAATGGATAAGCATCGCGCGTTCAACATAATCTCATCGTGCAGCATCACACCATGCGCGATCGAGAGCAATAAACATAAATCATCAGCTAATTACAAAAAACACTCAGCACTAATTACCGTCACCTCGGAAATATGAGCGATATCCTAAAGGAACTGGGAGAATGAGCACCTAACATAGGCCCCCCACTCACGGTGAGCTACTAAGTGACCGAAAAAATCGTTCATTTCTACATTTTTGGTAATCAAATCGTTATTAATATATGCGGAAACGTAAATTAATGTAATAGGTACATTTAGGTGCTCATTCTCCCAGTCTCTACGCCTGCATTTTCTAGGCGTCATTCATTTGGTTCATGTTTGTGTTCATTTTGGTGTTCATCTACGACTACTTTCGTGTGCATTTTTGTGATCGACAGCAGGCGTTCTGTTTACATCGATCATCGATCTGAACGAACCCATCGAATCGACGAACCCTAGAGGCGTCACGACTAGGACGCGTAGAGAATGGGAGAATAAGGTGCTTATTCTGTAACTTTCGATTACGATGGCCTCAGGCGTTCGATTCATTTGGTTCATTTTGTGTTCATTTGGTGTTCACGATCGCCTGCATGTCGAGTGCATTTTTGTGGTCGACAGCTGGCGTTCTGTTTACATCGAGCATCGAGCATCTGAAAAACAGTTATAGCGTCCTGATTGTGCATCAATAATTTCTTTCTGCTAATCGTATACTATTATTACAAAGGTTAAGTCGTTTTTATACCGAAAAAAACAAGTTAATTAACAGTTTTTTGACTTCAAACTGTCATTTTGAATTGTTTATTGTTTTCGAAACGTTTCGAAATTCGCATGAATCATCGAACGCCTGAGGCCATCGTAATCGAAAGTTACAGAATAAGCACCTAAGCACCTTAAGTTGCTTCCACACGACAAACGAATGCATCGCGACGATTTTTGCTCACTCTGAGCAAAAGACTTCGCGAAGACTTGTGTTCTTCGACGGCTGTGTGTAGAAACACTCTTCGCGATGAAGTTTTCGCGCACTTGTATGAGGATGACGTAAAAATAAACTTCGTCGCGAACCATTCGCTGAACATTCGCGCTCGTTTAGACGCAACTTGTCGTGTAGAAGCAACTTAACAGGAGAGAGAAAATGTGGTTTGTCAACGGGGTAAACAATAGTAGCTTCTAAAATGTCAAAAACTAAATCCAATATGATGGCGAGCAAAATGCAAGACGTCACCTGTTGGTTATTACACTTTGGTGTTGACCACGTTGTGACGCGAAAATACACAGCGAATTACAAATTCTCACCGGGTTCTCGAAGTCTCTGATTAATTCCAAAAGTACGATGTCTGGGTCCAATATCATATGTGCGACCACACTTATTCGAGGTATGGAGCAGGAAGTTTCCCTTCTTCGGGCGGAAATAGAAAAATCGCGGCAGGGTCTTGGGATTGAAGACTCTAACCCTGAGCTAAAGAAGCTGATGGAAGAAAATACTAAGTTGCGACATCGGCTGGCAATTTTGCACAGGGTAAGTATGAGACTCTTTGCCACTTTTTTGAGATGGCAGTACTTCTTTTCGTCTCATTTTCAGGCATGTGCTAATCTGGAAACTCCTAATAACTCTGCCAAATTAAGTCATAGCGGATCAATCATTGGAGATCTGCAGCAAGTTTTCATGGGAGCGATTCGAAAGGCATACCCCGATTTAAATGTACCTTGTGTGATAGCAATATCCTCCATGGCCAAGTTTGGAGATTATCAATGCAATAGCGCTATGAATGTAGTGCAACAATTAAAGCAGCAGTCGGTTAAGACGACGCCTCGCGAAGTTGCAGAAAAAATCGTTTGTGCTTTAACCAACCATGAAGCATTGATCGGAAAAGTAGAAGTTGCTCCGAGTGGTTTTATTAACATTTTCCTATCCAAGCAAGTACAGCACAAGTTTGATGTATCGAAAAGAAGTATAAAATTCAATGACTTTTACTTTTAGGGATTACGTGGAACACGGCATTATAAACCTTCTGAAAAATGGCATTAATCCTCCAACGTTGAAAAGACAGCGGGTTATTGTAGATTTTTCTTCGCCCAATATCGCAAAAGAAATGCACGTTGGGCATTTACGTTCCACAATAATAGGGGATTCTATTTGCAGATTTCTTGAGTTTTTGGGATACGACGTACTGCGAATCAATCATATCGGAGACTGGGGAACACAGTTTGGTATGCTGATCGCTCATTTGCAGGACAAGTTTCCCAATTTTCAGACAGAATCTCCTCCAATTGGCGATTTACAATCTTTCTATAAAGAGTCGAAGGTGCGCTTTGACAACGATGAAGCGTTTAAGAAGCGAGCTTACGAATGCGTAGTGAAGTTGCAGAATGGAGAGAATAGTTACTTGAAAGCGTGGAACCGTATTTGTGACGTTTCGCGTAGAGAATTTCAAAACATTTATGATCGTTTAGACGTGAAATTATGCGAACGAGGCGAATCTTTTTACCAAAGCCGCATGGTCGCAATTGTTGATGAATTAAAACGGGGAAACTTTTTGGAAGAGGACGATGGTCGTCTCATCATGTGGGGTACTGATCAGAAAGGTATTCCGCTGACGGTGGTCAAATCCGATGGAGGGTTTACCTATGACACATCGGATATGGCCGCTATAAAGCAACGGATAGTAGAAGAAAAAGCAGACTGGTTGATATATGTGACTGACGCAGGGCAGGCAACACATTTCCAGACCGTTTTTGCGTGCGCTCAGCGAGCAAACATTTTGGACATGCAAAACCATCGCGTCGACCATGTTGGGTTCGGTGTGGTGTTGGGAGAAGACGGTAAAAAGTTCAAAACTCGTTCCGGCGATACTGTGAAGCTTGCTGAGCTGCTTGATGAAGGGCTTAAGCGTTCCATGGATAAATTATTGGAAAAAGAACGGCACCTTGTCCTAACCGCTGAAGAGCTTCGAGATGCACAGGAATCTGTCGCTTACGGATGTATTAAATACGCCGACTTGTCGCATAATCGTAACAATGAATACGTATTTTCTTTTGATAAGGTAAATGCCAGCCTAGTCATTGGCTATTGCCTAAAGCAAGTTGTGAAAATAAACATTTTTTTTTCTTTTAGATGTTGGAAGATAAAGGGAATACTGCTGTATATTTGCTGTACGCATATACTCGTATTAGGTCGATCGCTAGAAACTGTGGTGGTGACTACGCGACTAATATTCAAAAAGTAATAGACCGTGCCGTCATAAAATTGGAGCATGACCGAGAGTGGAAACTTGCCAAAACTTTGCTACGTTTTGGCGATGTAATGTTGCTGATAACAAAAAATTTGTCACTGCATTACCTGTGTGAATTTGTGTACGAGATTTGCACAACTTTCAGCGAGTTTTACGATAGTTGCTATTGCATTAAGAAAAACAAAGAAGGTATGTACAGTATGTTTATATATTGAGGGAGCTGGAATTTACACGTATAGTTTCCTTTTTAGGTAAAATTGTCGAAATACATGAGTCTAGGGTTCTACTGTGTGAAGCAACATCACGTGTCCTAGGAAGGTGTTTCGATATATTGGGCCTTAAACCGGTCGACAGAATGTAATACGCATTCGTTTGGGAAGCAGCGAACTAATATTAGAATGTATGTTGAACTTGTACGCAGATCAGATCCTTGTTTAAGGTATTCTGAAAAACCCGCCTGAGTAGCATTTTGAATAGTGTTCAAGAGTAAAGCATTACTGAGACACATTAAAGAGGTTCTTTTTTTTGGTGCTCTGAAACTCATCACAGGCAACACGGCCAATGTTGGCAGCACTGCCACAGAATTTTGTTTGACAGAAAAGCGGCGAGGCGTCTTCGCTGTTTATCGAAATGGCTGCGAGCTCAAAAAGGATTTTATTTAAGCTAAACGAAACCAGCCGCGTGCTGAACGATTCATTGTACGTTATCAATAGAAATCCGCGTAATCTTGAAAGACTCAGAGTGGCCCGTAAAACTGATGGTTATCATTTGGAAAAACCAACCCGCAGTTTCTGGCACAGGTACGGCACGAAGCTAACTCACCGAAAGCCTTTTTCTGATTCCGCATTCTCTTACTTCCAGGTTGGATTTGACTACCAGTAACAAATACGTTACCGCGCGTTTAGTTCATTTCCAAAATGGAACTATCGTTGAATGCAGCACGATGGAGTGGGCTTTGAAAAGACATCTGTACAAAGGAAATGATTACACGGCGTACACAAACTTAGCCCTAGTCTTTGCAACGCGCTGCATGGAAGTTGGCTTAACGGAAATGCGGTGTGATCTCAAAGCAGCACAAGGTGGAAAAATAGGATCTTTCTTGAGGATTGTCGAGGAATCCGGTATCAAACTGAAGGAACCTGAACGCTTGCGCCCCAACTATTCGTGGGATATGCAACGCCACGCGAAACCGTGGGAAGTGACGGAATAGGGAAGTGTTGGTGTGTTTGCTTCAGCTACGCTTTATTTCCAATAAATAGTAACCAAGTCATATCGCCAGGGTTTTACTGCTCATATTTCTGCTTGATGTCGTCCCACAGTTTCTGAAAGAGACAGAATCAACTTACGTAACGAGCGCTCTTGCCTAACCAAATTCCCTGAACTTACCCCTTTGTTATGGGAGGTAAACACGGCATCCGTGATCAGGTCAAAGCCGCGCTCAAAGAAAAAGACGGCCCCCGCGATACCGACAAGGTACGTGGAGGTACGCTTGAGAAGCAAATTGTTGATTAGTTTCATGGTGGTGATCACAATTTACACGCACAAGATCGAAATCGGGAATTCGGCACCGCTGCTTCCACTGCAGGCAATTTCTTCAATTTGACAGTAGCGGGAACCTTTTCAAAGCGACGACTACACGAGCTGCGACAAGCCCTGTGAAAAAAATCAAATAATATCACTTTGCGGCAAATTTCTGCTGGACGGATTTTTATATTTTAGAATGAAACGGTTTAGAAATTTGAAAATATACAAGCTGAAAAGTGAAGCATACACGAGGCGTTTGAAAGGAGTGGTTATTTTTATGAAGATGCAAAAAAAATATATGAATATATTTTCCGCTGTTTCTTGGCAATATGACGCAACGAGGCTATCATCCTGGCGGTAGATACTTTATCTAAAGGTTATCCCATCGCATCAATAGAAGGATTTCGGACGAAATCAAGAAACAAGCAAAGACAAAACGATTTTCGGATCTTCTACCGGCTTCATTCACTGGAAACGAGAGGACACAATTAACTTGATTTGTACAATGCGATACTAAATATATTTCAAACCCTTGTCTATCCAACATAGTGACATGTTAGTAATCGGCAGCCGTATTGGACAGATAGTCTCGGCGTCCAATATTCGAAGCCTGTTTGCTTTGTATAGCCTCCAGCTTGGGACACTCGGTGATGCGGTGACCAAGACCACCACAGTAACTGCAACCATCTCCCAAGTCAGCATATTTTTCAGTTTCCGAACAAAGCTCTCCCAAAAATGGCGGAACCTTTTGTTTGGCCTCTATCAGCAAGTGCTTCAGATCAAGCAGAACGTACTGCTCGGTTGCTTTGTTGATGAACGTCGTAGCTAACCCCTTGGATCCAGAACGTCCCGTTCGACCAATTCGATGCACGTAATTTTCGATATCATCTGGCATGTCATAGTTAATAACATGCTGAACATCCGGAAAATCTAGACCTTTGGAAGCAACGTCGGTGGCTACTAAAACGTCTTTTTGTTGGTTTCGGAATCCTTCCACGGAGCGATATCGTTCGTCTTGATCTTTTCCACCGTGTATCGCGACAGCTTCAACGCCTTTCAGAAGTAAGTACTCGTGAATGGCATCAACATCTTGCTTTTTTTCAGCGAAAATAAGCACCGGTGGGGGAGTTTTCTGTAAGCATTCCAATAGGTACACAACCTTTGCCTCCTGCTTCACATATTCTACGTCTTGCGTGACGTTCATTGAAGCAGCACCAGCGCGTCCTACGTTGATCGTTACCGGTTTTACGAGGGCAGATTTGGCAAAGTTTTGAATTTTTTTCGGCATTGTAGCCGAAAATAGCAATGTTTGACGTTGCCCTTTAAAGTAGGAGAATATTGTGCGTACATCTTCCTCAAACCCCATATCTATCATTCGATCGGCCTCGTCCATACACAGATAGCGACACACATCTAGGTTGACTAATTTCTTATCCAACATATCCATCAATCTTCCCGGTGTAGCCACCATAATGTGGACTCCTTGTTGGATGATAGCAAGAGCATCATTGACCGGTACGCCTCCTATAGACAACACTATCCGTAGTTCGGGCATACCAGCTTCCTGTAAATGCCTGCAGTAATATTGTAGAATGTCATGAGTTTGTTTGGCCAACTCTCTAGATGGGCAAATTATTAGTCCGTACGGCCCTTCGCGGGATGCAAATGGTAGCCTGAGCTCTTGTTCCAGACTGAACATAATAATGGGCAGCACGAAAACCAGCGTTTTGCCCGACCCTGTGAAAGCTATGCCTATCAGATCACGTCCGGCCAACACTGCAGGTATACCTTGAACTTGGATCGGAGATGGTTTCTTAATATTGCGCTTCGCCATCGCCGCAAGTATTGCCTTCGGTAGCTTCATTTCTCGGAAGGAGCAGAGCGGAGGTGGTACATCCTCTCCGTCTGTGAGGATTCGAAGATTTTCGCGTATTTTTTCGTGACGCGATTTAGATTTTGATAAAATGTATCGTGGTGGTGTCCAGCTCGTTTTAATAGGATCTTCATACTGGATACCTTTGGCCAGCTCAGCGACACCCATGAGCGCTTTCTTTTCGGCAACGCTTTCCAGAATTTTTTCTTCTTCTTTAAGTTGTTTCTCTACGGCACTGATCTTTTTGGCCTCCGCAATTTTCTTCAACTCAGTATGCTGGTCCAGCAAGCTGATGTTATATTTGCGGCCCCAGGATTCTTCCGTCTCCTCCTCATCATGCTCGTTTTCGCTGGAAGATTTCGGGACATTCGATGCTTCCGCGGTTAGTTGAACTATGCGGCCAAGTTTCAACAACTGTTGTTTTCTCCTTTCCTTCACGGGAACGTATGGAACGAATTTGTCTTGTTCATCTTCATTGCCACTGGTATCGGAGTCTCTCCGTTTCCTTTTCGGGGGTTCGGCCATTTCATACGGTAACCTACTAAATAAACTTTCTTTTATCGTATTATTTTCGCTTGCTAAAGCAACACAGATCGCAGAATTCCGAGAATTTTGTTGTTGGTCACGCTTGCTTTGGCATTTTTGACATTCACCCCAGATAACCACATCAGGAATCGGCACGAAAAACGCATGAACGCGTGTTTCGTACAAATTATTTGCTAGCGCCCTTACCCTGCGTACACATAGCGCAGAATCACACGATAATGTATGTAATCTCCATTATAATTGTCCAAAATCTCCATTGTAATATGCGGAAACGTAAATTAATGTATTAGGCAAGGGTGGATGGATGAAAAAAATACATTTAATCAGTTAAAAAGCGGTTTTTTCGGTCACTCAGTAGCTCACCGTGAGTGGGGGGGGGCCTATTTTAGTCTTTTACCGAAAATAATGCCCTGCTGCTTTATTTGCTGCGATATCGCGGTCAATCTGCGTTTTGTCAAATTTTTCCGTCTACACCAAAGTGTATTAAGCAAAGTGTCTATAGGAAACAGGTGAAGTCATCCCGAACAAAATCGCGACTCATTTTTCTAATCCTGAATAATGCGTAAATTGCTTTCAATTAACTTAAAGGACAAGAGTGGAACGAAAGAAATCACGGATCACCAATTTCATGAAACGCGACTCGAGTTTGTTAGTAAATAGGAGAGCCGGAATCCCCTTCGCGAAACTCTGAGGGCATAGTCAACCCATTCCCTTCACCGCCTCATCGAGGCGTTCCCCTCGAAGGTCAGAACCGAAGATGTCTGAGAAGATGTGGCCACTAGGCTATCGTGACAATCGATCGATCGATCGATCGAAGAAGTTCTTCTTGTATCGCGGCACGCTGGGCACGACTTGTGTTCTCTAATAAAAGCCATTTGTTCTAGAGCAAAGTTGTGGTGTCCAAAACGATAGATTATCGTCAAGAAACATTAAGCATGTAACAGATAACCAAGAAAACATCCCCAGGTTTTCAAAATGAGACTAGTACAGAAATACGGAAATTCAAAGAGATCGCGGAAATTGCTGGTGCTGGATGTGCTTCTCCGGCAGACTTTCATTTAAAGACGTGATTCAGTATATTTATTATTTTCTGTTACTAAACCAATCGATACTCTTTCGGCGTGATCGGTCGTTCAAGTCTCGTGACTCTGTAAAAAGTGTCCATCTTTCTGTGGCTTCCAACAACATTGATTGGATTTTGTTCGGGATGACTTCACCTGGTTAACCCTCGGTTGGGCACCCGGGTACCCCACTTATGTGTATTGCATAGTTAAGTTAGTGTTCCGCTGTTTTTATCAGTTTTATACCAAAAACAGTGTACTAGAACTAATTTAAGAGTATTAATAACGTGATTTTGTTTCAAAATCACAACAAAATCCAATAAAAAACAATAAAAACAATGAAGACAATACATTGGTACCCCTTCGTACGGTCATTTTCAGCAAATAATGTTATTGAAATTATTGATTTCTTCGAATAAATCAGTTTTGAATTGTTATAAGGCACTTTTGAGGCATAAACAATTGAGTTAATTGGGCACAATTGAGCTAGGAGATCAGATCAGTTGCTACATGGTGCGTTCAGAAAGTGATGAGAATTGATTTTTCTGACAAAACGGTTTGAGATAACGTGTTTAATTTTTTACGATAAGGTAGAGGAAGGGTTTAGCTATCAATCGCACTTTATTTCGTTCGGCTATGACCAACTGAAAGAAAATGGGACGATTTTTCGTGAACCATGTTTTTAGTTGATGTAACACCGTAGAATGTCCCCTTTCTATGGACCATTGGTCTGGCGCGGATCATCCGGACCTACAGAAAAACATTGCCAGTGTACCAGTACCAGTGGTCCATAGAAAGGGTACGATGCTACGATGTTACATCAACTAAAAACATGGTTCACGAAAAATCGTCCCATTTTCTTTCAGTTTGTCATAGCCGAATGAAATAAAGTGCGTTGAATAACTAAATCCTACCTCTACGTTGGCGTAAAAATTAAACACGTTATCTCAAACCGTTTCGTCAGCAAAATCCAGTCTCATCACTTTCTGGATTGATTGTGCAGACATGTTTTGCGCAAAATTTGCCATAAGCGCATCGTCTCCAGATTTATCTACTGGATTTCTAAGTATGCGGATACATGCTAGGTGACACGAAAAAATACTTCAAATACGTTTAAAGAAAACTGTGCAAATATTTGGGCAGCCTATAGTTTTGGAATGCGGTTGGGAGCTGTGATAAAAAACCAAGGCGAAAAATTTGCGAAAAAAGAGCGTTAATGTTCATGTATATCGATGCATAGGATGCAGCTAAGCACTTTGTGAGAGGTGCAACAATTTATAACGGTTATGGTCCTCCGACCCGCGAACATGACGTCGATCAAGTTGTTTATTCATACTGACCCTGAATATATAAAAATATATGAAATATATTAATGTACTACGATGTTCGAAAAAAAAAATTCAATAGGCCAGTGTTGTAAGCAGGAATCAATGTGTTCAATCTCGATTCTGATTTGAGATTTTCGCAGCGTCAACTACGCCGCTTCTTGAGAAAAGAACAAAGCATACTATAGAAACAAAAATAGCCATAACGAAAGATAGTTTTGGCAAAAAATAGTTATTTGTCTTCAGCAAGAGAATAGTTGCTCCAGTGATTAAAATTAACCTGCGACGAACCTGCGTTATGAAATCGTCCATGATGTATCATAGCATTCCTCATACATAGTATGTGAAATTGTGTTGCAACGCCTTATAGAGGATCATTTCTTCTGATAGCAGCATAATACTTTTATGACCGAAACCCCATTAATGTTGTTTGCTCTCGGTTGTGTTTCACGTAGTTCAGTATTTTTCGGTTAAATTAAAACATTGCCGCAGTCGAACACTGGCATTGTGTAGAAAAATGTAATAACATTCGATCAGTAGGGGGATGTTATTTGTATGATTCTCACTGGTTATCCTATTTATCCTATAAATGCGTTTAAATTTATCCTATAAATGCGTTTGCAGCGTTGTGGAAGTTGTTTTCCGAATTTCCGCTAGTCTAATTATTTATATTTGGGTTTAAAGATCGATGCGTTCTACGTGTTTTCCATCCCCCTTCAACTCCGCTGAAAGCAAACTTAGTGTTGTATATTTGAAAACCCAAGGATACCCAGAAATTCTGAATCGGTTTTGTTAACTCCGCGCACGTACTAGAACGGCCAAAATATGAGATATCACGTACGCGACGTTACGGCAAACTTAATGGAGCTCGTCAGAAAGGACCCTGCATTTGTGGGGGCTAGGGAACGAATTCTTCTGTACGACGGATGCGACTGATTGGTGCTATTCATAGTACCAATGCTTCCATTTTCATGACTGGAGCTAGCGGTTGGCGTTGCTAGCTTACGGTCGTAGTTGTGTCGATGAATTTGCAAGGAAGTAGATTTTTCGTTCCTATAGTAACAGATCCGAAATGATAATGAATTCAAGACACACGTTAGATGGAACGATAGGATCAAGTTTTGTTGGAGGCATTGGTCAGTTTGTTGCACAGATGATGGTAAGACGTTACGTATGGAATAAGTTGAAGCAACTTGGACGGTGCGATTCACATAAGATATAGATACATAGTACATAAGCAAGGTAATATAAGAAGCTCAGGTGATCAAAAGAGAATCCGAATTACAGTATGAAATCCACCTTGCTGACGATTGTTTTCGAGAAAATATGAGGAAAATTTTTATATTTGACATGGACATTCGTATAGCCGCACTTTATGAAAAACCAATTTTTCTAACAGTTTTTTTTCGAAGCAATGTGCAAGTTTCATATTTTTATTACTGCCTGCATTTCTAAGAAATACAATACTATGATTTGCCATGAGTTCCGATTAGATTTAATGGGTTTCCTATTTAATTTCAGTCAAACAGTCGGTAATGACCTGACTTAAACTCGAATTATTTTTAATTTACCGATTTTTATGAGAAACCAATTCAAATAACAAACCCAAAAAGTTTTCCATGTAATTGCAATAAGAAATGCATGCCGCACACTTGGTTAAAGGGATGTTCTTGTCTCCAAACCATGCATTTAATTGTTGGTGAAAATTAATTGATGTGTTGTTGTCCTGTAATAAAAAGGTTTTAATCCCCGATAGACGAATAAAAATGTCTTCCAAAGTCTCCTTTTACATCCCTGGAAACATTTGAGTTCAAATTTAAAAAGTGGAAACCTGTACGTGATGAGAAAGTTACGCTCGACACCAAACCCCACCACCACCAACCAATTTTTGCTTTGAATTGACGATGTGGTATGGTGCGGGTCCCTCATGGTTCAAATCATACCAATAACGGCTCTTTCATTCCAAATTATCGAGAAATTACTTATTTGCTTTGAGAAGTACTTCATTTTGCTTTTATATTACCTACGTTACCATTTTTATGGTTAATAAGTCGCTGGTCGTTATGGGTATTAATCATCTTTGGCTTTGCTTTGAGTTTTCTCAAAATTTTACGATTTGTTCATGCTCCGTTATGTGTAAAATGCATCTGGTTATTGCTGGTCCATCCATTGATTTTTTGTCGTTTTTTATTTATGTGTCAGCCCTGGGTGAATTATTTTAAAAAAATAATTAAAAGCCAGGGTGTTATCAAAAAGAGCAATTCTAAAGCTTAAAATTATCTAGAATAGTTCTACTATTTTTGAACAAAAAATACAACCACTGAATACGATTTAACGATTTTGGTGGATTTTTTTTTTCATTCACTGCGACTATACGAATGTCCAGTTTAAAACAGCTGAAATCTAACGATTACTCACAAATTGACACATAGCATTCACAATTACCCACGTATCTACACCGAATTTTACGTGTATGCTAGTCACATGTTTGTAAAATAATGCATGTCACGTAAAATAATGCATCCGTTCGTAATTGATTGCCGTTTTACTCCAAAGCCTCTTGGTGCGGATGTACGAATGTCTACCACTGTAGTGGTGAGTGCACTTTGAACAAAAATCCGATTTCTGCAACTGTATAATCGTTGATAAAGTTAAAATTAAATTGAACCTCGCGTCTAACTCGTACTTATGCCACACAAATAGCTACAACGAAAAGAGTTTCTGTTTATCATGCAGCGGTTTGTTTATCCGGGGACAGATATTGATAGTTATATTATACGACTAACCCCTTCGTTTCTTTTGGGACAACACATTTCAAAAGAAGCCTGCTCGAAAAGGGTACTGTGCCGCCCTACCGGCTTTCTTGGCATTGTGTCATCTTATGATGGTACTTTCTTTCAATTATTGAGCATTGTACTATGACTTAAGAATTCGTCTTGACAGACCCTTCTCAAATGAATCCCAAATGACCAAACTAAATACATAACCAATGCGCCAAAGTTATAGTGCAATGTACTTACTCAGTAGGGATCCCTTAGGAGAAACACATATTTCCCATTAAGATTAAGGCGACTGCAGGGCTAGGCAAAATAGGATACAGTATGGTAAATACTCGTTCAGAACAGTAATTAAAATATTATTCTTATCTCTTTTTATCTTTGCGGACCGTTTAAGTAACCGAGACAAATAGATGTTTATTTCATACGCACTCGGATATCACAGAACAAGCCATTATCAAACGGTACCGTAGTTTCCCTTTTGTCACAATTCGGGTGGGGAAACTTCTTCGAAATGATTTAGATTAAGAATCCCACACATGCCGCACTGAAAGGGACAGTCATCAGCCTCGTGTAATTTGAAATGGGTTTGTAGCTCTTTCTCCTCCTCAAAGGACTGAGTGCAGATAACGCACTTATAGCGGTAATGCTCACGTTCGTTTACACCATTTACTTCTCTCAGGTCATCTCGGGGGTTTTGGTTTGTATCAATGCCGATTTCAGAAATATTACAAGATAGGCGAGATAGGCTGCTGTTTCCAATGGCCATAGAATCCATGTGGTTAGAACCATGTGATTTAATGTGGAAATTTAGATGACTTAGTTTACCGAAAAGCTTACCACAGACAGAACAATGGTATTGAATCGCATCTCGGTGGATTAAAATATGACGTTGATAAGAGTTTTTATATGCGAATGTTCGCCCGCAATCATTGCAGCAATATTTCTTATCCTTTGTGTGCGTCATCTTATGGTCTTGATAGTGTGAATTGAAGCGGAAGGTCTTAGAGCAAACAACACACTCATAGGCGTGCTTTCCACTATGTAATTTTTGGTGAGCCTTTAGATTGCAAGATTGGGTAAAGGTTTTTCCGCATACCTCACATTTGAAAGGTCGCTGACCGGTGTGAACTTTTTCGTGTTTCTTAAAAGCAAACTTGGATTTGAATGCCTTCTGACACGTCTTACATTCGTAATCTCGTTGGTCTTTGTGTAATTCGCGATGCACTGTAAGAGCGCTTCCCTGGACAAACGTTTTGTTACAAACTTCACACTGAAACGGTCGCTCACCGGTATGAATGCGCAAATGTTGCCGTAAATTAGACCGCAACTTGAAGGTTTTCAAGCAAATTGTACACTTATTACAGTTTTCGCCTGGGTGCTCGTTAGCTTGATGATTTCGGAGAGATTTTTTCAGTGGAAATCGTTGATGACAAATTTCACAATCGTAACTTCTGCTCTTGCTCTGCCCTTTCTTCGGAATTATCGATATTTTAGGCGACGATGTTATGAGCGGAATTTGGACGGTTGTTTGATCGTCCGCAGAATCTTCACTGTTGCTTTGTCCAAATCCCTCGTCAATGCTCGAGAATGACTCCTCTATAGTATTGTGTTTGCTAATAGGTGCGAATTTTGAAGGTTTCAAATGACAATCGTACACAGAGTATGTTTCATTCGGCAATGATTTACAATTTACATTGATTTTCGCATCCGAAAGAATATCGCAGACCTGGGAAGAAAAAATATATTTCTTTAGTTAATTCTTCTTCAGTATGAGTATTAAGCTAGCGTCTTACCCGCATGTCGGACGGACCAAATGCTAGTAGGTCGTCCATTAAAACGGAATCTATTTCATTATTTCTATCAAAAGTTGTCTGTTTCCAAAGTGGTATACGGCGTGTGTGAGGTGTGTGTTGGATATCTCGTTCTCCAATCGCAACCGTGGTGCACTCAAGAGATGAAATCTGCATGGCAGGAGTGCTCTCTGTTGCATAAGGGACATACAATACCAGAAAGCTATAAAATAAGAATGATAATACAAATATAAACTGCTATAGTCTTGTAAAATAGACAAATGTGGTACTCGCAAATTACCCAAATTTATTTATAGAGGAGTTAATGTTGATGTCAACAGCAGTTTGTATTGCAGGCAAAATTAGATCTTTTGAACAACGGGTTGTAACAAATTTTCATAATCGTTTCGTAACACATACCGTTTTCAATTATATTTTAGTAACATATAATCGTATCAAATTAGAATTGTTCTATGTCTAATAGTATGATTATACTTTTATAATTCCAATGAAATACTAATTAATTTTTAGTTTAGATTTTAGTTTTAGTCATTCTCAATAGTTTAGTTCTCACAGGTATAAAATGAGCTGAGCTTATATAAGAATAGCTCTGGCGCAAATAATTGCGGACTTCAAGGACTTTTTGAGTTATTTTATTGAGAGTTTATCAAAGAGTTTTATCAATAATTGTCAGTAACATTGTTATTGCAATTCGGCAGCATTTATTTCGTATTGGAAAACATATCTATAGGTTGACAAAATATTTAGATGCCTTATGCCTTTTTGCAATCATGCATCTGTAATAAATTTTAGATAAAAAATAATTTGATTACGTTACCAAAACGTATCAAATGGTCTATAAACTTTTCTTTGTGTTTATTAAGTTATAAACCTGTTGGGCTTTGTTAGATTCATACAAAACTCAAAGTATGGCAAGTGACATACTCATTGCTGTTAAGATCTGGAATGCATAATACGCATACATTCGATATTGGGTGTAGGTGTCGAGATTGTCCACCCATTTTCTACAGCTGAACTATTCTATTCGAGGGAGACATATTTCCTCCATTCAACAGATGATTTATGGTCTCCGAGGAGTATCATTTGTACGTTCCTGTGCGAACGAGACATAATTTACTGTTGTCAATATGGCATTGGGCGTTTGTCATTGGACAAGGCAGCATTTGGCTGCAAGGTGAAGAAAACGAAACGAATCTTAATCATATTTGATTCTCCCGTTTGCAAGGAAACAAAGGAGCAGAACGAGATAAAATTATAAAATGACTACAACGGTACATGGACTAGAAAAGGTTCTTGTAGCAAAGGAAAAATGTTGTTTTTATGTATCTGATATTCTAATTCCTTTCTAAAGGATAAGTTTTTTTTTAACAAAAACTGGATCTCAATGCTTCATTAATTAACCGACCGTAGTAAGAGGCATGGAATTAGAAAAACAGACCTGGCGCGGATTCCTTTAAAATTTTCCGTATACTCATTAAAACTCTGCTTGAAAGTATCAAGTCAGTAAAAATTCAAATTAGATTATACTAACGAAAGAACGTAATCTTACGGGAGTAACGACCGCTCCAGCAATTCTATTTGAATGGGGTGACACAAGTGTAACTAGGGAATTTCATGTACACCGGCACAAGTTGTATAATCCAATTGGAACATGTTGGGTATGCGTTGCAAAAAAAGGAACCTGACGAAGAATGTTAGAGTGTTTCTACACTGCGCCAAAATTTTCGCTGCCAAAAAGGAAACTTATAGGATTCCCATAGAATTCCTATTGGAATATGAAAGATTTCTATGGGAATCCTATAAGTTTCGTTTTGGCAGCGAAAATTTTGGCGCAGTGTAGAAACGGTCTTATAGGTTTTCGCTTTGGGTCGCAACCAGAAACATGTATAATGCATTCAAATTGGCTTCCGCTTGCTATGGTATTTTTCTTCATTTATGATGCGTCACGTGACCAAAATCATGTAGATTATATCTGTCTGAAACGAAGGAAATCGAAAATCAATCGCTATAATCGCGACACACGCATCCAACACACGGATCTAACGCAAGGGGCAAGGTTAAAATATCCACGACAGGTGCACCAGTCCCAGTTGATGTCCCAGTTGATGGGTAGTTTTCAAAGATGGGACCAAATCAACAAGTAGTCAGATATACGACTAAGCCAACTGAATAACATTCACTGCTTCAGATAGTAAAGATTGCTTTTACATGTGATCCTCTCTTTCATTTGTGAATTATGAACAAGAAATAACTTATTCTTTATAATTGAACTGTTGTTTTTAAACATATATAAGGACCGACGAGCCGTATGTTTAATTGAACTGTTGCATAGTCTGAAAACAATGTATAGTATAGTATATATAACTAACATATACAGTTGTGTTCAAAATAATAGCAGTGGCTGGTTCAAAAGCTAAAAAGTAACATAAAATGATAATTCATGCATCGATTCGAAATCTGTTTGTTGTGTATACAAAAAGGAACAAAACTAAATAAGAATGCATAGTTTACTTTTTAAAATCAGCCCATTACTAAGGGCAATTTTAAAATAACTAAAAAAGTAGCTGTTCAAAAAAATAGCAGTGTTTCACCATTCCTAGTATTTTCACTCGAGAATATCAAATTTGAAAAGAAAAATAGGTTCCGTGGTACTGACATTGTTTTTTCCACTTCAATACTTTGTAGAATAGCCTTTATTTTTTATTACAGAGGCGCATCGCTTAGGCATAGAGCTTCCAAGTCTTTGACATCGAGGGACGGGGATCGCAGCCCACGATTTACGAATTACTGACCAAAACTCTTCCATTTTCATCGGCTTTGCTTCCGAAACAGCACATTTGACATCTACCCATAGATTCCCAATGGAATTGAGATCAGGAGACGGCGCTGGCCACTCCATAACCTCGATGTTCTTCGGCTGAATCCACGCTTTTACGCGTTCACTAGTATATTTAGGATCATTATCCTGTTGAAATAAAAATTTCAATGGAATTTCTTCTTCAGCATAAGGAAGCATGACCTAGACAAGGATTCTGGTGTATGCATGATGGTCTATGATGCCTGGTATACGATAAAATGGTCAGGCAATATAGGAGGAAAAACATCCCCATACTATTATATTGGCCTCCTCATTTTTCAATGTCCTTACCGTATTCCGTGGTCGAAATTCTGTGGCAAATGGACGTATTACGTACTAACGACGGTATTTTGATCCAAACAACACTATTTTGGATTCATCAGATCACAAAACATTGCGTCATTTTTCCTTGGACCAGTCCACGTGGATTTTTGAAAACTTAAGACGTTTAGCAACATGTTGATTCGACAACAAAGGTACTTTACGGGGACTTCGTGCGTACAGATTAGCTTCTATTAATCGTCCCCTGACTGTTACTGTGCTCGCAGACAAGTCCAATGCATCCCTAATCCTGTTGGAAGTGATTGTTAGATCTCTCCTCGACATGTACACTATCTTTCAGCCAGTCTCCTGAGACTTGCATCGCTGCCGGCACTCGTTTTTGCCTCCGCTTTCCATTTTAAATCATTGCTGATCATTTTGGCAAAGCATCCCAGTAGTTCTTGAACCTGCAAATACGATTTTTCTTACTTTTCCATATTTTTAAAATAAAATTCCGATTCTCATCAGATCAATGGTTAGAGGGTCCCATTTTACTGCTGTAAAAATAAAAAAGTCTTGCCTTTCGTTAATTTTTTGCTTTTTACATATTAACCGATTGATGGAAAAGCAAAACGTGCAAAGAATTTTTTTTAAACACAAAATAACAATGAAAATAACTTAGAACCACTCACCACTGCTATTATTTTGAACAGTAAAAAACAGACGTTGCAGCAGTTTTTCGCAAAAATATCAGCAAGTTATGATATTCTTGGTGCAAGTAGTATGTCTATCTTATCAGTGATCCCACCACTACACACCCACATGATTGATTGATAAAATAGACAACGCATACTTGAATAATGATCATTTCTTTACTGGGTGGTTCGGCACTGCTATTATTTTGAACACAACTGTATCTATAAATAAAGATTCTGAGGGGACGACTACGAGCTTGTTAATTACATGCTTAATAGTAAGATATTCCTAAAAAAATCCCTCTCTTAGGGTGATAAAATCTAATTTAAAACTGCATTCAAGGAAAAACGATGAGCATTTTTTCAGTTTTTTTTACTGCCCTTAACTTTTTATGCCTCTTGTTTTTTATTGTTGGCGTAAAGTATTTTATCGGGTCGAAAGGTTGACTTAAAATACAAACGTTCTATGTTGTCTCCCTTTGCATCGTAATGGCACAATTGTCAGTCTAAACTGTGATTGTCACATGTTGTTTAAACATTTTATTCGAAAAGTATGGTACGCACATTATAGGCAGATGTTCAATGAAAAATGTATCGGGGACGTGATTCGCCTTACGCATTTTACATTTGTAAATGTGCTACTTGCAACACCTTGCGTAGAGAATGCTAGGTAAAAAGGGTGACGCAGTTGTTTTACAGCCATACGAATTTATTTTATTCTATACCAAGATTATGGGGAAAACGAAGATAGATTCGGTAGGAACAATCAATCACTTCAAATGATTTGCATGTGCACAGATCAATAAACAAATTTAACATTCATTGGAAAATGTTATGCAACGTCAAATCTTATAGCTGTAGTTCATTTCATGGGAGATGATTCTATGTCGACTACTTTATATAGATTCAGATAAAGAAAAGTAGACCGGTTTTTACTTTTCTAAATCGTTGCCCCATTGTTTAGATTTGTTTAAATGAGCTTGTTTTTCATATAGTTTATACATTACTTTTGGGAATGAAATGAATAACTACAGCTACTAGTAAGGTATTGCCGTATAGACTTTTTCTGTTTGTATGAAATATTTGCAAAATTTAGCAATAATAGATGATCATTACTAATCCTGTTGAAGTAAATGTGTTCATTAACCGTTTCGCACAGACATAAGGGATGACTTGATGCAACAATTGATTAGGCTTCTTAATACGGTGAGGAGTAACAACATGCCTATGCATTGTAAATGAAGGGGAGTTCTGCTCGATAAAGGTTTGCATGGTTTGTGTGTGTAATATTTCGACCGCAAAAGACCCTCATAACGTAATTACCGGAGTGGTATTACACAAATTGAGCATTTATGAAAATGAACATTATACATTGTTTACTCTCTAGTTAGTGAGAGGTTAGGTGACATCGTCCACACAATTCTGGTGTATTTTATTGTAGAAAATACGAAACGAATCGATTGTATTATCATGGAATGATAAACCATTGCTTTTTGTAATCAAAGTATTTTTATTGTAAGGAATTTTTTGTCGCATGTCGCATTTTTCGCATCCTTCTTCATGATTCTGGCTTCTTGCGACAGGAGTAGCAACAAATAAATATTGAATCAATGAATCTAATGAATCATCGATACACGATGTCCCTTTCAGTATCTTTTATCCCAGTACTTTACTGCAAAATAACTTATTTGATTAGTCCGCGGCGTACGGTACATATGATAAGAAGTACCAAAAATCATGATGTCATTATGGATTGTTGATATGTTGGCCTTGTTGATGATTGACGGAAGTTAAGACAATACTAATTCTAGATCCAGTAGTCATTATGCTATTCTTGGCTTTTTACTAAAACAAAAAAATAGTTTCAATATTCGACAATTTGAATGCAGTTAACCTTGCATGAATTTATGATAATGGGAATAATTTTTTATTTAATAAATTAATATATTTATTAATTTTTTTAGATACACATATAGTACAGAGAACTCAAAATTAATCTAAAAAACAATAGTATTATTGATTAAATCTCAGTTCAATAAAACTAATCAAATAATTTTAAAAAGTATAACTATTAAGCGGCCCATACACGTTAAATTTTATTGATCAATACTTATAACTTGCATGCATTGACGTAAATATATTTATGTGTGTGGGCTACATTGATGCATTTGTCAATCAAATTAAAATCGGCCCACACACCCTTAATTTTATTCATCAATGTTTTTGATGCAGAAATAACGTTTAATTTGTTTCCGGCGTTACGTCCATAAACTTGCATGCAAACAATTATAAATAAAATTGAGCCTGTATGGGCCGCTTTAAACAATAGGATGAAAAATAATAACTAAACAATATGGATGAAACAGATAAAGAGCTACCCAAAAGCATACCTATAAGAATACATTAAATAGAAATAAGTTCAAGTATTTGTTCGTTATTAAAAAAAACTCTAATATTATCAAAACATACGACGTAGAACGAATATCAGTTACTAAGCAATTCAACGCACCGTACCTCCGCTGATTTAGTTACCATTATCTTATCTTAGTTACCATCGAACAGATTTTTTATGCACAACAAAAAACCTGACATTTAATTTATTTCGTTTCATTTTCTTAGGTTATATTTTCCAGTTCCAAATTCAATGTTTTTATCATTCTTCTCGGTATCTGCTATTTCTCGGAGAATTCCACGCATGAGACCATCTTTTGATTTCGCAGTAGCGCGTGTCGTAAAAACCTTCCACAGCAAAAGAATAATTGAAAATCACATGATCTTACAACATCGCTCATGTTCCTACTACTTGTTTCTTTTTATCGGTGTTTCAAATGCCATTTTTGATGTTGCGTTTTGTTTGTAAAACTTGTCTGATTTTTTTTTTACTAAATGAGATTGACGCTGTACAACAAAGAAGATCAATAAGTTCATCGAGTTTTCTCAAAGTGCAATTCGAAACAATTCAAACTTGTAAGGAATTCAAACTTATTATTATTATATTATAAAAAGGATTTTTTTTGTTCCTGCTTGTTGTGTATGAAATATATAAATAAAAATAAAATACTTACGGCTCCATTGTGGTATTGCAGTATGATGCGTATGTATGTACGAAACTATTGAAGAACTGAAACGAACAGTCACGAAAGAACGCAATGTTCAAGCAATTTCTTCGTGTTCATATAGGTTACAGTTTGTCGTTTTATAGATTCTTAAAAGAAGAAATTGTGTTTCGTGGCTGTAAATTATCCATTGGCTCATCGGTTATCAACTCATCATTTTCACCACTCTATTTTTCACTTTTCAGAACACTACTTCACCTATTATACAAATTATTTGTCCAGATTCGGGTTTCTCAAACTAAATTCTAGATTATTTTTCAAGAACACTGGCGGCCTTGCAGAACAATCACACAGAGTTGTGTTATAAGTGAACGTCCTCCCAGGAGCGGCCACCACTTCCGACTGTCGGCACTTTCGAAATCACCCTCCGATCCGACTGCTCGGCTGTAACGCACCGATCGTAACGCACCGGCCTTCATTGGTTATGCAGCACATGCCGTCGTTGTCTGTACAATACTCGAAATTTCGAATGCAAGGCATGCCAGTTTGCCATTCAGAAGAAATAGGAAGAATTTCGTATCCTGTACGTGCCGCACGGAACCGGGACTTCTCCACGCGATAAAGAAGAAGGCAAACAGAGACAGAGACTGACCGGGATAGAGCAAGAGAGATACAGAGAGAGAGATGGCAAGAGAGAGTGAGCGAGATCTCAGCGAAGCCAGGGGAAGGAAGGAAATGGCATGAATCCGGAGGAAACGAGATAGACTTCCACCCGAACCGATCCGACGATTCTTGCACAAACGCGAAACGCATGTGCGGTGCTTTCTTTTTGATCTGCACTTTTTCGTTTGGCGCTACAAATACGGCACCGGCAGCAAAACCGGTAAAATTCTACAACCTTTTTCGTTGACAATAACGCTTCCTTATACCATGCAGTCAGACCAACCACAGGTATTCGAGGAACCTGAGAGGTGCCGGTACAACTGCTGCACCTCATAGTTTCTTCTGGACTTGCGGTGCAATACCGGCACTTGCATCAAACACGTGTTGTCCTTCGGCTGTCCTTTGGCTAGCTCAACCAATGGGAGCACGGCAACTTAATCTATGGCAGCCAATCACAGTCCGCTGTTTCGTTCCTACTGTTTTGCATGTCGCAGAGATCGCTGCAGGATGCATCGCACTTTTCACTTTTGATGTTTGGATTTCAATAAAAGCGATACATATCAAGAATTAGGAAGTATTCTTTCTTTTATTGAGCCAGTATTTTATCTGCTTTTAACAAACTTTTTTTTTACCAAAACCTAAACCTAAACAACGATTTAAATTGTAAGCGAAGAGGTCTGATTGAGTTGTTAAGGCATATTTAGTAAAAGCTTTTGCGAATGATTCTTTGTCGTACATGATTCTTTGTCGCAATTCTTAGAGTCAATTGACGGCAAGTATTGACGGATTCTAGCAGTTTTTTTTTGCATACAGCTAACTTTAAAAAAAAAAAACTAAACAGAATTGAAGATTTATGATTTAGCTACAATGACAATAGTGATAGAAAAACTGATTAATGAACAAATTTCTCAATATTTTAACATTCACCACACAATGGTGCGGCCCACGGACGCGCGGATTCCTTGCCCGCTGCTTTGCTGGTACTGTCCTCTGCGGCCCGCGTGTGTATATGAGTTTGAGACCCCTGATCTAGACTGTATGTTGGATGAATGAAAAATTTCCATCTAAATTGTTGGGTTGTCATCAAACTTGTGTTCGACAAATTTGGCCTTGGATTGTTTGCATTATTCTAGGCTTGTGTTCTTGATTGACTATAATAGAGATTGATAATAGAGAAACAAATTAATAAAACCTGATTGATTTAAAACATTTCAGCTATCTCAAAATAACAAGTAGCCGGCAAGTTTAACTGGTATCTAATTTCACAACTGGGCGATTTAATTTCCAGAACTTAATGATCTAAACCTCTTTCATTGCCAGGCTTTAGTGAATTTCTTTATGTTGTTAGTATATTACGGGTGAAGCCGTATTTATAAGAGAATAGTAAGGAAGAGAGAATATAAAGAATAGAGTATCGAGTAACGAATATAACAATATTGCACAATTGTTATGACGATTAAATAACGATTGTGAAACAAACAAAACGAGACGATGAAATAACGCTAGTTTGTGCTTTTTTCACTTGGTATTAATTTAAAAAAATCAAGAGAATAGTGAAAGACATATTAATTTTTTTCACGAAGTTTTCGGACCTTTTATCAAGATTTGACGCCTGATCTGAGAATTTGATCTATGCATCATACCGTCTTAGCAGGTTCATACCGGCAGAGCCGTCGTTTTTTATGGACAATTTCATGCATCCTATGAATTTGTATGAAAAGCACCGCGACACAGCCAACGTGTACTCTTATCACATGCTGACCGATCAGCTGATGGTGATGCTGGCTCTGCTCATTTCAACTGCTTCGAGGATGGTTCCTAATTATCTCTTGACCATAAATTTCTTTCAACCATTCAGTTGGATGAATGGAAGCTGCTTGAGATAGCTATCTTATTCCACTTGAGTCGTAAAAATGTCACAAATATGAAGAAAAGGTAAAACCTCAACATCAAATGGTGAGAGAAGGAATATAAGCGAGGGTAAGAAAGAGGACTACTACATGTGCACAACCAGGAAGTGTCTGTTCATAATTCATAGCCATGATATGGGTTTGTACTGCTACCTTCTTAACTCTGATGACAGTTTGAAGCCGCCTTCAAACGTATGTTGTGTATTTAATAGGACATGAACATGGTGAGGAATAACGGGATCAGAACACTTCATACGGTTAACAGCGAAAATAATCATTTCGAGTAGCGTTGTTATGTTAGCTTTGTTTTCAATGGTTAGTCAAAGCTGCCGTGATATCTTTTCCTTACTCATAGGAAAATTGAATTTTGTTGTACACAAGAAGAACTACCATTTAGCAAATTTATACAAAATTGTAACAATTCAAAATTTTTGTTTACTATGATTCATTCTTATTGACAATCTTATGTATAATATTTATTCACATTACTTAATTTATATAATTGAAATAGAATAGCATATATTCGTATGTGTACTTCTGGCATGGAATTCACATTGGAATTTTGTTCTGAGGATTTGACACTGGTTTTGTTGTTTTTTGTAAAAATAATGAAGAGATTTTTCAAGAATTACGTCACTTCATGTCCTTTTTTAAGAAGCTTTGATTCGTATGTTGTTATACATTTTTTTAAATGTATAATCATTCCTTGTTTGTTTTGAAAATTGAATAAATTTTCTCCGAAAGATCCTATAGAGATTATTTATCAAAACGACTTTTGGTATTCTTTACTTTGACACAATCGGCAAGGATAAAGTGTGACGATACTGCGTGTGAAGGGTCTTCGTAACTGCGTTGGATTGCTCAAAGGCGTACTAAAGAAATTAGAGACACAGATTATGGAGGACTTGCTTTCCGGTCGTATGATATAGCCAAAGGGAAACACGTTCTGAAAACAAACGGTGAAGCGACTGCGTGCATTTACAGATGATTAATTCACTGGGTTTTTGCATAAATAAACCTATCACTATCTGATTAGAGAAAGGACAATTTTGGTAAATAGTATGGGGGTAGCAGTTGTTTATTAAATTTAGCAGATAAGACAATTACAAAGTCCTTGCTTCAGTAATTTGTATTCAACAGGATTAGTTATTCTGGCATAATCGAACCACATTTATTAAATACCCGGGCAAGAGTAAATGTCCTACGCACTTTTTAAAAATTATATTCATCTCCATTCAGCTGCTGGGAAATGAATCAACATTTTATTTTAACGATAAACTATAATACCAACTATTCTTTCAACAATGAAATCTGCAATTAGTAATAAATCGGTACATCAAATTATAAAAAACATGTATGTTTTCTTAGTCAAGTCTACTCCTAAGTCTAGTCTAAGTCTAGGAAGAATCGTAGCTCGTCTGGTTCTATGTTCAGCTAGTATATATTTATGGTATTTGTCAAAAATGACAAAAAGGGTAGAGGAGCTCGAAAGTAAAAGCGTTAGTCGTTACGCGCTAGGCGTTACAGCCGTTAGAAGAGAGAAGAGAAAGGGATATAAAAAGGCGCGCGCGGGCTGTGTGTTCTTTTGATACCAACGAATAAAGAAGACCAAATTGGTGGTCTCACCACATTGAACCAGAACACCGACAAATTGTCTTACACCGATTAATTCCGCGAAGACTATCCGCAACAGTATTGGTGTATACATCTTACAGTTTTTGCGTTTCATTTGAAAAAATTAAATTTAACAGAAATTACAAAAGGGGACCTTAAGCACAATCTAGTGCTTCCGTTTTAGACATCCAGCTGGCTGCTGGTTTGGTGTTATGGTCACACCCGATATTTCAAACTTCGGCCCGCTGACTGTTACTTTCCTGTGCGGCCCGCATGCTGATATGAGTTTGAGACGTCTGGTCTAGATTATGCTAGTTGCAACAGGTACTTTGGCGGTTAGTGTTAAGTGTTAGTTGAGTGTCATTTGCAAACAAGTAAGAAAATAAATGTTCAGGAAAAAAACAGGTTTAGGTTAAGAGTGGCTACTAATGATTAATCTATCAATTCAATCATCATCAGCATGTGTATTTTTTAGAATTTCAGAATATGTTTATTACAGCTTATGCACTGTAATGCAATGTAAAGTTTGGTAAGTAAGTATGGTGTGTTTTTACCGCCGTAATAATAATAATCTTCACAACGGAATTTTACTAGTTTTAGCACAACTTTGCTCTTTGTGCATACATTTTGAAAGGTGTAGGCAGCTTTACACAATAATAAGAACCGACACATAAGCAAAACTGTATGTTGGCAAAACGAACCCTTCTTATCAACCAGAACTCCTTTCCTCCTTTCCAAATGGCTTTGATAATCTTTAACCAGTCCCCTCCAGCATATCTTAATTTTGACAATTTTCGACTACTGTCCGCAATGCATTGTCGGCGATAAAATGCATAGAACACAATCGTACTGAATACAAATGTTATTCCAATTGTATTGATTTGGCGAAAATTGTTCTAAATTGGACAAGTGCGCTCGGGTTGTGTCAATATAAGTGAAATAAATTATTCATTAGGTCGATAATCCCCGAAACCCAACATGACCCCAGTGTTGCCATCATTGTTACTGTACTGGTATATCATTTCGATGAAAAAGATCGATCAAGGGATATTCTTTGCTCACAAAATTTGCTTGACTAAATCAAGCAACATATCCTGAAAAGAAAAGGTTTAGCAGAATAGATAAGCACTTCCGAAATGGCGTTGATTGCTGATCAATTCTGACATGAATTTCATGAAAAAGTGCTGACCAACTGTCGAGGTTGTGTGTGGCAAAACAATAGTCTTTTGTATTGGTATCGGATTGCGATAGTTATTTTACTAGCAGCATTTAGATATACTAAGATTGTGTATGCATAGTAAATTGTTGTTCATCTAAAAGTGCAAAAATGAATCTAAAATATGAATATATATTTTAAAAAATTCTGAAGAAATCTTTTATTTCAATACATCAAAATCTTGTCCTTGCTTGTGTCTAATTTCTGTTGTTTAGTATTAAAGAAATTTTTTTTAACCTTGCATATTTTGTTTATTTAATTGATTACGAAAAATCGCACCACAAAAAACATTTATTATTTGAAGAAAATCAATGAAAATCCTTTATTATGAACGTAGGAGATCCTTTTCTATTCATCTTTTTTAGAACCTCTCTTTTCAAACTTCTACATCGATTCGAATGCGAATTTTCCTGGTCAGATTGTCGCCCCAGCCGTAATAAAGACAGGCTGGAAATACGAGCTCTTCAACAGTTAAGAATCAACACCCTTGGGTTTGGATAAGAGTGTGGAAATACAATTTGGTTGCAATAAGCCCTCCGTTGTAAACGATGCCTCGAGACAGAACTCCCCCGAAAATAAATCGTTCAAAACGATAGTAGGTTGACCGTTTTGCTGATTTGAAACCATTTCAACCATGGATTCATGCAGGCAGCTGGTCAATCAAATAAAAATAAATATTTTATTCAATCAAAATATGTTCGTCATTACTTCGGGAGCCTGTTGCAAGCCCTGGTTAATTGCAAAACTGTGGTCTGTCAATCAACACATGTCAAATGCTGTTAGTTTAGCCAATTCCAGTAAGAGATGTGGTAAGAGAAGGAAGGGATAGAAGGGATATGAGCGTTCTATGCTTTAAAGTGCTCAAATTATTATAAAATAAGGAATCTAGATCATGGGAAAGACTATAATCATCGGTGCGGTGAATGTAGCATCTACCGTCCGTCAGTATGTTTGCTTCGTGTGTACGCGTTCAGCAGGGATCCTGAAACAAGAGTGGGAAAGATGAGTTATGTGAATACATTTGGAATTGATTATTTTATTACAACCGCTTAACGGTGAGATAATAATTGGTTGCCCTTGACACATAGCAGAAGAACATAGACATCCGTATCTGTCAAGTTTCGAGCAGTAGCTAATTTCAAAGTGTAATTTTTCGAGGGGTGATTCTCTATGTTATTCGCGTTTTTTTGCCATTGACTTGTTGCATTCAACAGGGAGAATATGAATCTGTATACACTCTTTCATGCTCAAGATTTTAGCATGTTTTAAAGAGTATGGCAAAAAATAAGATCAGTACAAAATAAATGAACCTTACATTAAATAGCAAATATTTAACATTGATATTAATACAAAACCTAACTCGTATAAACAATTTTGATCGATAAGGGTAATTATTTTCTAACTCACTGTACCTAATACAACTGTTACTTTTTGTATTGCTTTCTGTGAATAATCTGAGCGAAAATAGTCTGTGTCTTTTTCGGGCCACTAGAAAATATATTGTTTTGTTATATAAGATGATTGTTTATTGTGTGATAGAGCAATATTAAACTGTTTAAACTAGTTACATTCAGTTCTCATTGATTATACTGTAAGTATGAAATGAAATACGAATCTTTCCGGAGCCGTGCCATTTTTTCTTGCTTCCACCTGTTGATAAACACTTCTGCATTCTGCACTATTAAAAAAGGCACTTTTATCGTTATTCAACGTGTGACAATCGTTAATCGTTCAGGTTTAACAAAAAAAAATCGAAAAATCATGTTTTTACATTTTGATGAAAAAACAAATATACTAATATATAATAATGTAATATATATTAAACTATCAAATAAACAATCTCAACTATACCTCAAATTACTTCAAATGTTTCAAAACATAAAAAGCTCGAACTGTATGATTGATTTAAAGGCAATCAATTTGAGTAGTCGAACTAACAAGGAAAAATAAATGAAAAAGATTCGCTTATACTGCCAACGTTCGGGGCTCTGAACACCGTGCAACAATTTATTCACAGAAAGCAACAAGAAATAGTCTCACATATTTTGACTTTCAGCTTGTCACAGAAAACTCATCAATTATTTGCTATTTGCACCCTAGGAAACATTCCAATTTTTTGAACCGACCCTCTTGGTATGCATCCTTGTTCTCGCCCTTATTTCCCGAATTTAAACCGCTGCTACTGGGCAATCTTGAGCTCAATCATAGATGTAAGTCTGTGGATGGTATAAAATATGGTAGAACATTTATTGAACATGTTTAGATTTTGTGATGATAGCGCCCA
>NC_064878.1:33276595-33311595 GCF_943734665.1 Anopheles aquasalis | reverse complement strand
TGGCTTGGTATCAGGTAACGATCAGGCTCCTCGGAGCGATGCAAGTTTAGCTTCAGAATCATGGAAACTATTTGTTTTACTAGTAAGACAAATCCTGCCAGCGTAGGACCCATAACGGGGAGGTTAAGCGCGGAATAGTTGGAATTTCACCGTAATTCTGATTTTGATTCCATTTCACGCTTGTCTGCTTTCGCACTTCAGTGTTCCAATGGACCTCTTCCTGCAACATTTCAACTGATCTTGCCTTAGTCGAACCTAGGGCATTGAAATAAGACGTGCCCCAGTTTTTCCACTACCTCCTCACAAGCAGGCCTATACGAAGGATGTTGGGATCAGGCGGTATGTCCAACGGTCGCAAACACTCACGCTCCCTCCCCATGTCCACACGATTGCTCGTTGGCACTGCGGTCGGTGTAGCACTCTCTGTTCTCCTCAATGAAACAAGCAGATCGTCCTGGCGTGCTTGCAGGGGTTTAGTAGCAGTAGGAGCTTTTGAAGTTTCCAGGGGCCTAGAGACATGCTATGATTAGAATCAAATAGCATTTACATTACATTCATGTCTTTTTATTTCAACTATGGCGTTCTATTTTCATTGGATTATCAGTACAGAAGTTTAAAGTTTACAGTCTTTCATTAAACGTCCTATAGTAAGGAGCAAATTCATGCTATAGATATGGATAATGTTTTATGTATCATAGCCGTATTCTGAATACAAAACAAAATCAAGATAAGTGCCAATAAGTAAAAAAATAATCTATATCTCGAAGGAATGGATTTAATAGAATGGAATGAAAGATTGGCATTTTAAGTGAACATCTTTATATATGTTTAAAAAACCGCAGTCAGTTAACCGTTCATAATTATAAACCATACAAAGCCAGCTAAAAATAAACGGTATTCACAAGTGACTCGGATTGCGTAGTTACAAAATTTCGGGTAAAGCATATGTAATATTGACTTGTTCAATAAATCAATCGATAAGCATGAAACGCGGAACATAAATGCCTCGTATGATTAATTACTTTAATTTTCCTTTAATACTTTATTAATCAATACTTGTTCATCAGGGTATTAAGTGACCTATCCAGCTATTTTCTTGGTATAAAGTTAAACTTTGTGTTGTTATAATGACAAAATCTTATAGTAAGCTTTGAACCATATTATGAATCCTTTATAATTAAATTCATGCAAGAGCATAGTTATTGTTTAAAATAGAAATAGATGTTAAAATATTGTTAGGAATAGTTTTGTAAACCCTTTTTCTAAACTCCACAATACACATTATTTATCATAACTTACTTATAGCATGAATAAACAAAAACTATAAATATGACCCACGCGATAACACAGAAACAGAAAGCGAAAATCATTGAAATGTTCTGAAACAAAACTTGTAGGTAGAGAACCCATGCGAAAAACAGCGAAACCAAAGGATAGCATAAATAATGTTTATTTCAGTTACCAGTATACTAACCAATTTGTGAATGGTGTTATCAAACATTAAAAGGATTTTGGTGCTCGAAAAAAATATATTTCTCTATAAAAAATATTCGTGGAAGTGGAATTTCATTATTAACACTTAACGCAAATACCCCTACAGCATCCTCTCGCATCCTTATTTTTTTTATGTAAATTCTAATTTAAATTTATTGTCACCATGGACTGGCATCAAAACTAAGCTAGGGAAACGACATGCCGTTCTAGGGTTTACTTTCTCTTGGTATTTCTTAATGGAGTACAGCAAATGGAACAAATTGCTATTGAAGCTTCTAATACAGATTTATAGAGAAGGCATTCTTGGGACTCGGGAATATTTGGTTTCAAGTGAGCGTATGGTGTTTTTGGTATATGACCTTTCGAAAGAATGTAGGTGAAAATACGTGTGAATACTTAATGCCATCGAACCGGTGCACTTTATCAAAGGTATTGACGATTCAGCAAAATGTTAATTCAATTGATTCGATTAACTAAGGGGCACAATAAAGCATATAAAATCTTATGTTTAAAGCATGTAAAATCCTTCGCAATAATTATGCAATTAGTCCACATGCTTAATGCCTATGTTTTTGGTAAAATCATGACATCTATTAACTTTTGAATAGTTCAACATTTTGTCAAATAAACACCGTTAAAAACTTTCGGTAAACTACTGTTTGTTAAATTTAGGTTTAGTTAAACAACAGTTTTAACGGTGTTCATTGGGCATTTCACTCGTGTTTTAACCAACATTCCTCTAGAACAAATCACAGAGGCATCACGCAAAGGATTTCTGACTAAAACTCTTTGATAATTGAATGATAAAACAGGCAAATCATTGTAAAGTTAATTAAAAGGAAAAGAATACCATGCAGAACACATTTAAACCTCTTTACAGCTGTAGTCTTTCAATAAGATGCTTCTGATTATTGTTTTGGCGACCAACATTCATGCGGCCGACATTCATGCATCCCGTTCGCTCTTGAATATTCGTGCTTTACGTTATCAATTAGATAAAATTACGATGTTAGGTTACTATATCGATTTTACTATATCGTTGCCCGGCCACAGCCACACTCGAACTATACAATAGAATTTTTGATCAAAGATGAATATGCATTAATATCTAATCCTTCGTTTTACAAATAAGAAGAGTTATTTAACTCCTAGCTGAAAACTAAAGCAGATAAAATATACTTTGTTTTAATCCTTATCCTTAAGCGGAATTCACAAAAGCAATTACTTTTTATCGTCTTAAAACTAGTTATCAGAATATTTCGTAAGTGTTATATTTTGCGTATAAATGTCGATTTTTTCCATTAAATCATCCATCATTCCATTGAAAGCAAACGTGGAATGGTACGGTGCAAACGCCGAATATGGCTCACGGGTAGGAATGGATTTTGTTAACTCAAGGCACGTAGATTGTAGAAAACACGAGACATCACGTATCCGACGTTAAATAAAAAGCAACCGTAATGTTGCTTGCTATAAAAGGCTCCGACCGTTGCGCTACTTTTCAAACGAATAGGGAATGGAGGATGCGCATTTTTGGTGCTATTCGTATTAGCAATGACAGTATTTCCAGACTTGTAGTAACTAAACAAATGGAATGGGAAAACTTAGAAATTCGCAATATTTTAGAAACCGCAATATTTATAAGCAATATGTTCAAGTCCCATGTATTGAACAGAACAATAAGACATTTTTACATTTTTATTATTTTTAAGAAAAACGAACAGTTCGGATGTTTCATGTATTCATATAGCTAAAATGCACTGAAAAAATGTAGAGTAGTGTGTTTGCACAGAACAGTAAAGAGCCAACGAGGAAGGTATTCTACATTAGTACAAGCCAAGCGACACGTATAAAAACCAACTTAACAGTAAGTGTATATAGCAGAAAGAAATAAAATATTCTTGTACATTTATAATCTTGGATTTATAACGGGGAAACTGTTGTGGAATTATTGATTTCCAAACAATTGGAGCCGGCCAAATCCAATTTCAATGATAGCATACAGATCAAGGTAATCATTTGCGAGGGAATGGTGTATTATACCGTATAATTCCCTTCCAATAATTGCTTACGTACATACAAACGCCAAATCCAATCGGTAATTATTGGAAATTACTGTGATTCTTTATTTCATTCATTTCTTTTTATTCTCGTGTGGCATGTTTCTTCAAAATGGTAGAGGAGTAAAATATCGTAAAACTGTATTATTACATAAGAATATGAAACTAAGAATGTGAAATGAAAACAACATCCGACAGAGAGTTTATGATATTTTTTAAATATTTTGTTAAGTGAGAATGCTGATGTTGCATGAGAATGAACGGTGTAAGAGAAAAACGAAGCTAAACTTTTCATTCAAATTTGCCTAGAGTAGCTATTAACCTTCGCTCGTGATTCCTAAAAATGTCAAGTAGCGGTAAATGATAATGAGTAGAGTTCCGTATAAACGCTCAAAAGGGCAGCACGTGAACACGAAACTTTGTGTCATGTATTATTGACATTGAAATAAGCCATTTTTCATGGTTTTAAGTAAAAGTGGTAGAAGAGAACACAGATAGACTTATAGAATTTTTATATTAAATTAGCATGCTCTCCTCAAATATTTGTGGTTGACCAGCTGTATAATTATTAATGCCCATTGGCAGCCCATTATTAGTTTTATTATGTAGTTAGCGATCTCACTCCTTAAGCATAAATATTTTAAAAGCAATTAAAGATGGTTTCTTGAACCCATTGTGCTACCTTACCGACATTATTGGCAATACTTCGTCTTTTTAGCTATTTTCTTTCAACTGTAGTGGAGTGCATAGAATGCAATGCCAAAGATCCTTTTGTTAGAAGAACACATATTTCTCATAAAGACTATACTGAAATGAAATAACAAATAAGTAAATTGTTGTTTACAAACATTATTGGAGTAATGCACATAACCTTTTTAAAATTGCCATTGTTTTTTGCAAACAGATCTTTATTTGTTAAACACTTAGATATCACAAAATTTGATAGTTATTAAATCGCAACTCGATTTACCTTGTTACCGAAAACGGAAAGTTAATTATTAAATTAAGCACATCATGCATCTCGCTTTGCTAAGTGCAGTCTCTTGTTTAAGATGCATACTAAGTCCTTTCCCCTCCTGCAAGGTTCGTCTTCACTGATGTTTAGCTGATAGTTGGCGTACAGATAACCCGATGAACACACGCGAAATTCGAACGATTGTGTAATCATCAGCTGAATCTGCGGTATTGCTTTGTTCAACTACCTCATCAATGCTCGAAGATGACTACCCTATAGTATTATATTGTGTATACTTTCAAGGCGAAATTGAAGCCCCGCACAGAGTATCTTGTAGAACGTGTATTGATTACCGCTATCTTCGATTGTGAATTGTGATATACATTCTACATTATACTATAACGAAACTATAACGAAACTATAGAATAAAAGAGACAAAGATGCATTAATTTGCAGTTTGCATTACATATTTATTCGTTGATTCGAATATAAATCAAATAAAATCAAACAAACGACATTCGTGAACTTGAAAAACTGAATTGTTTTTTCAACAGCTAAGCGTGATCTTGAAAATTAACACATTAGATCCTACATTCAGTGCAGCGATGGGATTATTCGAAGCTTTCAGATGATTGTACTTAATCCAAATAGTATATATGCTTTTATGATTGTTTTCTTTTGTGTTTGATCTTTATTTATGACCCTTTGTGAATACTCTCATTTCAATTCTCATCAATACATGCAGCACTCTTACCGACCAGTTGAACCTGTCTTACAGCATCCACTTATGATTATGAATAAAACGTATTACTTCGAATTCAATTGTATTTTAGTACTTCTTATAAGAAGTTCGTTTATTTCGTTTATTGCAAAATAAAAAAATCAGCGTTGGCATTACACAAACATTTCTAACTCACAAAAGAAGAACACTGAATGAACACTGATGGATTTGATAAAATAAAAAAATGCTCCCAAATTTTATGCCCTTTAATTCTATTTCATCAGAAAAATGATCAGATTTTTTTTAAACATCTGTAATGACAGTCGAGCCGTATGTTTATTAACGTGTAACAAAGAGTGAAGTAGGACATTTCCTTCACTACCCATCGCCATATCATGGGCTTGCTCGATTGATCAGAACTTTGCGTCATTAATTAATCTATCCCTGAGAGCGAGAAGGTAGAGCAGTGAAATAAATCGGCAATGACTTTTGTAGGTATAGGCATATTCATTAAACTGCTTCTACTGAGGCGTAAGGTTGTAAAAATGTAAATTAGATTACACTAACGAATGAACGGGATCGTGCGAGAAGAACCACGGATGCACAATACTATTCGAATGGGTTCCACACAAGTGTAAGTAGGGGATTTCATGACCCCTTCTAGCATTTCCAAACCTACCCGTCACGGTGCAATAACTTGTATAATCCGATTGAAACATGTTGGGTATGCGTTGCAAAAATGAACTATCGAGAGAAAAATGTTTTTAGGTTTCGGATCTTGGGCGTACTACCAGGAACATATATAATGCATTCAAATTGGCTCCCGATTCTTCAGATCTGTCTTTCTTCTTTTATGACGCGTCACGTGACCAACATAATGTAGCTTGTACCATTCTGCATTGAAGGAAATGGAAAATCCATCGGTGTAATCGTTATTCACATACTGACTATGTGAAGCAAAGGAACAAAGTAAGGAATGGGTAATCAATGACAAGTGCAATCAATGCAATCACAGAAGATATGTTTAAAATTACTAGAATACAATCAACATTCTTTTGAGCAACATATCGTTACAGTTGGCATATATTTTCCAGGAAAGTATAGTTTATTGGATCACGGATTTTTAGACATTAGACCAGACAGTTCATTTCTTATGTTAATTATTATTTTTAGCTTTTAAATCAATGATAGCAAACATGGTTTTTTATTTTTTGAATTGATTTGTATCTTTTCCATGAAACATTGGAACACAACAGGAATGAGAGATCGTACACAGCCCGCGAATGTGCAATTTTTTTTAATATAAGTAATAAACAGCCACTGTCTCTTGTTGGTTAATGATATTATTATAATATATTGACTGGAAAATTTACAAACATTTCTTCTAATTCAATTCAATTTAAAAAGGCTTTAAATATGTTTTGTTACAAAAATCTGGATTAATAACAATCAAAGTGTTTTACAAACAAGCTTGAAAATAAATAAGTTATTTTAATTTATGATTTAGCATTCTATCTCCGACGATTTATTTCTGTATTTCTTTATAAAAACGTCGCCCTCAAATGCTTTCTTTGAAGAAACAGTTATATAATGACGGAATATAATGGAGTGAAATTCAATGCGATGGTAATGTTAATGTGTTTCCTGACATCTAAATGGAGTATGTAAGTGTGGATTCATACAACAAATAATTCAGACATTCGTATAAGCATAGCACATGAAAATGTCTGTGCATAGTAAATGAAATAAGACATATATTTGTTAAATATTTGCAGAGTTTCTGTGTATGCCGTTTTGTGAGCATTACTTATGCATTATTATGGTGCATAAAATAACCGTTTAACAGGCGTTCCTCTGATGGGATAGCCCTGATAGAGTTGCTTTGAATGCTTCCATAGTATAATTAAGCGAGAGTGGTGTTACACAAATTGAGCATTTATGAAAATGAGCACCTTAATACCCGATACATTCTGGGCTGTTAGGAAACATCGTACACAGAACTCCGTTGGGGTGTTGTCATAATCAGAACATATTGGATGTTGTCTTGAATCGAATGAACTAGGAATCGATTGCATTTGTTACGGAAAAATTTGTTAATGTATTTGGTATACTGCTGATGAGGAGATATTTTGTAATTCACACACAAAAGCACCAGATTCTCATTCTTTATTCTGATGGAGGGGTGTTGCGAAACAAAACATCGATGCCAACTGATTAGGAAGCGGAATAGGGATGTCTGTGACTGAAACTGTTGCATCGAAGCGTTGAATGAAAATGTCATAAGCTACCAATCATTGAACAACGATCAAATGTTCGAGAGCCCTAATAATGTGACAAATTCGGCATTCGTTACCTTTTAAAGCTGTCAAAATCAGCGATGTATGCATTAACCTAAGAAAACCTATCAAATTCAGGCGGTACGTAAGGTTGATGTATTGTCCATGTCGGAAATCCTACGCACTCTTTAGAAAGGGAGGCGGGGGCTAAGGGTATTTCGAGTAACAAAGTGTTTCCGTTTTAGAAGATTTCTTGCGAAGAATTCATGCAAATTATTTTATTAACCTGAATGTCATATTAAACTACATTGTTTCAAGAATATTTGGTTGTATTAGGGTAAGATTTATTGAAAACTTCATCCATGGTATAAAATTTAGAAAGGCAAGTCTTCGAAATGTGCTTTTTCCGGTCCCACCATAGCCACGTGGTGACCCATCTCTGAAATGTACAAATTAATATTATTTTTTTAGATAAGAAAATAAGAATCGGTACACAATTTGCTAGTGCGAACGATTTTTTTCCATTCTCGTATTTTTTGTAGGTTGTTAGTTCTGTTGTTAACCATAGTCCACAGTGCTATTTTAAAACCTTAATCCGCAGTCCCGGGTCTGGCCAGACCCGTATGCTTTTACATGTGTTTGCATACGAAATGCATACGAGTTTTCGAGCATACAAGCATTAAAGACAATAACTAAAAGATAGATCGATAGAAAATATCATTTTAGGAGGGTACACGGAAGCTCAGGTCTCTATGTTGATTAGAAATGAGTTAAAACAACGACCAAAATTTACGGGGTCTGGCCAGACCCGGGACCGTGGGTTAGGGTTAACATCCATGCCATGTTTCACGTCAAACTAATGATTAGTTTTTGAGATATGATTTCTTTTGTGAAATCAATAAATGTTTACACTTGTAGCCACTTGTAAACATTTGAATTTGACAAAGCGTCGTCCCCAGACGATATAGTTTCTTAGGCTCTATCTTTGAACTTATCTTTGGAAGTCCCCGGCCAAGCTAACTCCCGTAATGGTATGCCAGCAATTCGTTGAATACACTTCTTCGTCCAGCTCTTGCATACTAACCGAGAGTCTAGGTGAAGCTCGTCATAGGAAAATGGAATGTTTTCACACACCGCGATCGTCGTACCCCTTCTTGTCTGACCAACGTTTTTGACTAAACGTCCTTCACAAAATACAATTTCAAGTTTCAATAATGTCTAATTAAATGACACGCATTTCAGCAAAAAATAGCAAAAACTGGTTCAACACTAATAAGACATACTTTTCTTATCTACAATGCGTCATATAAATAAGCGTACATATCATGTTTGGGGAATACATCTATCCAAATATCTATTGGTTATTCTACATCGCAAATAGTCATTCTAAATTCAGGGAAGTGTTTTATCACCATTGTTGGCCAACGATGAACCTGTAAGTAGATGTTTTTGGCATGAACCCTACTCCTGCCTTCAGAGCAGCAGATTATCTGGAGCAGATTCTGTCCATAGCAGCCTGTCCTGCGTTATTAGAGCATGAACCGACGATCCACCGGCAGCTGCAAATCTGCAAATCTGTATCTGTAACTTTTGTAGAAGAGGGGAAGCAGGAGTGACTCGTGCTATTTCACCTTGAATAAATTGAGGAAGGTCGGTCGGTAGGAGGCGGTAATCGTTATGCCCTTCGTCCAGAAGCGGCATCGCCAAATTTCGTCGTGCTTCTAGGCAGCTTCTTCAGCTCCCAGCAGTTTGTCTACGAGTCCAGGACAGGGCTAGGTGAAGAAAGCTGGGAGCTATGGGAGTTCCGCTGTGTTCCATTTCCGGAATCCGGTTTCCAACATTTCGTCAAGATGTTGTAGAAAGTCGTGTAGCACGGTGTGTTATGGGTGGTCCTCCCAAGGGATATCACCATTTCCAACCAACGCGTTCGCTGACAACGAACTAATTATGGGCCTCGAGTTCAACCAAAGGAAGGTTGCAAAGGCAAGTAATGCAAGGAGTAGTTCGGCTGCTGAGGGGGCTGCTTTGGAGTCCCGTCGAACGTAAGCAATATGGATGCGGTACAGATAGAGCTATAATCCGCGGAAGGCACCGGATCATCTCCGATCAGTCAGTGGATCAGATAAGATTGCGGGTAGGCGATCAAATTCGCTTAAATATATCTCGGAAAAAAACTTCTAAACAGTAACAAAATATAATAAAAGCCAAAGCCGCACGCTTTCATTTTATTTTAGGCACGAACGCGAATATCAACTTACTAATACTACTACGAGTTCATAAAACAAGTGTGTTCGTTTTATCGTTCAGTGAATATATTGTGTTTCGAGAAAACATGCTTTCCTTCTATTATTAAAAACGGGAATGAAAGACTTTTTGTTAGAACCAATGGAGTTCATGTTGCAATGAGTTTAAAACGTCTGTATACCCGGTGTACAACCTTAAAAGTGCTGTTTGCTTGTAGATGGACTTACAGACCAAATTGAGGTTTTATCGACATGCCATACTGTTTTTTGTGTTCATTCGACACCTGTTTACATAAATCAGTCCACATCATGCGTGATACTACACAACTACATATATTTTTTCATGTTTAAGCATGTCTAGTTTTGTTCCAGAAAAATAGCATATGCTGGAAGCTCCACTTTTGTTCTTCGATTTGCAAAAATAGGCGATCGTATCACATAAAATACTTGCAGGGGCCTCTGGTGACAATTTGGTATTGGAAACCATTAGCAAAGATTGGTTGAATCGGTTCAAAGATGACCATTTTGAGTTGAGCGACAAGAAGCGTGAAAATCGACCCAAGCAAGTTTAGGATCATGAATTGCAGCTTCTTTTGGAAAATACTTTTCCAGTAGTTAGGAATTACTTAACCAGCCATTTCCATACGCTTACGTGCCATGGAAAGGTTCAAACAGTTGGAAAATGGGAGTCACATGAATTGAACGATATGCGGATGGAGCGACGTCAAAACACATGGGAATTCTTGCTTGTTGGGCAAAAAAGAAAATCTTTCCGGCTTCTTGTGCTGACTTGCGATGAAAAGTGGATATATTTTGAGCATCTAAAACGAAAAAATCGTTAATAGATCCCAGCCATCCATCATTTTCTATCGCAAGTCCAAATCGCTTTGAACGCAAGACAATGCTGTGCGTTTAGTTGGATCAGATGGTTGTAGTCTATTATAAGCTGCAAATGCACCATGCTTTTCGTGAAACAAGGCCGATTTATGATCAAAGACATGAGAGGTTGATATTCCTGCACGACAACGCATGGGCGCACTCATCAAAAGTGGTCCATAATTATTTGAATCTAATAAATTGGGAGGTTCTATCTCACCCCGGTAATTAACTGGATCTGGGCCATTCCAAATATCACCACTTTTCGACGATCGGTCACACGTTGGCCGAGCAACACTTCGATTTGTATGAAGAGATCGGGAAGTGGCATGACAGGGGGCTTGTGTTGCTAAATGAAGAATTCTCTTGGCGTGGATACCACAAATTGGGCAAAGGATAAGAAAAAGGTATAGCTAGCACGGGAAAATACTTAGAATTATTTATTTTTTGGTTTTCTATTTTAAAAAATGTGTTTTTATCGACAAAAAACAGCCGTTTTAAGGTTGTACATGGTGTACCAGAGAAAAATGAGAAAATCCATTATCGAAATTCAAAGCCATTCTTGTAGGTTTGCTACTGTTTAAAATATTTAAATTGGGTCTATATTTCATTGTGTATCAAAAACAAACAAAATTAGAGGATTTGTCAGCCTGCTGCACTAGAAGAAGTCGGATTTGCGGATTGGCTAGGGTAACCGGATATACTGCAATATAATCCATAAGGTCGTGAAACAAAAGAGGGTAAATTGTCATTTACATCGAAACGACAAATTGTTAAGAGAATAATCCTATCCTCTTCGCAATTTTGAATAAACTATGTTACCCTTCAATATTGCTAGTTTACATACATCTGGTGTTTTTTTTTTTATTTACTCATTTCTGTAGATATTCAATCTATAAATATTTACCAAATGTTTTCTACATACTACTTACGAACTTAGTTTGAAAGTACACTTAAACTCATTTCTTCGTGTTGATAGCAGTTGGCTCTGGTAGTTTCTTAGAAGAAGAATTTTGTAGTTGCTGCAAATTATTAATTCGCTCTTCGGTTATCATCTCATCACTGTCACCAACTGTATTTTTCATCTAGAGAACACTAGTTCATCTGCTATACAATTGATAGCGAGCGAGGCATGCCAATTTGTCCAGATTCGGGTTTCTCAAACTAAATTCTAGATTATTTTTCAAGAACACTGGCGGCCTTGCAGAACAATCACACAGAGTTGTGTTATAAGTGAACGTCCTCCCAGGAGCGGCCACCACTTCCGACTGTCGGCACTTTCGAAATCACCCTCCGATCCGACTGCTCGGCTGTAACGCACCGATCGTAACGCACCGGCCTTCATTGGTTATGCAGCACATGCCGTCGTTGTCTGTACAATACTCGAAATTTCGAATGCAAGGCATGCCAGTTTGCCATTCAGAAGAAATAGGAAGAATTTCGTATCCTGTACGTGCCGCACGGAACCGGGACTTCTCCACGCGATAAAGAAGAAGGCAAACAGAGACAGAGACTGACCGGGATAGAGCAAGAGAGATACAGAGAGAGAGATGGCAAGAGAGAGTGAGCGAGATCTCAGCGAAGCCAGGGGAAGGAAGGAAAAGGCATGAATCCGGAGGAAACGAGATAGACTTCCACCCGAACCGATCCGACGATTCTTGCACAAACGCGAAACGCATGTGCGGTGCTTTCTTTTTGATCTGCACTTTTTCGTTTGGCGCTACAAATACGGCACCGGCAGCAAAACCGGTAAAATTCTACAACCTTTTTCGTTGACAATAACGCTTCCTTATACCATGCAGTCAGACCAACCACACGTATTCGAGGAACCTGAGAGGTGCCGGTACAACTGCTGCACCTCATAGTTTCTTCTGGACTTGCGGTGCAATACCGGCACTTGCATCAAACACGTGTTGTCCTTCGGCTGTCCTTTGGCTAGCTCAACCAATGGGAGCACGGCAACTTAATCTATGGCAGCCAATCACAGTCCGCTATTTCGTTCCTACTGTTTTGCATGTCGCAGAGATCGCTGCAGGATGCATCGCACTTTTCACTTTTGATGTTCGGATTTCAATAAAAGCGATATGTTCTTCGCCAATATTCGATTTTGATATTCAAGCGGCCCATACACGTATCCATTTTATCTATCAATGTTTTTATTGCAAAAATTGCGTCGAATTCTCGTCTTATTTTTATTGCTCGTCTGTGGGCAACATTGGCCTAGTCCTCAATGTTTCATCAATCAGGGCCACAGACGCATCGTGTCCGTCAATGTGGCCCACAGACGACGCCAATATTCACCTCCTCAATATATTTTCTGCTGTCTGAAAATCTTCATTTTTTTACAGGAGCTTCAATGTAGCTCACACACGATAAATATATTGGTGTCAATCAACTTGCATGCAAGCATTGATAAATAAAATCGAGCGTGTATGGACCGCTTTATTCAAAGCAGGTTGATGGTAAGATTAAATCATTAGTTGGTTTTTGGTCCTGCTATAGTAATTTGATCCCAAATTGATCCAAAAACCAAGAGAAAGAGAGAAAGAGAGAGAGAGAGAGAGAACGAGAGAGAGAGGGAGTGAAAGAGAAATGGAGAGAAGAGAGCAGGACATCGACCGCAACTTATAAAACAGGTGCCAAAACCAACTTCGATGAATATGCCTCAAAATTTGCGTGTTTATCCCTCTCAGCAGGACTGGTAAAGTCTGAATGCAAAGTGTAAAGACACAAATCATTGCATTACCAGCATACATGGCTTTTCCGCCAAATGAAAAATGAGTTTGGAAATGGAGAGCATAGCTTTCCAGTTAGCTACAAGAATTCAATTGGCACCGATCTTTAACATAAGATATCCGATCTAGCATTACCGTTAAATTGTTGTTTTAACGAAGATAACTTTCATTACTTGCACATTACCCAAATGGGGGATTTGTTATGAGTGAACCAATCAATTAATTATTTTTACTCTTCTTATTTTGGTCAGTATCTTCCTTCAACCTGCACGCGCTCAAGATAAAGATAAAAGATAAAACTCAAGATAAAACTCAAACTAATAGACGCGATCGATTCTACAATTTATCGTGCTAGAAACATTAATAGGATAAGTAAGATGGACCATGGGAAAAAACCATACCGTATACCCGTATAAAATCTGGTAAATCAGCTGGTTTACAATAAAAAATCTTCTTGGTTATTTCGCTTGGTCAAGAAATTATTAGTTTTTATAGTGAGAGTATTTGAATAGTTTGTGCCTCCCTTAAGGAATGTTGACGGCATTTTTCACATGAGTACCAATAATTGATTTCATTCGTATAGATCATACATAAACATAAACATGAATGCTTTATTTTATTTACCTTGGGGGGTTACGCACAGCATTTATTAATCCCTTTCCTTGTGCCTATCCATTAGGTGACCGTTGACCAATTCCCCAATGATTTAGCATAGTTACAACGGCCAACGGTACAAGCAGGGGCATACGGCCCATGGTAAACGTTTGCATGCAGCCTTCTCCCTTAGTAAAAGATTATTGTTTTTTGACCGGTTGTTTGACCGAATTAAGATATGGTCAATTAAGTTTATTTGCTTTATGGTCGACCTCATAGAGGTTTCCGGAATGGTTCCGGAATAAGTACGGAGACATGTTGGCCAGATCGTACCGTACTATCATTATATTGATTATATATATTATTTATACAGCCTGTGAGATGCTCACATGACATGAGATGATTCGTATGAGTTTCGTAGATTTTACATCTTAAAGTATGTAGGTCAGAAATATCTTATCGTTTATTTCTTAGTTTTAGGCTTACCCTAGTCAGCATAATGTTGTTATAATGAAACTTTTTATGAAGCAGTTGAAACATGAAATTAAAGAAGGTGATTATCATCCTTGACTTGCTGTTCAGCCTCAATTTTTCAAATGGATATACTATCTTTTATTATCAGATACTATGTTATTAAGATCTTTCTTTTTAATTATCAGCTTCTTAGCAAACATACAAAATAAACAAGTTCAGATCCTACCCCATTGAGAAATGCTGAGAGCCGAGCGCAAAATATATTTTTATTATCTACTACGATCTCGCCGATTTTGGATACATTGAAATGAAATATATTGCAATTAACAGCTGGTGTTTGATCAATTGCAATGGAATGTATTGTGGGTTGGAGGATGATTTATTGAACGTCAGTCATTTTGACGTTAGATTAATGCAGATACGCAATGATATTTTCATATTTTTATGGGTTTCATTTCCTCAGAAGACTTAACCCATAAAAATATTGCTACTGCATTTTTAAACTTTTGATATCTTAAAGTCGTTCAGTTACACCATTCACACAAGGGATGATGAAGACATTAAGATTGCTCCAACAAAACACGGCACGCGTCATCATAAATAGCTACAGTATAAAGGTGAAGCGAAGAGTCCTTCGTTTGACACAATTGATGTAAATATATTCATAAATCTTGAATATTTTTGGAGAATACCATGAATAGGTTCTTTTAACGGTAAGAGCGTACTAGCTGCATGATTTGCATATTTATTGAGTACATCCCGGTTGTGTTGAATGGCGGAGTGGAGGTGTTTCTTCATTCTTACACTCTGCGTTCGTGAATGGTGTCAATCGATGTCGATAATGACAAAAAATGCTCCAAGAAATGTTCTCTATTCTATGAATTTTATAATCTTATTAAAACCCATTCTTCATATTCCTTTTAAACAAGCCAACACTGAAAAGTTGAAACAATTGGCACCAGGCGGTGATGCTAGGAAATGCTTTGAATTTAAATACGTGTCACATCCCTTGGTTTTGCATAATGCGTATTGCAAAATGCAAAAAAGATTAATACATCAGCAAACCATATTTTAAAAATGTGGCCAGTTAGAAGGGTAAATGTTTTGGGTACATTGGCTTCATCGTTTAAAACCATTTTATGCAATGGAGAATGCAATTATGTATTTTCATAAACTGTGATCTGTAAAGCCCCCAAAGTTTAATCATCGCCTCTGCCGAATCCATAGAATCTGTGGTCAAAGCCTGAAAGAGGTGCAAGCCAGAACCAGAGCTCGCGATTGAACTTGGGCTAGTCTTATCGTTCGTGATCACAAACCTAAAGTTACCTTGATTAGTGGATTAGATTTCGCTCAAGAGGATGCTGTCAGGTACTTCGGCTTAATGATTGGCCGTGTTATATGCGAATCTTGCTTCGGTCGACGCATTGTATAACTTGCGAAAACTCAATCCATTCTACTGGGGATGGAGGTTAGGGTGGTCTTTGCGCATTATGTCCTTGAAGAACGTATGTAGCAGACGGCGTTGGCGTCAATGAATGACGGAGGGTTGCTCGGGATGCTCGGGATGCTGGCGGTCTGATGTGTTACGCATAGCGAATGTGTGATGTCTTTTTGCCACTCTCCAGAGCATTTTGAACTCAACTAGGTAAACCGCCCGGTTACAGGGCGATGCTAGAAAGCAGGATTATTTTGAATATCTTTATTTTTCTCATTTACTTAACATACAAAAATGCTCTTCCATGCCATTCTTATTTTATCTATGTTGTCACTGTTTTTGGATTTTATTCCTGAATCTCGAAATCAGTTACTTTACGATTGCTCGCAATTTTACCAGTGGACTAAAGGGCTGACAGTCGATAGCTACACAATTTTGCTATCTTTTTAGCCCACATTTAGCATCACGGCATAAACATTGCTGCTGGCGAATGCAGCGCTTGATAAGCCAACTCCCAGCCATGTGCTCTGATAGCTAAACGGCCCCGTTTCAGAGCCTCGTTCGAAGAAATGATTGTTTGAAATTATTCCTGTTCCATTTCTCGCCAACCAATCAAACATGTCCCTCCATTTCGTTTTAACCATTGCCATGTTGACTCATTTTCAATTCGTGTTCTAAAATTCCGAACGATTGCTCGCGATGTCACCGCAGGCAGGGCTCCCGTGAATCGATGTAAGATTAAGCCGTGATCAAATTGTTCAGCGGCCACCGTGGTGCAGTGATCGACCTTCAGCCAGGTTGTTTGTCATTGCCTCCAGGTCCAGGTCCAGTCACAAAGTATGGAACAGTAAAGCAGCCGCGTCCAGCATGCTTTGGCACGTGCACCGCGATACCGGAGAGGTGAACCATTTTCTAATCGTTTTCTCAATCGGCAGCCACTGCAACATGCTACTGCTGATAGCTATCTGGCCCACTTTTTTGGTTTTCAAAGAGCAACACGTCACTCTTAATCCCAACACATGCTGTAATGGCCCAAACCAACATTGATGAGCACTTTTTGTATCATTTGATTAGCTGTAATCTGTACGATCGGACGATAATCAAACAGTCCCGTACCATTTCCACCAAACGGGCAAAACCTGCCAATAATAATTTGCATTGTATGGTCTTTGGAAAAAGCACATGAAGCAACAGGACAATCTTTGATTTCCTTTAGGTTGTGATTAAAGGAATGCAAGGATGGTCTCAAGCAACAGTAGCTTCTACCAGGTCCAGGTGTGAGGAAATGAAAATGGTCACCTGTGCTTTGGTTCAGCAGCCTTTGTTCGCACCATATGTTGCAATGATCGATCGCACTTTGTTATGTACGATGTCTACTATAGCTTTTACGTGGGAATTCAAAATCATTTTTAGCGGTGACATCATCGGACACAGAGGCAGAAGCGTTCTGATAGCACAGAAGTAATCACAGTCTGCCCATATCATTCCTCCTTAAGGGCCATTTTACGCTATGTCAGAGTTTTTCACGAATCTCATATCGGCCAGATCGAGTCTCTTGCAGTAAAATAATTTCCGTTCATTTTCGCGGTGCAAAATAATCGTTGGATACATTTTTTTGGTTTTCCATTTCACATGCACGTTTCTGAAAATCCAGGTTGCCTGCGTCATTCGGTATCTGGTTTCTCTACCAAAGCTCGCTTCACTCTTTCGCGGGCTCTTTGATCGCTAGACGACTCTAAAATCTCTAAAATCTCTCTCTAAAATCCTATACTTCTTAATAAAATTTGATATAGGAAAGGTTTTTGGATCGCTGGTAAATTTAGCTCGATGACTTCGTGTAGATTTAAAATGCATTGATTGAGAAATGATTCTTAGGCGAAATGATGATTGATGAATTGACGATCTGTGATTACTGATCTGTGTGCCAAAATGGGGATGAGTAGAAGATTATAGTTCACCCTCTTCCCAAGAGAACCCCTCTTGCAAGTAGCAAATTCTACATGACGCAGTCCTTCGATGATGGCCATGGAACTTCAGAGTCGTCAATTTACCTTGTTATCAGGAATCCGCAGCATAATTATTCTTACCTGTTGCGTTGCTCTGTTTTTTTTTGTAAGGGGAAAAGAACGGAACAAAACGGAACAGTGTACAGCTGCTAGTGCATTTGAATAAAATAAAAACATTCAATTGTTATTAACATTTGTGAAAACATATCGATTATTGTTAACAAAATTGGAAAATGCGGGCCAAAAGAGGCTCCTCTTTGAAACTTTTTTGTGAAGAAACTATCAACTTTATTTCTAGAATTGTCGGTTATATTTTGGGGTTTAAAACCTTTGACTATTTTTTAACGGCTGTTAAAAACTATGTTCATGGTTTCAAATTTACTAAGTAGTTTAGAAACGTGCCTACAAAAATGTACTTGTTTGCACGAAAGAAAACTGTGAAAAGTCCGTTGCGCGTTATCCGTTCAATCAACCGTCCTGGTTTAATCCTCGGTTTATTCTCCCGCTTTTTCATACCCTGTTGCACAGTCCTCCCGTCGATGGTTTAAACCAACCCCCCCCCCCCCCCCAACCACCCCCCGAGGGGCTTTAATCATCCGAGGGGCTAGAATTCAGTGTCGAATATGTTACGAAGATGAAAGGTTATATTGCTGTAACTAGATGTAAATGCTGATATTTTCCTAAACGTTTTATCCATTTTACTGTACTATTAGATGAAAGCTTAATTCCTCCATTTAAAAACTGATTTATGGATATCGAGATGTTACATGGGGTGCCGTTTGAATGTTGCTGTAGAAATGAAACATAATTTAATCTTATGCTGTACGCTATGTCATCGAGCAATGTGCTATTGTTTTGCAAGACCAAAAAACATGCCGAACATCTTAGTAGAAAAAAAATCATTTACAAATCAGGGCGTTAGGTGATAATTCAAAGGAAATTGATCATCATTTTGCAATTTCTAGTTGTAGTAAATTTTCGTTGTGAAATGTGTCTGCCCAAATTTGATTTTACGTTGGCTAATGTGCGATGACGATATTTAGATATATTTCTTAGTATGCGCTTCTTGAAAACACATTCCCTTTAATTACTCAGTGATTACGACAGAGAGCAATAAAAGGTAAAAACACAATACAGGGTGGCAACGTCGAAGTGATACACCAAAACTATGTCACAGAATTAAGAATAGATTTAAATTCTCGCTCCAATTAGTTGAATTCAAAACTTTCACCTTTGTTTTAGATTACGGCCCAAATACGCTATTGGAAACCATCACAGGCGGCACGCACGACTTCGTTCGGCATTTCCTCCCATATCTTTACCAAATGATTTTTAAAAAAGTCCAAACTCACATGATTTATGTTTCCTAGTTTTCCTAGCATGTATCCCCATATGCTGAAGGCCAGTGGCTTCAAATCTGGAGACGCTGCGGGGCATTCCGATGAGCTTATAAAACATGGCAAATTTTGCGCACATCGTGTCTGCACAATCAATTCCTTATGTGCTGGTGCTAAACCCTATTGGAAACAAAAATCATTTTCTCCGTATAGCATCTTCGCACTAGGAATCAAATTTACCTTGAAAACGATCTCCAAATATTGTTTACGTTAATTTTTACGCCGTTATCGACGAATAACAGGGGTAGATTCCCTTTTCGATGATATTTCTCCCCACACCGTCACAGCGAGGCATTTTGCTACCTCTCGACGAAAGTTAACAGTTTTTCGTCTGAAAAAAATATGCTGTGAGCAGCGTGCATCTTCAGGAGCATCCGCGATCTGGCAACCATATCGGCCATATTTTTGCTCGAAAACCCGTGCGGAATGCCTCTGCTTCTTCAAAGAACTATATTCAAGGTCCTTTTTAATTATTTTTGCAAGCAAGTATGCCTCATTTTCATATCACGTGCCATTTTTCATGCCGAGCATTCTGGATTTCTTCGTATACGCTCCTTGGCCGCCTTAATTATCACTGGAGTGCGTACAGTCCGTGTTTCTTCTCGGTTTTACGTTTCATCGATAACCGTACCATTATCTATGAATCGTTTGATGGCCCTGTGCACGAATTTTCTGGACAAATTCAGATGCGATAGCTTGATTCTTATCTGATGTTTGGTTATGGTTTGAAGATGTAACAATTTAAATTGTTTTCTACACGAATCCTTTTCCATTTTCTAGAAAACAAAACCCAAATTCAGCAGTAAACAGAACACTCTTTCAATTAGTAAACACATATCTGATCTTTAGCTGTCATAGTTACTAGAGAGTGCACTAGAATGAGTGTATCATTTCGACGTTGTACGTACACCTCTATCGAGTTGCTTACTTTCAGCGTTTTGTAACAGAAATATAAACGGCTAAATAACCCATTAAATGTGCCAGAAACTTAAAAATATCTTTTGGTGGGGTAGGGGAAAGGAAAAGGTGCTATTACGGACCAAATACATCCCTTCTACTTTAAAAAATATTACCTAGCAAAACATGCTACGTGTCTGTTCAATAAGTTATTTACCATGCGCGGTTTCTTTATGCTGATATCGTAGCAAATATTACCACCTTATCTGTAACCAGTAAAGTGTTGTCATAAGGTTTTGTAGTCCGTTTTCATCTCATCACTGTCACCAACCTATTTTTCATCTAGAGAACACTAGTTCATCTGCTATACAATTGATAGCGAGCGAGGCATGCCAATTTGTCCAGATTCGGGTTTCTCAAACTAAATTCTAGATTATTTTTCAAGAACACTGGCGGCCTTGCAGAACAATCACACAGAGTTGTGTTATAAGTGAACGTCCTCCCAGGAGCGGCCACCACTTCCGACTGTCGGCACTTTCGAAATCACCCTCCGATCCGACTGCTCGGCTGTAACGCACCGATCGTAACGCACCGGCCTTCATTGGTTATGCAGCACATGCCGTCGTTGTCTGTACAATACTCGAAATTTCGAATGCAAGGCATGCCAGTTTGCCATTCAGAAGAAATAGGAAGAATTTCGTATCCTGTACGTGCCGCACGGAACCGGGACTTCTCCACGCGATAAAGAAGAAGGCAAACAGAGACAGAGACTGACCGGGATAGAGCAAGAGAGATACAGAGAGAGAGATGGCAAGAGAGAGTGAGCGAGATCTCAGCGAAGCCAGGGGAAGGAAGGAAAAGGCATGAATCCGGAGGAAACGAGATAGACTTCCACCCGAACCGATCCGACGATTCTTGCACAAACGCGAAACGCATGTGCGGTGCTTTCTTTTTGATCTGCACTTTTTCGTTTGGCGCTACAAATACGGCACCGGCAGCAAAACCGGTAAAATTCTACAACCTTTTTCGTTGACAATAACGCTTCCTTATACCATGCAGTCAGACCAACCACACGTATTCGAGGAACCTGAGAGGTGCCGGTACAACTGCTGCACCTCATAGTTTCTTCTGGACTTGCGGTGCAATACCGGCACTTGCATCAAACACGTGTTGTCCTTCGGCTGTCCTTTGGCTAGCTCAACCAATGGGAGCACGGCAACTTAATCTATGGCAGCCAATCACAGTCCGCTATTTCGTTCCTACTGTTTTGCATGTCGCAGAGATCGCTGCAGGATGCATCGCACTTTTCACTTTTGATGTTCGGATTTCAATAAAAGCGATATGTCCTACCAAGATTTTATTTTTCATTTAAGTTCAATTTTGTTTTAGTTAACCTTTTTTACTATATTTTACTGCGAGCGGTCTTGACCTGCCACAGAAGATTCCTTCTCCTGCAAACAGCTTTTAATGACAGGAATTAACATCTCTTTTAGGTGTAAGAGAAGATAACAATGTTTGAATTGATAAATTCTTAAGAAACCTCTTAGAAAGAAAGAAAGAGATATGGTTCATTTTTGAAGGATTAACTTTTCATAATTCAATGAAAATATTCTTTAAATTTACTTACTTACTTACTTATCCGGCGCTACAACCGACCAGTGGTCTTGGCCAGTCACAAAAGATTCCTCCACCGCTTGCGATCGAGCGCCGTCGTCCGCCAAGTCATTAGTCCTACTATTCTGGCATCACCGTCCATACCGTCGCTCTGTGGCGGATCATCATCAGCATCATCTACTACTAACACCAAAATCCACACCTTACTAACACTACCCGAACACCTTTTCAACTATCCTCAATAGTGAGTAAAAGTCAGTGGAGTTCTGACCATCAAGACAAACGCGTCGAGTTATATCAATCCACAAAGAGCTCCACAGCTCCATCTCGATTTGGACGTACCACATTCTTTAAAACTATAACTTAAAAAAACATAAACAGCTATGGCATCACATCAACACTACAGCCATGACCGGGAATGGCATATGCCAAAATGCATATTAAAATCGAAATGATTTAGATGGGGATATTTTTTTATCTGGTATTTAGTGCAAATCTTCTGATTGCTGTTTGAAACTGACGAGAACTATGTTCTTACATCTACAGCTGAACAAGACATCGGTTTATATTTGCAAGAAATTAAAGACTTGGTTTCAAGACACGAACATCCGGAATGGGTGGATGACATTCCCGATTACAATTGCTAAGAACACATTTCTAGCACACAACTCACATATTTAAATATCATACGAGTCTGGTCCGTCCGTTTTAGAAAGTTAAAGTAAAAAAAGGAAAACTTTACAAACAAAACATGCAACGAAAACCATTATCAATCTGGGCAAAATCACCAGGAACATTGTTGGACTCCCACCCATTTAACCACTCGTTTGTTTTCCGTTATCACCTCTTCATTAACACCGCCACGTGATAGTCTGGTGACTTTGGATTTTGCACCATTCCAAGCACACGACGTATCCCACACACCTACTGACTCCATCGAACACTAGAGTAAGGTGGGGCAAAAGTGCGACCTTAGTGGATTTTGATTTTTATTAAAAAAACGAATTAAGTTACAATTGAAACAAAAACATTGATTTATCCAACAACTATTTACCTCTCTACTCTAAAAGTATCAGCTCAATCAAGTGACATTTTAATGGTTAAAATTCATAATTCCCAGGCAACCTTCGAATCCAGTTTCCAATCCACCAGTGGGGCAAAAATGCGAATGTCGTGGGGCAAAAGTGCGATCCTTTAAAATGCAGCAGTTATTCACGAATTCATGTGTGCAGTTTCAGTGTTTTTCAATCTTTGCTCTTTCCTTGGTTCTTTGTGATTCATTGAACTATTTTTTTACGTTTAGTGGATCTGTTTCACTGTTTTTCTGTTTGCTCTTTAGACATCTCTTTAGATTTTAGATCTAATATTTCCTTGAATGGCGCGTTGATAATAACTTCAGATTGCTGGTCAGCATGTTAATTGGAAGCATAAAAAGATGTCCAATAGGCAATTGAAGATGTTGAATTTGGAGGAGCAGTAGAATTAGTTATCGAATGAATGTGGCATATGCGAATCAATATTCAATGGCTGGTTATCAGTTTTTGAAGTTTTCGTTATACAGGTGTCTGATTATTTGTTATTTTCACGAGTTCTGTCAATGAAAACAATGAATCAATAAAAAAAACAAATGTTTGATTTTTCTGATTCGCACTTTTGCCCCATTCGTGGCTCGCACTTTTGCCCCACTATGGATTTTAGCGCTTTACACCAAATAACTCAAGATTGGGAAAACGTATAAAAGTGTGTAACACTCCATTTGATAGTCATTGGTAGTAGCTACAAAAAGCACACTAACACTTTTACGAAAACTATTACTTTGTTTACCAAAACGCGTTTACCGCGCGTTAGAATATTACAATATTTAGACGAAAAACAAACTTTAGCACATTTCTCTGAGCACTCGCATTCTGCAAAGCAGTGTTTACGTGTGAAAGTGAGTTATTTAATGCTTTACTAATCCATGTATAAGTTGCAAATTTTACGGCACTCTGTGCTTAAAAAACCTCAAATCGCACTTTTACCCCACCTTACTCTACTTGCTTTCGTACATCAGTGTTACAAGATTTCCGCAAGATTTCAAATAGTTTACTCCTGGCCTTGCCGACCCAAGAACAGTGCTCCGGTTAATCCAAAAACCTCCACGAAGACAGGGTTGACACTGAGATCACACGGTAATGTTCGCTCGCAACTTTTTTCCACTCATGCTGCCAACGATCTGTCGACCTACACCTGACGTCCGCGCGAATTCTGTTCAGTGCATGGAGGCTTTCAATATCGCTAACAACGCCTGTCTGTATAATGAAGAGGGTACGCGTGAAATGGCGCGAGTTCCAGCGTTCTCAAGCTGCTGACAGAGACCAGCACTGCAGGGGCAAAAAGAATGGAAACGAATAGCAAGGTTCCTCGGACATTCGTCTCGGCTAATCGGCGATCCGCGCCGACCGTGTGACATACTGGGGTGGGTGGGTGACTGGCGAAAAGCCTATGCCTTTGCGCAACGGTTAGGTGCTTAGACACAGTCCGTCATAGAATTGAGAGGAACGATTTTAGGAGCAACGAGTATGTAAGATGCGGTGAACAATGTTACTAAAAAAATGTAGTCGTTTCAAACCAGTGTTATCGCGGTGCAAGTGCTTCGGCAATGCCACTCTCGCTCTGAGTCATCTCGAAAGAAGCACACAGTAGTAGTGTGCTACCGGAAAACCAAGATAGTGGGTTAGTGGGTGTGACTCTCAGTGGAAACCTCAAAGTAAAAATGCATTCACACTATGAAAGAGTATCTGTGATTCCTTTACACAGTTATTCGAACAAGCGCGGGTTGTTTCGCTTGGTTTCTCTTGATGTGAACGAAGACAAAGATACCTCATATTGAATTCAGTAAAAAGTGGGAGGAAATGAAAGGGAAATTATCACAATCCCAGAGAACATTTCGATTCACTAATCTGTGATTATTGCGTTTTTGGACTATTATTATAAGAATCGGAAATAGCTTGTTTTCCGTCGCTGATTGATATTAGTGAAGCAATTAATTTGAAAATCCTGCATCCATGCATTATTTCTATTTATCTATATTAACCATTTTACATTATTTTAAACACTATACTATACGCCCATAAGTATCTGTGAAGCCATATTTTCCCAAACACGTGTTGATTGAGAGGCTACTGCAGCCTGGATCGTAATCAGGAACATATTTGAATTGAATAAAATACTTTTTTTGTTATTCAATTGTCTTTTATCCGTAGGCGTTCATACGTGAAATGGGGTCATCTCAGCATAACGATCAACCAATCAGCCCTATGACTACTTCGTAACAGGGGGAAATTCTGCCTCCAGGCAACTTTTTCAATGAAGAACTTATTGCAGCAGCATTGGTAACCAGAACTCCCGTTCTTGCTCAAAACCAACGGTATTAATTATGAGCTAGTAATTTTATTCGCAATGTATTGTATAGCCCGAATGGGATATAATTTTATTGTGAATTACCCAAAGTACTTCATTATTCATTGGCATTGTGGTGTATAATTTAATTGCCCAGAAATTTGAATGAAGCAGAGTTTTGTTGCTTAAACGGCGACGTAGAACGTTGCGTGCATCGTTATTGGTTATTTTATTGAATGAATATGGATTAATATTCGTTATAAGAATCATTCCGATGCCTAGCGATGATGCTACTACACGCGACGTAACGTTGAAGCTGCAACCCAAAAGAAAATCGTCAGGTGCCGAACCACGGGATGGTTTATGTTGTTTTCCAGATGTCTATCCAAAGATTGTAACCTCCATTCTAACTTTCACTAAGCCGCGGATAAGCAATGATTTAAGATTGCTGACCGACTAGGTGGACAGGTGGCTTCCCCCCATAGAACTTTAGTGGTATCAATAGTCTAAGATAGTTAGTAAGTCATTAAGTCATTAAGTTAGCGTCCGTTAGGCTCGTCCGTCATCACTTATGTTAAAAAAACTCAATTTGCTCAGTCAGACTAGATCAAGCATGACTAGATTAATTAAAAATTAAAAAATGTTTTTTAGTTTTTTGCTTCTGTTAAATTGTTATTCACAAAACAACTGAGTTATATTTATTACTATTCAATATGAGTTTCAATGTGTATGACTGGATTTTCCACCATATGACTGACGCAACAGTTTGCTATTATTGTAACTCAGTACAGACAGAATCCAAATTGCTGCGAACCATCTCGAAAGAAGCACACAGCAGCAGGGTGAGAACGAGGTTTAGTGGGTGCGAGTCCCACACTGTTCCTAAGGGGATTCCTCAGGTTCTTACATTAGTATTCCACCTAGTTTAATAAGGCGTGAAAAAAAAACATGATCCAATTAAGGTGTATAGCATGTAAAATAAGTATATCGAAAATAAATTAGCAGGATAAATGTTTAACCTTTTTAGTTGTTGTTGTGTTTTCTTTTTTATGTTAAAAACATAACATTTCCATTTCTACATTTCCATAAAGTGATTAATTATGTCACATATAAAATTCTGATTCTGTATTCCAGTTTAATTCGGGACAGAAATAAGTTCGTATAAACCATATTTTTTCTTTGCTTCTCAATGATTCACTCCTGATTGAGAGTATGAAAAAACTACCTGTTGTTCCAACATCCAATGCGACTCAATGAATATGCAAATCACACAAAGCTAAAGAGTCTTTGGTTTCTAGTGTGAAAAGAGTGTCTTCAAGATGTTCGCTGAAAATACCATGAAGATTAATGAAAATATATTCAACGTTTGCGTCTATTTAGATTCCCTCCAATCAACTTTTTGAATTATCTTTTAGTCATTTGAATTTTAGAGGATGACGCGTGTCCTGTTGTGATTGTAGGAATAATCCTAATGTCTTTATCATGTCCTTGATGAAAGGCCTCGTAGTTGCTCTTATCCAATTCCGTTGAAAATTCGCTGTAACGCGGCCTTTGCAAAGCGCCCTTGTGTTTGAAAGTTGAAAACAATGTTGCTATTGAGGCCGTGAATCTAAAATAAAGTTTTCAAACTCGCCAAATGACAGTCAAAGAAATTTTCTTTCCAGTGAAAGTCGCCATGCACCTTAAACCTTATGAACCCTTTTTGAAGTTTGTGATTACTACATGGTATCGAATACCTACATGGGCTGAAGAATGAGGTGAAAAAAGGATCTATCCTAAATCAAGCGATTCAGAAATATATAATCATCCAAACATTTCTCCTGTTATAACGAAACATGAACAGTTCGGTCACAATAGCTCTAAGGCATAAGTTCCTTAGTAAACTCGACTAGTTGTTCATAATAACTTACAATCTGCTCATTCAGAGTTTTTAGAGAGGCTTCAGCATCAGGTTCGTTTTCTTCATCTCGCTCCGTGGCGTTCATGGGCAAAGGCCATATTGCTCAAAGTTTGCGGGGTAAATAGCTTCTCATCGGGACCTTCACTTAGCACGTTGCCAATGCACTCGCCAGATTACTTCTGACTAAGGCTAGCGGAGAAGTCGCTAATAAATTAGACGTCTCCTGGGTCGTGATGCTGTATTTCGCAAATTGACGCAATGGGTAACGATTTTAGTTATGTCGATTGCATTATCAAAACCCGAATCCAAAAAACCTTTCAATTCAGAATGGAACACAGCAATTTGATTTTTTTAAGAAACTAGCGTCTAGTCGAATGTTCAGAAAAATGCATACATTTAAAAGTTTTGATGCCGGCCTAATCGACTGGACTGGTACCGTGAAATTAGATGCAAATCGACATGTCCATATAATAAATGGCCAGCTTCCGGCATTGCTGTTCAGTTTAGGGGACAGAGCTATAGCAATAGCAACGATCAAATAACTTTAAGATAGTAGCTGATTTGCCAAGATGCTACTGCCCAATACTGGAAAAATGAAGAAGATTCATTTATCATGAAGGCTTATCTCAACGCAGCGTGCAAGAATTTATTCACGACACACAACAAATATTTCATCCTGTACAAATTGTGTCTTTTGCCTTTCCAAAGAAAATTCATCAATTATTTGCTGATTTTCACCCTAAGAAATATCGGGGGTTTTCCGACCCCTTGTGTATATAGTTATATGCCTTACTTTGATGACTTTTCCTGTGTGGCAAACATATGGCTGTGACATGTGGATAGTATATTTTTTAACTAGCTTAGACTTTATAGTAATTTCCTGAGCCAATACTTATCGCATCCGTGTGGATGTGGTTGACCTTAAATCACCTATTCTAGCAAGAAGGTTTGTTATTTTCGATCAGGTATTGTTCCATTAAAAAAAGGAAATGCTGTAATTAAAATGATACCTAACATTCAAACAAACAGTGCAAGATTACGAGGGTAAGATCCTAACGTAAACTAAAATAAAGTAATTTCTTTTTCAAGAACAAATTGAACGCACATTCTACCTTCAACACGCCATCGTCAAAAATGATTACAGTAAATCGAAAATATATTGCTGAAAAATTCTTACATATGTTGAAGGCTAGACCATTGAACAAGACGGACAGTGTTGCATCGACAATATGCTTAAATCGAGAGATATAGGTCTTGTCATAAGGCATATCGATATCATATGTACCGTATAAATTATGTATCATTCATTCTACAAAGGGGCACTCTCTACACTCCTTCCAGTTAGTATAGGACCACCTGTGTTTTTCGTAGTTTCTCACTACTGATAACAGTAATAATTTCAACCCGTATCATTATTGATTGGTATTGGTGAGATATGTTTACAGTGTGAGTTTCGTATTTTTACGTGCATATTCCGCACAGATACACGCATTTGGTGTTTTCGACCTGTCAAGTTAGTATAAGACCATTTCCATTTTTCTTCAAAACCAATTCTATTTTTGATTGTAAAAAATAGCCGCAGTTTGCAAATAATACAATCAATAAAGAGTTACTTTTCCGCTGCGATTTGCAACCAGGAGAATGCGATTTGGCCTACTTTTCACCCTTTTTTTCAGCGCCTCCTGCTTTAAGTCTTCCCTTGCCTTAAGAATTGCACTTTTGAGCTCATCAACTGAGGAAAACTACTTCCCTTAGCGTAAATCTTATCTACAAGGATTCCCCAGATGATTTTACACTTGATTTGAATCTAAAGAACGAGCATACCAATCGAGCAAATCAATTTTAAGATCCTTCATCCACTGTGTCGCGGGTGGATGGCGGCACTATTCGGTTGATAAATATTTTTTTCGACCGATTGGTGAACAAAGATGGGACTGAACAGCCTTCCAAAACCTTAATACAATCTTTGCACTTCATTTTGAACGACGTGAAAGCCTGCATGAGCTTGGGCATGCTCATATATGCTCAAGAAATTTAGTTAAAATGGAAGTGGGTGATCTGTTTACTAAAATATATGTTTAAAAACTTTCAGGCAATTTTCAGTGACCAAAAGAAGTTTAATTTAGCTGGTCTAGATAGATTCATCGGTTATTGGCGCGATTTGAGGAAAGACGAGCAATTTTTTCCACCAGCAACTTTGGTGGAGGCTCCTGTATGGTTTGGTTAGGACTTTACGCTGCTGGAAAGCTCATGCAGGCTTTCACGTCGTTCAAAATGAAGTGCAAAGATTGTATTAAGGTTTTGGAAGGCTGTTCAGTCCCATCTTTGATCACCAATCGGTCGAAAAAAATATTTATCAACCGAATAGTGCCGCCATCCACCCGCGACACAGTGGATGAAGGATCTTAAAATTGATTTGCTCGATTGGTATGCTCGTTCTTTAGATTCAAATCAAGTGTAAAATCATCTGGGGAATCCTTGTAGATAAGATTTACGCTAAGGGAAGTAGTTTTCCTCAGTTGATGAGCTCAAAAGTGCAATTCTTAAGGCAAGGGAAGACTTAAAGCAGGAGGCGCTGAAAAAAAGGGTGAAAAGTATGCCAAATCGCATTCTCCTGGTTGCAAATCGCAGCGGAAAAGTAACTCTTTATTGATTGTATTATTTGCAAACTGCGGCTATTTTTTTACAATCAAAAATAGAATTGGTTTTGAAGAAAAATTGAAATGGTCTTATACTAACTTGACAGGTCGAAAACACCAAATGCGTGTATCTGTGTGGAATATGCACGTAAAAATACGAAACTCACACTGTAAACATATCTCACCAATACCAATCAATAATGATACGGGTTGAAATTATTACTGTTATCAGTAGTGAGAAACTACGAAAACACAGGTGGTCCTATACTAACTGGAAGGAGTGTATAATCGTAAATCATCCATGGTACTAGGAATAATCCTCCCTTTAATGTGTCACAATCCATTTTCAGCGGTGATGAACCTGACCCAAATCCAAATTAGACCGATTCTTTCGGAACAAGACTTTTATTACAGAAGATCACGACATACTTTCAATGCGCATCGGAACGGCAGTGGCACACAGGGAAGAAACAAAGAATGTTGCGATGATGTAGGAGACACGTGTTGCTGTTTCCGGCAAGCACCTAATATAATTTCAATGTTCAGATTAATTGCGTGTTACCGATGATTAAATAATTTCTAGCTTGGGTGATAGTTTTTTTTTAGCATTTAAACGTCCTATTAACCATCTTATATAGTAATAAAGCCAGGGATTGAATTAGGCGATTTGATGACGTCCCTGGTTAGTTGTTGTATGAACGACAATTCGTCTTCTACGGCAAATTATTAAGCCTGGGATAGACGAAGCGTAAACTCTAGTTTCATCAGCCTATCATCAAAAAAATACAAATCGCGGTTTGCTTGAAAGATTATCAGTTTATCTAGGTAGCCTCATCAAGTTTTTGTTGAATTTCTTATTTTTCGATTTTGGGCAGATTTTTGAAGTTAAAGAAGTGATGCTTTTTGCAATTTTGCAAACAAAACAAAGTTTTACGTAATTGTTTAAAAAAAAGAATCAACACTTTTATTCAAATCTCAACGGGGCTACCTGGCAAAAAGTGTACAGATTATGTGTTAAAAATTTCAAACCAATCGGTCCAGTAGTTTTTACGGTACGATGGGCATCGACTTTGAAAACGTTGGTTTTGGGAAACGCTCTTCAAAGTAGCGAGCTGCATGGAGTCTTGTATGAAACGCGCATTTTCAAACAATTGTTTCTTTGTCATTTTTTCTTCCGTTGATTCAAATTTTTTACAGAAAACTCTTGAAAGGATCAGCTTTCAGGGAAAAATGTTAAAAATATTTTTTTTTTTAACATATATAAGGACGGACGAGCCGTATGTTTAATGTTAAAAATATGTGTAACAAAAAAAATTAAATACCGAAGCCCTTTAACCCAGCGGCCAGAGCAATTGAATTTTAAAGTTGCAATACGTCTGGATTTGTTAAAAAAAAGCATGCAAATGCATTTGCAGAATTCCAGGAAATGCAGAAGCTTTTCATTAGTAAATATAACGCTAACTAGCAGCTGCCGTAGAAGACGAAGACGACCAATTGTAAGATGAAGGGCAATTGTCGTTCCTACAACAACTAACCAGGGACGTCATCAAACCGCTTAATTCAATGCGTTCTGAGTCTAATTCAATCGTTCGCGAACATTTAGCAATGTAAGAATATTTTACATGGAAATAAATAGAAATGATTTATTTTAGAAATGTTATTAAGAAGATTTGTTACATCTGTTGTAAGTAATAGTTCTTAACATTTTGACTCATTTATAAGAGTTAGAAAGCTTTCGAGGTCATACGACAACTGCGAATGCCGTATAAAGGAATGTGGTCATCGCATTGGTCGCGGGGAATCATGGGAACTCCAGCACGCTCAGGCAACTGGCGAGGACAAGCAACAAGTGCAGGGAAAAAGGGAAAAACAAGTGGTAATTCCTTGGGTACATGGCGACCCACGCCCGTGTCCGTACTGACCTTTAGTCCCACTGCAAACCAAGGTAAATGGTTGCATAGCTTTGTACCAAAGTAATATGGTTTGAATAACGTAACTTCGAAAATATGTTCGCTTTAAATCTGAGTTTTCTGTTTTCTGCAAGGGTTTTGACGCTGCCAGCCACACTTTTAGTCATCACGAAATAAGACAGACTTCCATAATATACAATAGACAACCAAGCTGTAGTAAATTATGGAAGTGCCACAAAGTTCCTGGTGGCCTATGTCTGATTCGGACAGTGGTATTCCGTTTAGTTGAGGGCAAGGGAAAAAAGAAGTAAGCAAGTTCATCGACAGACCAGATTCAAGAACTGGCACAATCAAACAAACGGATTGAGAAAGCATTAAACAAAACTATTACCTTTGCTGAGCTTATTCTGAAACTTATAAGTTTGAAATTTATGAAATTTATACATTCCGGAACATAAATGATACTTTAAAGACTGCAAAGGCTTGCTAACTAAAAACTTTGTGTATCAAATAGCACATTTTGGGCAATTGCACTAAATACTCTAAGTAAATGGATCATGGAGTATTGATAATTTTGGATTGATGTATTTCAGCTGGACATTTCACACATCGACATAACTATTATCGGAGGTGTTTGAGTTTCGTAGGAATTGAGTTCAATGGTTTCATACATTACCTGCCCGAATGAACCGAGCGTTCATTCCAAAACTGTTTGGAACAGTGTTCCAAAAACTGGTTGTCCAAAGATTTACAACCATTATTTTATGTATACTTCCAGAACGGGCAAAATACAATCAATACGGAAGAATAGAGCCGATTAGTACAGGAATATTAACAATGAATTTTGTATAACGAAACGTTCTTTTACATAAAAAAGCCAACATTCTCGACTGAGTAGAGAGTTATATTTTCTAGATAATCTTTCTGGCTTCGTTCGGCGTGAGGGGCGATTTTTTTAAATCTGCATCTTTATTTTATTTAATTCGATTGATTTGAAAGATTGACAGGACAGGACAGGACATTTTAGAAAGTTTCAGCATTTAGGGGAAAAATGTAAAAATGAATTTACTTGGGAAAAATCCAGCCACCGACTACCAGCAGTACTTGAACAACGCAACAGGGGATGATCGATGGCGGGTTCAATGCAACGAAAACGGTGTTCGCGAAGATGTTCTATGTCGCAAACAGAGTTGACGACGGTAGGCATCCTCTATTACCCACAACAGCCACGTAGCAGAACGGTCTCCAGGAGCATGTGGTGACACAAAATCTCTCCGTATTCGCTTTAAGAGGCCGGACCTGATCGTTGATGCCTTGGTGGACAAAATAAAACAACTAGCTAAGGTTCGAGCACTTTGAATAAATTGTGCGGCATGGGTCAGCAGTGCAAAACCTATGCGTCACAATAAAGATAACCGAGATAAAGGCATACGGATGTGACCGAAATGGAGGCGACAGTTGGTCGCCAAGGAGTACGCTCGTGATAGCCATCGCGCCTTCTTATCGTCGCCTTACCACGAGCGACGCAATTTTGAGGCTTTTTCACCCTTCCAAATGCTATCAGAATTTTAAAGAAATTTCCTGCCCGAAAAATCGGCCTGGTGGCGATCTGAAAGAGGTACGCGAGCCACGTTATCACAGTCCAATGCGGTTCAATAAGGAGTGGAAATATCGCTTATTCCTACAATTTTGGTAATCAAATTACCAAATTCCCGCAAATTAAAATATGCGGGAAAGTAAATAAATGTATTTGGGAGGGGGAGGGGTGAGGGAGGAGGGGATCATACCCGTTCCGCACGAGATGCTTGAGTCCAAGACGAAAGTACTTAGCCGGTTGCACTAGGCACAGGTACACGAAGGAGCTAGAGCAGATAACGGATCTGACCGAACAGGCGAGCATCGTGAACGAACTCGGAGGTCTGATAGAGCAGTGCCTGCTGATGGCCGCTAGAGATGTGGCAAGGATGTGCAAAACAGCAAGTGGGCCTAAAGGACTAATGGGGACATTATTATCAGCCGTTGAAGCACATGTTTTCTTTTCGTTTCGTTCTTTCGTTTCTCTTGTATAATAAATTCTCAAAAACTTAAACTCTACAGTGTATCTCGGCCCTGATTAGGGTCCAAACGCAAAAAACACAGATACATGGACAAATTCACGAAACGGAGAGAATTGTAGCCCACCGTGCCTCAATCTGCGTCCACACGACACACGAATAGGTTCGCGACGATTTTGCTCAGGGGACGTCCTCCTCAACACCCGATCGTCCTTATCGTCCTATCCCGTCCTGCTATAGCAGCCTATAAAAATCCTTAGCATTCTATAAGGATGCTATAAGATTATCTTTTATTTCGTCTTGGCATCAAAAGTTTTTGCGCAGTGTGGAAACAATCTAACTAACTCATCACAAGTAAGCTTTATAACTGCTCTTCATGAGTTTTATACGACAACCCATGTCCCCTTTATTTCCTGCTTGTTTGTGGGCGAAAACTCGGCTCGGCGGTGTTTTGTTTTGAAACGTTCTGAAGTGAAAAAGTGGAAGAAGAGTTTCCTTTTTCGGGAAACTCTTATAATTGAAAGTGTGCAGCTGGGTTTTGGAGTTTTCGAATATATACTTCTCCAAGTACGGGCGTTCATCGTGTGTCCCATCAAACCAAATTCCATTAATCCTCTTACAAAAATGATCTTGTGAAAAAACCAAAATACGCTCGTACTTATCAATGACCGTCGTATTGACCGTGACCGTGATAGGCCCGGTCTGAACTGCGAAATGTTGCCCGACAAACTTACCCGAAAATCGGATCTTCATACTTGTTCTTCTGTTATATTTTACAAATCTCCCAAAGTGGAATTCTAGCTAGTCGCATAGTTCACACTATCATCCTTTAAACATGTAAAATTTTCAAATATATTTCTATAAAAGCAGCAGGTCGAATACGTGACTGAAACCAATAGCCGTTGTTCGTTTGAAACAGGAGTTTGTTGTGTATTTTATGTACGTATTGTTTATATCATGCACCAATTGTTTTAAAAGCTGACCGATTTTTTTCTTTTGCAGTTTTCACCCCGATTTGTAAAAGTGTGTTAAGAATATGTATTACTGTAGAGGCTATAAGTACTTCCAAAGGAACCACGCGTTACAAGTGCGATCCTTGAGCGTATCACTTCATAGTTTTGAAGGCCTACCTGCTGGATTCTCAACCAACACACCTCCCAAAGATGCTCGAGTGGTAATTTGTGGAGGCGGTATTATGGGAGCAGCTGTAGCATATCAGCTGGCACAGCGTGGTTGGGGGCCTCATACTGTCCTTATTGAAAGGGGGCGAATAGGAGAAGGCAATCCACGCCACTTTAGTGGATTGCTGGGCGAACTGAAACCGTCCCACTCGCAAGTG
>NC_064878.1:33251595-33274095 GCF_943734665.1 Anopheles aquasalis | reverse complement strand
GGATGCGTTACTGCAACAGCGAGAAAAAGGCGTCGAGAGAATGTATATACAACTATTGATTAATGATCACGACCCAGATGTCGATTTGTGGAGCTGGGGTGGTGAACCAATCTACCGTGATGGAGTGTATTGCGGACAAACAACTACAACTGCATATGGGTTTACGTTCAAAAAACAGGTTAAAAATATAACTAACTATGACCCGATTTGACGATGTACTCAAGTAACTGTATCTTATTAGATATGCCTGGGATTCGTAAAAAACTTGCATCCTGATGGTAGAGCGCTTCCTGTAACCAACGAATACGTGTTAAGCGGCGATTACGAAGTAGAAATAGCTGGAATCCGTTATCCAGCTAAAGCAAATCTGCATTCACCCAATTTGCCAACGAAATACCCGGATCAGGAACGAGAAGCGTACAGAGCGACTCGCGATAAGGTTGATGAAACCAACCTGCTGGCATATAGACCCAACAAGTGAATAATAATGTGATGTCAATATTGGCAGCAATGTCGTGTTGTTTTATTTTACAATTGTTTCAGTACATGATTTAACAGTTTGTTGTTGTGAATGAAAATAAGTTTTTAATAAATTTGCAATTGGATTTATTTGCAAATCCCAAAACTACTAGAGAAATATCCCATCCTAGTGGAGGATTTGATATATGTTTATTTTCTTACTTCTCTTAGCCGTTGGTAGTTTTAATTTATGGATGAGAATAATGATTTTGCTTAAAAAGCTTGGCAGAAAAGAAATTGGATTATTTTTATATAAAAAAACCCTCCATCATTGCCTCCATTACTACAACTTCAAAATATCAAAAACATCGGTGTTGTTCAGTTTTGAAATGCGCTCAATGATACATAAACCATAACCATTTTAATAAATCCCAGCTACCCTTCACCTCTCCTGATGACCCAAATGGAAAGAAATTACTCGTATCATTAATTACCAAACATGGCATAATCGCTTGCTTCAATCTGTATACTATTGCTCAAACACTAAAAAGCGCACCTTGGAATTAACATGGTTAGTAGGAATTATTAATGAATTATTTCACCTGCCTGGTTAACAATACCCTCTACAAGTATAGGATATTTTGGACATGTAAGGCATTCGTTGTTCGAGTATACAACCGACCAGATGAGACGTTTTTGTCAGTGGCTTGCGGTAAACGTAGCGGTTATTGCCATTATGCAAAGTATTCTTGGTTTACCTTCCATTACTACCAACCATGACCAACTCTGTTGTTATCGTGCACGTAGTAATAACTGGACGTGGAAATGTGTATCAAATTCAAGTGTTTTCCGTGGACTACTTACTGTTGTATTTTTGCTAATATCATCATTAGAAGGATTTTGCTATTATTTTGACTGGTCCGTATACATATTGAACAAAAATGCATCCTTGTCCGAAATAAATGATGCAAGGAAAGTAACGTTACGAAATGATTTCGATTTGGAGCCTATCATCTCGTACAGTTTGATGCTATTTACCGCGGTTAGCATTTACATCCACAGATATATTAACATAAAAGCAGTGATAGAGCTAAATTTTAAATTGCTCTACCAGAACATCAATATAAAAGGATATGTATCCAGTAGATCGGATCGGTACGGGCATTTAATTGGAAAGTTATTCGGTGGAAAGTTATTCGGTGTAATGTCGCTCTGTCTCTTGTGGGTGAATTTGAACCAACTAAGTGGTACGGCATCGATTGATGCATATTTTTATTTACACACATTTATTTGGTCGATTGGCAAGTGGCTTCCGGCAATCGTTTGCTTACTGGTATCGCTAGAAATGAGTATTAATTTTTATTGCATCACTATAAAGTTGTCCGCTTTAAACCAATCTTTGCGTTTAATATTTCGTTACTGTCGAAATAAAATACGAAAGCAAATTAAATACTTTGGACACTCTCAAAAATATCATCTTGAGAAATCTAAACTTTGTGAAACGGAAACAACTGAATATTTGAGCGACACAATTAAACAATTGGATAACCTTGTCGATACAACAGTTGCCCTGGTGCAGTTTTACTCTCCGATATTGCTACTAATTCTTGGAATGCATTTTGTTCGTTTTATCATGCAGGTAATGTTTCGAAACGAAAAATGGATATTCTTTTCCTTTTTATGAAATATAATCTTTAATTACTTTAAAAATATTCTGAGCTAACTATTCTTAGTTTTCGTTATTTCTAAGTAAATACTTTTTCTTCTATATCTCAAACAGATATTCTTATGCTATCGTAAAATGGCAGCTGCAACCAGTGAAACATTAGGTCAATACGAAATAGAAAGAACTATATTGATACTGGCAGCAGCATTCTTCAGTGCTATCCAAATAATATTCATTGTTGGTATTACAGCTGCCTTTAGTCTAATGGTAATTAAAACTATGTTGGTATGAGGAATCAAATACATGTAATTCATTTGTTGTGCTATTGGCAGATAAAGAATGAAACAACTAATTTACTAAATATTGGCTCCAAATTGATTCATGAAGAAAGAAGATTCATCACTAAGCGCGAAGTTACAGATTTACGTCAAAATGTACGTAACTCACCTTCTATTAAATTTGTGAGACTATTTTACATCTCTTATTTTCGTAGGTAAACGTTTTATTTTTAATTTTGACGAGTGCTCGAGAAAATATAACTGTCTATGGATGTTTTGGTATGGATCTAAAAATTGAGACGATAGTAAGTATAACTAGACGAAAGTTCTCTTGTTCTGTTAAAAAATCTTCTTCTAATATATTCTTGATTTTCAGATGTTTTCATTGTCTTGCTCGTATTTAATTGTTTTGATACAAATGGTATAAAGTTCGGACATGAAAGGATTTATAAATGCAGGGTAGCAATCATTATAAAAACTATCCAATTATTACCATATAACAGTCACGCGAGAATACGAAAATATAATATTTACAGGTGAACTTCAACTTGTTTAAATAACTTACTTAGCAAACCAACAGATGGTTTAGAGTTGTTCGGCGAAGGTCCTTTGCATACTTCTTTTGTTTGATACTTGATCAAATATATAATTGATACTGATGATACAAAGTTATATGATGATACTGAATTTGATGAGTACACACCGCCAATTGCCAGAAATGAATGACTTATATTTGAAAAAATGTTTCAATTTGAAGATATGTTATTTAAGCACATCAAGCAATTGACGCACATATAAAACATACGTAGTGGACAAATAGGAAACGAATAAAATCGAAATCATCATCATTGTCATTGGCTATGTTTGATAATTATTTCAATTCGCAACTGTATTTGCTGGACTTTATCTTTTTTTGAGACAATTTAACACTAAACTATGATATGAGATTGATGATGTAATGAAACACTTTATTTAATTATTGTTTATTTAATTTATTATTTTAACATTTTTACATGTATGTCGGAGTATGTTGGAAGATGACCCAAGACATCTGAAAGACATAAGAAAATACTATTTGAAACGAGACACAGGGCGGTTAAAAACATGGTGGCACTGTTTAAAGCACACATCATGGCAAGCAGAGTAGTTAACTAAAATAAAAATGTTGCCTTCGAAGATATAATGTTCTTCTGAAACAAAAGTAAAGTAAAGTTATTAGTCATTAAATATGAATAATTTTCCCGGCAATATTGTCCAAAGTACAGTCGTCTCATTGGCACAAGTCGGATCTAATAATTCAGAATTTTGAATGTTAGTGTCTTTGTATGTGTGACCTCATATGCTCTTTAGTATATATGTATCCGTGAACATAGCTGGCATCCCATGTCTAAAAAAATCAAACGCCTCAGTTTTAGGCGTGCAATTATAACGTCTGGTGTAGCCTTTAGCGTGTTCACGACAAGTATTTTTATGAAATGGTATATGTTTAATAATTTTAGTATAAAATCAATTACATTAATAACCAATTGGGAACCCAATTCCAATAAGTTTGTGTTCGACCACGGTTCATTGATCGCTCTTCTGACTAAAATAGATTTTTACTACCGGAACGGAGCAGGGTAAGCATATAGATATCTGGCAAGCAATCTCCTGCATGACAATCGTTCAAATTGTTTTATTTTGTGACCGCGAATAAGGTGAAGTGGTGAATACGGTACGGAAGTTGTAAGTTTTTGGCTAGATAATAGGTTACATAAATGAGTGTTCGGTACCCAACATAATGAAACATGAAAACTAGTAACTCGTATTTAGAATGATAATGAAACACGGAATTACAAATGTGTATGTGGGGTATCTGGATTGAATATATAAATATACCGTGATCAACGATACATACTAAATTTACAGTTCAACGTACGTTACACACACTATCTAGAATAAGAAGACACACATTCCGAGAATTTTTAGATTTTAGTACATATAAGGACCGGCTTCCTTGAGGGTGGACTTACGCATTAGTTCTTTTAATTTTTTTTAACTAAAATATTGTGCAAACGATTCCTGGCTTTTAAATTAAAAATTGTAGTGCTTCGTCACTCGTCTTATCAAAACAACTTCTAAAACTTTAAAATGCCGAGCATACGTCTCGTCCGTGCTACATTGTAAAAGAAATCTTAAAATATGCTATCGAAAACTGAAAAATTAAAAAAAACCTACAGAAATGCCTTTAAAAACTATTCATTTATAAAAACAGAAATCAAAAAAGTATTCAACTTTAAAACATTAAACTCACTTTCATGATATTTTTAGAATTTGGACTTTTTATTAATCAATCAACGATATTGGATCAAAAATGTCGACTCGAAGATCTGGACCAGCACCACAGATTCAACCGCAGCTGTCCCTTTCATACGGAGAACCAGAGAGAAAGCAGCGCAGCAAGTGTATGACATTTGTGTGTTGTATGTGGAAAGTGTTTACTTGCATTTTCTCCCACGTGACTTTGGTAGCTACGGTCGTAGCGTACTGTTTTCTAGGTGCATTTACCTTTGAGCATTTAGAAGCCGAAAATGAACGCAACGTAAGTGAATGTTTTGTTATATAAGATTTCGCTTGTTACAACTCATATATTCTATACTTTATAGCATATATAATTCCAAAAGAGTTTTTGTTAGTAGATAAACAAATATCCCACGCGTAAAAATACCTATATAGTCATATCGTTTCCTGTTTGGATTTTTTTTTCTTGATTTTTTATCATATACTAGCATGACCCTGTGTGCGACGCTACATGACAAATAGGAAGGTTATCTGAAACTTTCTATTTCTAGGAGATGCTGGTTTCTTTATGATCCTTAATATTTGCTGCAGATTTAACATTGGTCTACATTTCAACCATCAAGAGATATGCAAATCTTCTGGCTCCCTTACCTCTAATACAGCAAAAATGATAAACACTTTTTCTTGATGTCATTAACGAGCATATACACTAAATACTAGGCAACCATGGTTTTGAACCTAGCTTTTGAGCTAGTCTAGACAAAAACAGAAAATTAACAATAAAGTGAAATGTTAAGGATGAACTATAGTTTACATCCTATCGGTTCAGCCGTTTCGAAAGAGTTCGGATACTAGCATTGTGACACGAGAGACACGAACGAGTCTCAAAATGCCTTTGGTTCCGCAAAACTGTGATTTATATTTTCAAAATTTCAACAATTTTGGTGATTTGAACAAACTATTTGGTAAAAGACTTAATAGGCCCCCCACTCACGGAGAGTTACTGAGTGACAGGCAAAATTAAACAGTTAAAAAGTCGCTTTTTAACTGTTTTAATGTAACCTTTTCACCCCTCCCTCCTCCCAAATACATTTACGTTCCCGGTTATTTTAATGTAGATTTGATTACCAAAAATGTGGGAATAAGCGATTTTTTCGGTAACTCAGTAAGTCATCGTGAGTGGGGGGGGGGGGGCCTATTTTAGTCTTTTACCGACTATTTATGTGCGCTGTTTTCTAAAATGCTATTTTAAAGAATTATTTTATTTGATGATTTAATCTAATAACAGGCGTATGATGTTTTTCGAATTTGAAGGTAAAAAAAGGAATAAGTTCGATTCGCGAAAATCTAACGGACTCGATATGGAAAATGACCAACGATAGGCCAGTGTTACATCAACAAAATTGGACATCAACTGCCTTATCCCATTTACAGGTTTGTTTTTGAAATACAATAAAATTCCTAACCAAGCACAATCATAACGATAATTAATCCATCTGCAGTCGTTCGAAAAAGAAATACTGACAGCCATGAAGAAAGACGGTTGGGATGGTAATGAAGACGTAAATCAAATTCAGTGGACGTTTTTTGGTGCTCTTTTTTATTCCATTATTGTCATTACAACAATCGGTAAGTAATACGCCGAACAAGTACAAATCAACATTAAATAGCTCAGACTGAACTTAAGGCATAGAACATGTATAGACTTTAGACAGATTTTTTCTCTAATTTCTTACTTGCTTCCCTGGTTTGATCAAACTGGGGCCCAAATTGATTAGGTCCGTAAAAATTGGGTCTTACTCCACTGAATGGTTGCTGATAGAAACCTGGGTTAAAAGGTGCCCCTACATTACCGTAGTAGGGATTTCCAAATCCTCCTGAGAATGGTAGTCCACCACTACCGGGATAATATCCTCCGCCATATGGGAAACGATTATATGGACGACCAATGATTCCGGTTGGACCTCCTGGCCCCACTAGGATACCGTTACTACCACTGCCATAGCCTAATCCTACACCTCCCACGTTAAAAGGCTGTGCAGGATAATGCCCAGAACCTATTCCTGGACCACCTTGAAATGGCCCAGCGATTCCACCAATGCCATAGAATGAGTTAAAGGGGTTTGGCATAAACTGTCCGTTTGTAAGACCACCACCACCAAACTTTTGATTGAACCTTAAAAACAAGAACACAATTAGTATCACAATAAATTTAAATCATCATGGAAAACTACCCAAAATCGTTTTGCTGGTTGCCTTCTCCAAACTCGCCGGAAAATTCGTCATTTTCGGGTTTACCATTTGGCCGCCGCGTCACTCCTTCTTTCACTTCGTAGCGTCCCTGACTGCGAAAAGTGTTATAAGACATATTCTATATGATAAAGGACTTTCTAACCATTGTTTACATGCTTACCGAAGACCAGGAGTGTTTCGTTTCCGTTCCGATGTGCTTAATGAAGTGCCCTGAAATGCCAATACATCACTCCTTACTTGATAACGATTAGTGTTGCTATCACTGTTTTTACCACTCGCCCCATTTGATTCGCCATTTGGCCAAGACCACCGTTCCTGTGCACTTGTCAAACCAAAGAGAATCGAAAACGCCGATAATAGAACCACATCTGTTAAATATCGAACCAAAAAGGACACAACAGTTACAAAGGGTGAAAAAGCCTCTCATTGTAGTCACCAAAATATGTGTGCGTATTCATATATTGAATGAATTTTAAACGGAATGCGGAGATCTCTTAAATTTATTTCACTTTTATTTCCTTTTTTCAACCTTATCATTTTTGGCGACATGAAATAACCAAGCCACATTTTTTAAAACACTGTATCAATTTAAAAACGTTCAAAACACTATATCATTTTAAAATTAATTTGAAATTAGGAACCAACACTTAACCTTTTATAAACATCATGCAACGAATGAAACACTTTGAGCACTACCGTGAACAACGCTTGTCGGCGCTCTACTAAGAAAACTTACTTTCGAGAATCAACTTCTTATAGCAATTCGGCTTTCATCACTAATACTAAGACCACAAGATTCCCATAGCCGCCCATTTGTTTTTGTCTGCACGTACCCATTTCGTGACGAATCATGAAAGGGGTTTCCGGTGTACAAGATGATCCGGTGTGCAAGGTTTAAAGCGATTGTATATTTTAGGCGCTCTTCATTCCAGTTTCTCCATTGTGTGACAACATCTCAGTTCACTCCATAGTTTTCAACTATGAAAAGAGACAAACAAACGGAAAGCATCAAAGAGAGGGAGACGACTGGTACAAAACCTTCTAGTGTACGATCAACAATGACCATCTCGGAAAAAAGCAAGGTTTTGCTCATTTGATGGTCATGCCTTATGCCTATGATCTGCCTATGATCTGCGAATCTTCCCACAAAGAGAATTTCAAAAATGTTGCATAACGCACTGAAACAATAAAAAGCAGCATGGTATGCTATACTCAATGACTGTGACGAAATCCATCTATATCATTTAAAAAAAATAATCATATATGGTATTGGGAATTTTATCTCTGAAATTTTGAAAAATATTCACATGAATATAGACTTATGCTATGGATAACTAATTGCTAGTAGTCGACTTTTTCACTTGTACAACGACTAATGAACCGTATGTTCCAGTGATGTTTGAAGTATAAGTTAATTGAATTTATATTTAAGTTGGTTATTTGATTGAAGTGTCTTTATTTTTAAAGAGTATGCACATGAATTTCTCATGAATGAGATTGAGTGCGTTGTTGGTACACGAATCATGAAGTGCTATAGTGTATATCCCGTAAAATCTTCAATGTCTTAGCAAGTGTATAGGAGCCACTATGTAGGTTAAGGTCACGCCACTGTGCTAAAATAATCCCACGCGCACTGTTGAAATTACGCCATCCTTCTCTTCCATTCATCAAATACGAATGTATTTGTGCATGGTCAGTTTCTAAAGTCGTTTCGCCATAAAATTGGACGGTTGATTCTGAAACAGTAATGGCAAATATAATTGGTTATACATATATTTAAAAAATGCTAATTACAAATGTTCTTCATTGCTCTTTCTTTTGAAATTATGTTGCATTTATAATATTTGAAATATTGATGTTAATATTACAGGCAAATTGTTTTTATACAATTTACATTTTTATTTCACTATTTCCCACAGCCTCGATCAGTCAACCTATATAGCAATTGTTACTGAATATTTTTTCAATTCCTCTCTTTTCAATCTTTTATGCCAGGTTACGGACACATAGCTCCCAAAACCGCCATGGGAAAAATTTCAACGATCTTTTACGCGATTCTCGGTATTCCACTGATGCTGTTGTGTTTATCCAACATTGGGGACATCATGGCCAGTTCATTTAGGTTTTATTCGTTACTATTATAAATCTATGGATCTGGGTAGATAATGTCTTCTTTATGCATCGGGTTATTGGTGTAAATTTCCGGTTCTTAGATACGTTGCTGAATTTCGTATGTTTTTGTTATTAGGTTTCTATACTGGCGTGTTTGCTGTTATGTTTGCACACGTGAACCCAAGAGACCTAGTTCTAGACGCAGTCGAAACAGTCGAGGTACTGTTCGACAAAGGTGAGCAGCTAACCAGCGAGCGTTGCATTGGTTTTTGCTATTCTGTGGAATTGCCACCCAATTTATCTGTTACATGGTTTTGCAGTCGTAGTTCCATGCGAACCGGACAAGGACCAGGAACTTTGAGAAGATCTCACGTACCCGGACGTAACTCACAAAGGTCCGCTGATTCTGGATTCGACCCTTACTACGAACCGGGCTTATCTCATTCCTATTCTGATACGGACTGCAGGTATGAACAAATGCAATTTTTAACTAAATCTCATTATAAATTGGTTGAATTTAATTATTCACCTTTTTGATTGTTTTAGATACAATGCGGCAATGGAAGATCCATACTACACAGAAAATGATCGAAGGGGTAATCACCAAGCCAATCAGTCTTTGAAATATGACACGTCAAACTCGAACGGAGCAGGTGGACAGCGTCAGAAAATGCGTGGACCTTCAAAAGCGGACATGTTTATCGACGATGAATATTTACTAGAATCGCAGTCACTGAAACGACCGCCTACACAGTCTCGTGCTGAATCCGTCGTGACAGACCATTCCCAAAGGTCACTTCAGAAATCTCGACTAAATGAAAAGGAAAAGGAATATAGGAAAAGACCAAGTAAGTTTTTTTCCTAAATACATTAATCAATTACTTAACTGGCTGTTTAAGCACAACATGTTAATAACAAGTGAAAGTTATTTAACAATTACTTTACAAATGTACTTTACATTTCTATAGTATATTTATTATAGTGGTACACCTAAACTATGTCACAGAATTAAGAATAGATTTAAATTCGCGCTGCTGTGTGTTTTAATAACTCACACTAAACTTACTATGTAATTAGTTGAATTCAAAACTTTCACCTTTGTTTTAGATTACTGCCCAAATACGCTATTGGAAACCATCACAGGCGGCACGCACGACTTCGTTCGGCATTTCATCCCATATCTTTACCAAATGATTTTTAAAAGAGTCCAAACTCACATGATTTATGTTTCCTAGTTTTCCTAGCATGTATCCCCATATGCTGAAGGCCAGTGGCTTCAAATCTGGAGACGCTGCTGCACAATCAATTCCTTATGTGCTGGTGCTAAACCCTATTGGAAACAAAAATCATTTTCTCCGTATAGCATCTTCGCACTAGGAATCAAATTTACCTTGAAAATGATCTCCAAATATTTTTTTTGTTAATTGCTACGCCGTTATCGACGAATAACTGGGGTAGATTCCCTTTTTGATGATATTTCTCCCCACACCGTCACAGCGAGGCATTTTGCTACCTCTGGACGAAAGTGAACAGTTTTTCGTCTGAAAAAAATATGCTGTGAGCAGCGTGCATCTTCAGGAGCATCCGCGATCTGGCAACCATATCGGCCACATTTTTGCGCGACAACCCGTGCGGGATGCCTCTGCTTCTTCAAAGGACTATATTCAAGGTCCTTTTTAGTTTTTTTTTGCAAGCAGGTATGCCTCATTTTCATATCACGTGCCATTTTTCATGCCGAGCATTCCGGATTTCATCGTATACGCTCCTTGGCCGCCTTAATTATCACTGGAGTGCTTACAGTCCGTGTTTCTTCTCGGTTTTACGTTTCATCGATAACCGTACCATTATCTATGAATCGTTTGATGGCCCTGTGCACGAATTTTCTGGACAAATTCAGATGCGATAGTTTGATTCTTATCTGATGTTTGGTTATGTTTTGAAGATGTAACATTTTAAATGAACATAGTTACTACAGAGTGCACTAGAATGAGTGTATCACTTCGACATTGCAACCCTGTTTACTCAAATACTAACTATAAACATGAAGAAAAGGAACCTATCGCCTCAAAATCACTGGTAGTTAAATAGTTCAATAAACTGGTAGTTTATACTTCAATAAATTCATTTATGGATTTGAAAAATCTTAAACCACAACGAACGGAAAATATGATCTACGCGGACATCAACAATCGTCAAAGCGACGAAGGCAGTGGTACTTAATTGGCGTATACTGTTTTCGAAAGGTTTTATCCGCTTATTTCAATGGTCCGTATCGACTTTAGTTAGTTTTGGGTAGTTTAGTATTTTTTTATGATTTTTTCCAATAATTTATTGCCTTCTTCGAAATGCCAATTTTTTTTTACATCAACCATGAGGTTTCAATCGGATAGTGTAGAACTGTTTAGAACGTTAATCATTTGGTATAAAAATATATTTATACTGAGACGTGCGAGCACACATCCTTGGCACAAGTTTAGCAATTAAACTGTAATTGTAATAAATTATAAACATGAAACATGTTCTTTTCATTTCAAGCAGCGTTTGCTTGTGACGAATATTCATCATTCAATGTCCATTATTCAATGTCCATTATTCAATGGTCATGATCTTTTGAACCTTTTTTCTCTGTGTTGCAAAAGAATGCTCCTTGCATTATCTGGAATTGTATTTATACCACCGATATTATATTACGGTATTACACAAAAAAACATGATTTGTACGCAATATGCCGCGTTTAAACCTTCTGTAATTTACTTATTCATTAAAACATTCTGCCAGCCAAATCGTAGTCTTGAGATGGTGCTACTACGAACATTTACTCCCGATCGATAGCTATCGGTAGCTATTCAGTTTAAAGCAGATATTGCCGAAACAAATATGTGCTGTAGTAACTATAGTAGTAGTAAATGTAAATGACATAATAATGTTTTACCATTGGTTTTCATCAGGCGAAAATAGAGCTCAATCGATGGATAGGCGCATTTTTCAACATGATTCCCAAATTGACGAAGATTCGCCGTGCAAAACGCCGATTCTTTGCAACAAATATGCCATTGACAACCATGATGAACCAGTCAAACAAACTAGACCGAACCCTCGTAGCCAATCAATGCCACGGCAAACGCGATATGGGGACCGCTTATTACCTGATCGTCTCCCATACTATACAGAAGATAATGAATTGGCCGAAATGCAAACAGTGCGCAAATCAATGCCAAGGCGTCGCGAACCTCGTCCTGGTGAGTTATTAAAAAATCTATTATCAAAAGTGGCAAGGTTTCTTCAAAACAATGTTAAAAGTACCAATGCAGACTGTTAAAAATGAAAACATTAACATTAAGTTACAAATTGTTCAAACTGATTATCGGCTTAAGAAGCACCAAACAGAAACATCCCGAGTTAAACGACAGTTTTGAAACATTTTTTTCTATGTTGATGACTTCTTAAAATGGTTGTCTGAATGAGTACATGCATGAGTACATAATCATTTCTGTAAGGACAATCGTAAAAATACTTTTTATGTTACTGTAAACGCAACCTAAAAAAAATAGGAAACTTGAGGAAACGCCTGGTCCACTAGTTAAATTTTCCAGAACCAGAAACAGTGTTGCATGGTTTCCGTTATCACGGAACGCTCTTTACGGTTGTTCTCTTTCCAATTTGTCCAAGGCACTGTCATCTAAAATGACGCCAATTTGAAACGATGCAATCCAAATTGGCTTCACCTTAATGCGCTTCTGCGCTTTCTACAATTTCCATATGATCCCTAAAAGTGATCATGACCTGAAGAATAGGGCAATGTTCCTCAAAAGGGTAATTTAGAGAAGGGCCTAGGCACCAGTTTCGCCATGCCCCATGCAAAACTAGATCAAACGAAATCTCCTCCTGCCTTTTACGATTCTATCATTATCCCGGAAATCTGGAATGTTTAATATGTATTATTTGTTCTGTGTTTGTTTGTATATTTTGTACTGTAGCTTTGACTGAGTCAAACTGCAATTCAATCGAATTGTTAAAACTTAACCGAGATTTTGTGATTTTGTACAATTCGAATCGAGAATGTATTACAATTTTTTTCCAGGAAAATTCATATGTTTGAAAATTACGATGAAATTCGAAAGGTTGACCACTAAGATAAAGCTTGGAACACCACACCACCAAATTTCTCACAGCATCATCCAATACCTTTATATTGAGCTATTATGGAATAAAAACTTAAGGAACGATGCAAAATGATAAAAAAAATCATGCTGTAATGTACAAATGGTGAGAAAAATGGCCAATGAGACTTCTTCCACTAGGGTGCATAAAATGATGTGTCGCATAAAACCAAAAGTGCGTAAATTAATACGCAACGTGACCCAATAATTTAATTTTTAATGGATAACTAGATCAAATACCTACAAAATGACACCTTTACCATGTGTTTTGCTTATTTCTGGCCTGAGCTGTGTCCTGTTTTATGCGGCCAAATTTAAGGTGTTCCAAGCTTTATAAAAATTCAAAGTAATGTCACAATGCAAAGCATAGAAACCCCCCCCCCCCCCCTGCTAAGTGAATTTATCAATAATTCAGGCACTTATCACAATATTGTGATTCTAATACGATTCAAAATTACTCTCTTTGACATGGTTCAGTACCAGCTCCTTCGCCACGCATTATGTCGCCGATGGGATTTGCGGTTCACCGTCAAGCACGCCATCTACAGAATGTGATGGACGATAATTCCATCTATGATGATGAATGGGACATGCATAGTGGTGAGTTGCCACCTTCTTCTATCGTGCGACCTGTGCCAATTTGGTTGTGCGTATTCCTGGTCGTGAGCTATATCATCGCAGGAGCGTTTATGTTTTCTGAATGGGAGGAATGGAGTTTCTTAGATTCTGCGTATTTCTGTTTTATAACTCTCACAACTATTGGTAAGTTTTTTTGCCAAAGTGGTATAGTTTAGTCTACCTACTGTTACTAATTGATGATTTACAATAATATCCTGGAACTGGGCAGATTATAGAAAACAATCAATGCTCTAACGGTTTTTTTAATCGATCCAAATAATAATTAATTTCCATCAAATAAAGTGAACTGATAGCGCAAATTGATATAGCAATAATTTACAAATATGTGCATTCTTCAAAACTAGCAAAACTTCTATTTGCAAATTAATTACTACATAATTTAAGCTTCAGCTCATATCTCAATTACTGTCGAAGACTTAGCAAGATAATAAGAAAGTGTTCAACATATTAGGCAACATAAGTTCCGTCTCAAATATTCTAGGTTATACTTTTATCACATTTAAATATGTTTCAACAAACATTTTTAATATATGTATTCTTTATATATGTAATTTCTCTATAGGTTTTGGAGATTTCGTGCCTGCTCAAGGAGTCAAAAATGATTCTGAAGTTTCAATTGCACTCTGCTCACTATATTTGTTATTTGGAATAGCTCTCCTGGCCATGAGTTTCAATCTAGTGCAAGAAGAAGTCATTTCAAATGTGAAAAGCGTTGCTCGACGTCTCGGCATTCTCAAGGAAGAGGAAATGGATGATTAGAACCACCGCATTCAAATACGTTATTTTCTATGATTTTCTTTTCATTTCTAATATGCCCATGGATGCTGCTATTTTTATTCATTATTTTTTACTATTAATTCAGAGCAGAACAATGAAAAGCATATCGATGTGCTTCATTATATCTATATTATATCAAGTCTAAGAGTGGTAGTATAATGGTAGTTTCGATTTTCCACCAACTGTTTGAAAAGTATACATAGGAACTAAACAAAGGAAAAAAACGAATAATAAGACATGACCGTTTCTCTATATGCGTTGTTGAAATGTGTATTTCGTTTATGGTTATTTATAAATATCACAAAGTATTGTTAACCAGAGAACGCATTGCATAAGATATTCTCTTTTGCGCTCTAGCAATGATATTGGTGATTGCGATTGATGTTGGAAGCTAAACTGCCGAGAATTCAGAGGCATGATTGCATTGTACTTGTCCCCTTGTAGTTTCTAAACTATTCTGTATGAAATAAAAATGGTAGTAATTATGTGATATTTCTAACATAGCTGCATCTATATAGTAATGTTTACACCATGTCCAACATATTCTCATACACTTTTTTCCTGGGCGATTTTGGTATGTTCACAGCACCTAGTTCATATATCAATATTGTTTTCTCACATTGTACTGTTTACTTAACATTTTAACAGTTGGATTGGTATGTTTTCTGTTGGTGGTCAGATTTTAGGAACGACGAAACCATACGTGCATTGTGTCTTTTCTCCTATCGCGGCACGCTGGACTAGACTTGTGTTCTTAGATGAACCAATGTTGTCCAAATGTCCAAAACGATGGATTGTGGTCACGAATGTATCAGATAACTAATGAAGAATTCCCAGGTTTTTAAATACGCCTAATGTGAGGGTTTGGGGGGGTTATTTGAAAAGCGCAGCAGTTGACAATTATGTGTTCCAGCAAGATGGACCGCCCTCGGAGGAGCGGTTTTGGTTCAAAACTGTTGCAGGAACAATTTAACCAGATTTTTAGCGAAGAATGAATGGTCTCCACGTTCACCAGATCTTAACCTACTGGACTTTATAGTTTGTTTATATAATTATTGAACCTAAACGAACAAAAATTGTCTAATTTTATTCAGTTTGAAGGAACGATTCCAAAAAAATTGGAAGAAAATGTCTATGAAAGTACGTCCGTGCCACGTGCGTTAAACTTTCGAAGCGATTGAAGCTCGTAAAAAAGGATGGGAGGGGGGTAATTCCGAAACATATTTTTAAATTGATTAGTTTAAGTTTTTCTTTTAAAAACACTGATGATAGAAAATGGTCCACCCATTAAGAAAACATAAATGATTGAATTTGTGTGAGAATATATTGGACACGGTGTACATACCATAACAAAAATTATCTGCAAAATTGTACAGCGAGATAAATCATACCATTGTAAATTTTGAAACCTATACTATGAAGGTTGGACCAACGAGGGATGCTAAATTTATGTTTGTATGATTTTTAATGAGTCATAATGATTAATCATAATAATTTATGAGTATGATTTTTTCAATATTTTTTTCACAATGATAAACTTTTCAATAATATTTTTTCTACAAAAAAACACTATAATAATCTTCAATTTTTAAGTAAAATAAATCGAATGTTGCAACGTTTTTGTGTAATAAAACTCCATTTAATCTCTCTTTAGTCGGAATCGGATAAAAACTTGCGAAGCAACTAGCACACCACATAATGAATAAAAAAATTATTCTATTGTAGTAACAGCCAGTGTCAATCAAGTGATGATGTTTAAAAAATTAAATACTTTTTAACTCTGCTTATGAAAGCAGCTTCATTCGGTATCTATCTTCAACTACATTTAAGTGTAGGATATTAGAAAATCTTGAAAACTGTAAGCCTTAGACACTAAAAAATAGATATTGCAGTTAACCAAATTTAGAGTATCTTCTTGAACGTATAGCGTTGCTACAGCTCTAAGAAAGCGTTACGAAGTAAGAACAATGTAACTCAAGGTGACGAAAATCAACCTTATTGATTAAATAAACGCTCTAAATCTTCATTTGACGACACTTTCTCAGTAAACGAGAAATCATTCGTAGCATAACTACAAAAAAACCAGCACCAGGCGCTTCCTTCACCCTTATTATTTATTTTTGGACGCTATCTCATGTTCTCAATGGTGGAATGTGAAAGATCTAGTTTGACATACGTACGTTCTCAACTGAAAGACACGGAAACCACTGCTGGTGAAAATGTCTTCATTCATAAAACCTTTGTCCTAACTTATTTAGGTGAAAAGACTGCTTTACTCAACCAATGAATAAGTTCGAGTGCCTTACAAATGGATAACCATTCCCAAAAACTACTTCATTGGTTGGTTCGTTAAACGTTCATGAGTTGATCTTTCTGAGAGCCAAGTTTTCACTGCTCGCTGATCTCTTATACAGACCTTCAGAGAAGACAAAGCTAACCAATACAAGAATACGACTAACAGAGAGTTTTCCTGCAGCGTGAGACTAGAGCGTGAATCCAAGGAAAACGTTAGTAGTGGTTCAACATTTAGCGTAGGTTCGTCGGGGGTGCTAGACTATGTTTTTCTTAAGCAGTTCAAACGTAATTTTCCGCGTCTCGAATGCCATGTAGAAAATATAGAGATTGAATCACAGTGCCTCAAAAAAGAAAGATCAGAACAAAAATGGTATAAGTCTTTTGAGAAAGCAAATATCTCCACTTAAGTAACAACACTTAAAAGTTGTGCTGCAGAGTGCTATCACACTTGGCACGATTCTTTTGAGAATATGTATTAGTGATGAACAACCTTTTCCGGCAGATTTTCAACAGCATAGTCACGTGTGTTAAAAAAATCTCAAACAACACTTTGATCATTAGACGAGAGTGTTAAAGTAGTGTTTAAATAAGTGTTGTGAAAACAACCGAAATAGTTACTTAAAAAATGTGTGATTAATATTGTTTTTTTAAGAAGAATCAGATCTATTATCAGTCGTCGCTACCTTGGGGTGCTATAAATATCGTAATCTTTGGATGAGTTTTTCAGTGATCATTAGAATTCGTGGTATAAAACAAGTAGTGCACATTCATCTACGATTTATCTGTTGCATTGAAGATCATACGGCAATACAAATCTTTGATGTTCACTGTAAACACTCAACGCTTTGGCAACTATCAAATTATATTTTTGAAACGTGTATAACGTACGAAACGAATACGTAAAACGTATTCAAATTCTCATAAATGAACCATGGCAGTTGATATTACAACGTAGCAATAAAAAAAATATAATCAAGTCCATTTTTGTTTGTATTGCAATGTATTTATTCGTTTTTAAACAAATGAATTTAAAAATGAATACATCCTTCACAATTTGAAGATGATCTACGCCAAAGTTTGCTGCAGATTGTAGTGCATTCTTGTTTTTGTCCCGGTAGATAACATAAATAGATTTATTTTGTCATGAATAGTAGTAAAAGATATCTAATCTCACAGGATTCGCAACAAAAAAGCGATTATGTTTCTTTTTCTTGTAGCAAATTAGCACATCGGCTCACAAACTAGTGATTGATGCGAAACAAGACTATATATTCAACTTACATTACTAAACCTCGGATTTAGTAGCAATGGAACGAAAACGATCAATACGACGACGGCAGAAGCCACCGTTTGCCGAAAGAGCGAAAGATCATTGCCGCAATTTCACCGCATTCATGTTTAGTAATGTCGGAATTATTTTTCTTGTGGTTTTATATATGATTGCAGGTAAGTCTATTAATAAAAACAATCCATAATTTTACATTTTTAAACAAATATTTCGCCAAAAAGATAGGATCTGAAAACAATATTGATCCTGTATGCTACACAAGTAACAGGAGAGATCTGCGATTCATCTGACTTGTAATTTGATGATCTCGAAACTCATCTTCGCAAATTCCGAATTACTTCTACAACCATGGATGTTATCTCTGTTGCGATATGCTCGCTATGTTCTTTTTTAATTAGAAAAATTGAAGAAATGATCTGACAAGGGATTTGTTTTTTTTAGGCAACGCTTGAACTTGCATTCACAAAAAAAGCAATCAAAATTGATAGTTCTTGTATGTTCTTGTTCTTCTGTTCTTATTCTGTTCCCTGAAATAAATCATATACACTGCTGGCCAATAAAATAGGTAATTGTGTGAAGCCGGTATAATTTGAACTGTACTATAAAAACTGCACATGCAATGTTTACAATCCTTATACTTTACTTACATACACTAGTTTACGTCATTTATCAGCCCTCTTGGTGATAGTTTACTCAAAAGTGAAAGGTGTTTTACCGCCCACTTTGATAGCAGTCTGGTTTGGCATGGTCAAAACAATAGGTACTTCGTTGTATATGGTGTTATTTCTCTCGAATTTTTGAAAAAGGCTCGTTTGTTTGTTCTTGCTACGATCTAATTACAATTATGAACCCAAGGCATATCGTTGTTTTTTATTAGAACACCCAGAATGGGCAGAAAGAATCATTACAACCCTGAGGAAAGAAAGGTTGTGAAGAATTTGTTCAAGGAAGGCGCAGCGTACAAAAGGATCGTCAACGCTCTAGGCAGATCAGTAAACTTATTAGAAATGCTTTGTTTTGGAAAAAAACAAGGGAAACGCGAGGTAGACAGAACGTTTTGTTTTTTGACAACAAAAAACATAAATCGACGAGATAAGTTGATTTCGGAACATCTTTTTATATATTTTAAGATGTTGTCGCTGTATATTAGCGACTGTAGAACATTCAACTCTTCATAACGCTACGCTTCATGTTGGTGCTGAGTTTACGTTTGCCTTTACACGCGGTTTTACGCTCCGTGGGCCCATAATCTTTTGACATAAGCATAATCTTTTTGGCATTACACTCTGAGTTTATACGAGAGTTTACGCTTCATGTATCCCTGGCTCTATAACTAAGCAATTATAATCCTTTTGCATTTTCTTTGTATTATTTTAGGGTCTACTATGTTGTGCTATCATTGAAATACCTATGGTTACAATAGATTATGAAAAATGATCAAATATTGCAGCTAATGAACTGTTACCTATTTTATTTAACAGCAGTGCACGCCATACACATATCATAAAAACACCATGATGAATCTTGACCCGTCTTTAATTACCAATTACAGGTGCTTTCATGTTCATCGCGATTGAGGGGAACGAGGCATTGGAAAGGTTTGCTCAAATACCATCAAAGAGAAATGAAACAGCAATGAAGCTATGGCAAATATCTTGCTGTGAAGTGAATGTTTTCAACAAAAGCATTTTCGAAGAAAAGTGAGTTGATTATCATTACTTCCATTAAATGTTTCTAAAATATTATTGTATGTTACAAACCGAATAATGTTTCATTACAATATTTCCATCAACATTCATTTTGCAGAGCTGATAAAGTATAATTTACCGAAAGTCTATGAAAGATTCTGGGGTTGTTTCGACTGTAAATATTATTTATTAAATAGATTTTTTATATCATTCTTTCACAGAGTGGGACACGAGATACGCGCCTATCAGGAGAAGATTGTGCTTTGGGCCCGGCGAGGTTGGCAGGGTAGTGATATTACACTGGAAAGTGAATCTCCATGGAGTTTTTCTGGGGCATTTCTGTATTCATTAACAGTGATCACTACTATAGGTAGGTGAAAAGTATATTTTACACCAAATATAAATTAAGCTATAATTCATCTCATATCATGCATCAAGTCGAAGTATTAGACGTCCATGGAATATTGCCTATCTCTTTTATTATTGTAATATAACAGCATTATAGCAGTACGTGAGAAAAAGCATTCGGCCTTTTGAATCGAGCCAATAATTATCTAAATAAATTGGTTCATTATTGTATATGTACCTCGACACTCAACAGTTGTGTGGCAATAAGCGTTTTACGTTATTTTGATCGTGATTCTCGGAATCGCTATACTACCGAATGGACCTTTTTTCAATAGATGGTAATTGTACATATCCTTTTTGGTGTATAATTCTACTTACTGAGAATTTTCCAATTAATCCATTAAATATATTAGGTCTGCTTTTCAAAACGTTTTTAGTACAATATATGATAAATAAAGACATCATAAAATTTCCAGAGCAAATTGGATTTGAAATATGCGAGATGCATCGAGTTATGTGTGGCATAGTTTTCCAAACGGTTTTATCAGTTCATGGCTTTATCGATTCCAATTGATGGAAAGATTCAGTGTTTGGAAAAACTGCGTGACGTATATGGCTCCTGTGAGCTGAGCTGTCCAAAACCAACGTCTGTGACATTAATATTGCGGGACAGCTCCTTCTGAAATGTTTAGACACATCATCTGTCCATTCTTGATAAATAATGCTTTTTTAAAACAATTATTATGCCATAATACATTATAAATCATGGCAATACAGTATGAATCAACATAAACCATAATATATAGTTCTATCATAATGAAAAAAAGAGTCTTTTTTGTCTCGAATAAACGCTACGTTAACGTGAAAACCACCTCATTTATTCTGTTTAAGGATATGGAAACATTGTTCCAAGGACTGAATGGGGTAAAATTGCAACTATTTTCTACACCATCATCGGTATGCCACTCTTTCTGCTTTATCTTTCCAACATAGGTAAGTTACTGCAAATTCTAATTTACGTCGAAAGTTAAAATATTCCATATCAAAAACATACATTGCAATTACACTTATTTTTTTTATAAAGGAGACATTTTAGCGAAGTCGTTCAAATGGATTTATGCCAAATTTTGCTTATGTCGTGTTTGCCCCGGAGTTGCAAGGAGACGTGCTATGCGAGCAAAACGTAGAGCACGTACGGAAGAACGTGACTATTCGGTAATTATATTAAATTTAATTATTTATGTATATATATTATTCCTCCAGCTAGTAAATGATCTCTAAATGTCTAAATGAAATTCACCGGATTTGAACTCACCGTTAGTCAGAGGGCCTATTTTATACCTTAATGCTAACGTCGCTATGTGAACCGCAGTTTTAGCCGATATCTGCTGTTTCCGCGTTCCTTCTTCTACTGATAGATACTTCCGACAAATTAATTTGATCTATTTTTCCACAAATCAATGCAGTCAGAGACGGGAGAAAATGGATTCGACACATATACATTATCGACTTCAAACGTTGACGATGAAATTGAGGAACAAATTACTGCCGAAACAAATACTGTCACCGTTCCTATAACCATTTGTATTATGATAATGATAGGGTAAGTGACGTTGCTACCCCAAAAGTAAACTACAGAGTAAGAAAAATGCAATCATTTTCATCATATAGGTATATATTTTTCGGAGCTCGTCTTTTCGCAGACTGGGAAAACTGGGATATTCTCGATGGAAGTTACTTTTGCTTTATTTCGCTAAGCAGTATAGGTTTCGGAGACATTGTTCCAGGTGCCTCGGTAAGACCATATTTTTTGTTTATTACAATTTACAATTAATTTTAATGAATCAATCATATATAAATAAGAAATAATCATGACTTTCTGGTCCTATCCACACTTTTGTATTCTTTGTTGATTGGTTGTTTTGAACAGCTTCAAACGAAAGGAGATACGAAAATGGAAATTAGCTTCATACTGTGTGCGGTATATTTGCTGCTTGGAATGGCTCTCATTGCCATGTGCTTCAATCTAATGCAGGTATGTCGTTTAAAATCGCATAAAAATAACAATTAAATAAGTTTTATATTCTTCTTTAAAGGAACAAGTTATTTATAAGATTCGATCTTTGAAGAAATGTGTAAGAGGATGTTTCCACTGCGCAAAACCGATCCCAGTACCCATGGAGGAAGAAGCGGAGGGCTGAACATGTGCTTTCCTTATCTACACCATTGGAAGCTGTTAAAGACAAATGAAAACATG
>NC_064878.1:33239095-33246595 GCF_943734665.1 Anopheles aquasalis | reverse complement strand
TTTGGCCCCTGTCGTCATGGTCTTCGACGGAGAAGACTTTGCTTGGGTCCGGACAACCGCTGCCTTGGTTGGCTTTGGCATAGCTGCCGCCTTCTTCTTACCGCGTTGTACCAGGGTGAAGTCTCCACCCTCTGCTTCCGCGGGCGCTGCTCAATCATCCGCCTCTTCCTTTTTCCCGCGCTTGGGGTCTTTCTGCTCTTCCGGTGAGCTGCGCTGGCGTTTTTCCGACTGCGCGCCACGCGCCGGGGTGTTGCCCGTGGGCTCAGCTTCTGCTTCCAGTCGCACTGCTGATGCTGTGGCGGGGGGGGGCCTGCGATACAGGATGCTTTCCCACTACTGTAGCTCCGGCTACCACCTTCGCGAAAGACCGTTTACCGAGTTCCGCTTGCACCGCCGTCTCCTTGCTCGCGACCTTCTCTGTCTGGCACGCTGCATGTACAGCGTTTCCCAATTTGCTGCCTAACACCGGCCTTCTATCGCCGTTGGCCATTCTTCGGATGGCGACCTGCACAGCCCGAAGCTTTTGCATCATCTCTGACATCCTGTCTCTGACCTCCAGACCGACTCCGGATTTCCTGTCCTTCACTATGTCGATGACCATATCAGCGGACAAGAAAACGTCCCGCAGCATGTCGTCGACGAACCTCTGCTTCACCGGCGATCGCTCGATCAGCGTGCTTCGTTTAAACACCGGAGCCACCGATGGCGATTTTTCCGCCTCTTCGCTCATTGCCGATCTGATTTATCGACCTGGCTTATTGGGGAACTCGCCAAGGCCCCATACACACTCTCGCACCGTCGAGTTATCACAGGTGTCACTGATAACGCTCGCGTAACTCACGCGCGCGCACCACTACGCCGATAGCGATTCGTAAACAAAGCCGTTGGCGTCCTGCCGCGACTTTTTTCAAACTTTCACCGTCTTTTTTCCGCCACTTAAGCGCCGCGAAACACAGCCACTGTAACGCGAGGCTCCTCCTACAGCACCAATCCACTCGCCAGCCAATTTTGGCAACCAACCGCACTCTCCACCTAATCACGATCCGTTTCGCGTCGGGAGCTCGAAGAAGCGCGTCCTTTCGCAAAAGGAAAGTCAAACCTTTTATGTGCAATTCAAATTATAGATTATTTCTCAAACTGATTAAAAATGGTTCGTATAGTATAATTTTCTTAAACTTGTGAGTAAATCATACACTAATCTTCTTCAAAAAGGGTTTAGGCGGCATTTTCGTAGACCACAGAGACCAATATACATGGTGCGTTCAGTAAGTAATGAGACTGGATTTTCCTGACGAAACGGTTTGAGATAAGGTATTGATTTTGTTACGCCAACATAGAGGCAGGATTTAGCTATTCAACGCACTTTATTTCATTCGGCTATGACAAACTAAATGAAAATGGGACGATTTTTCGTGAACCATGTTTTTAGTTGATGTAACATCGTAGAACGCCCCCTTTCTATGGACCACAGCCCGGATCATCGCGGACCTCTTTCCTGGCACAGAACACGCAAACAGAAATGTATGAGGACTTGATAAATTACTGGCACCAACGGAATGTTTTTCTGTAGGTCCGGATGATCCGCGCCAGGAAGAAGGTCCGGATGATCCGCGCCAGACCAATGGCCCAAAGAAAGGGGACATTCTACGGTGTTCCATCAACTAAAAACATGGTTCACGAAAAATCGTCCCTTTTTCTTTCAGTTGGTCATAGCCGAACGAAATAAAGTGCGATTGATAGCTAAACCCTTCCTCTACCTTATCGTAAAAAATTAAACACGTTATCTCAAACCGTTTTGTCAGAAAAATCAATTCTCATTACTTTCTGAACGCACCATGTAGCAACTGGTCTGATCTCGTAGCTCAATTGTGCCCAATTAACTCAATTGTTTATGACTCAAAAGTGCCTTATGGCAATTCCAAACTGATTTATTCGAAGAAATCAATAATTTCAATAACATATTTGCTGGAAAATTCGATCACTTTACGATCTTATTGCTTGCTTTACGACGTACGCGGTAGAGAATGACCGTACGAAGGGGTATCAATGCATTGTGTTCATTATTTTTATTGTTTTTATTGGATTTTGCTGTAATTTTTAAAGAAAAATACGTTCCGAAGACTCTTAAATTAGTTCTAGAACACCATTTTTATCATAAATCTGATACAAACGATGATACAAGAACATAACAATGCAATGCACATAAGTGGGGTACCCGGGTACCCGGGTGCCCAACGAAGGGGAAAACGCCGCGTGCCCAACCGAGGGTTAAGCAGCCCATAGACGCTCAACTTTATTTGTCAATACTTGTATGCAAATTGATTGACACCAATATATTTATTGTGTGTGGGCTACATTGAACTTCATATTTCGTGATGGTGGAACTTGTTGGGGATAAAGTATGGCAGATTTTTTATTGATAGGGTTTGGTTTCAAGATGTAGTAAATGGATCTTGTTTTGCTAATTATACGATTAGGATGCGGTATTTGCATGGATTCAGGCACTTTGGTTGTTCATTCATATGTTTAGGTTCTTGCTCACGATAGCACCATGCCATATTACAAATGCTGAGGTAGGTACCGAAGGATTTTTAAATGTATTCTATAATTCTTTTTATGCAATGTTCTTTAGAGTCAGAGAACTATAATCATCATCAACAGTCTGAGGCGTTTGTATAATGAACCCGACGTAGCGGAAAGTGTATGTAGAAAGCCTCACGATAGAAAATCTGTCATAGTGATCATTTGCATTATTATAAAACACTGTCTTTCGATCACTGTTTACAGATTAATATATTTTGGCAACAGCTGGTTGGAACCAGTTTTTCTTTTTCGGCTTGTGGATTGTGCACAATCGACAGACATATAATAACTTCGGTGAGCAAATTTTAGCAAACAAATCGTTAAATGTAGAATGCTGATGATAGAATCCTACAGTAGTGAATTGCATTTTTAAATTATTTCTTTATCTTATTATGTTTTCAGTATTGTGGAGCAATAGCGACTTACCTGGTCATTTTAATACAATTCAAAGAAGCCGACGATCATGTCACAATCTCTGGAAAAGCTGCTATCTAAAAGCTGGGAGTTTCCATAAACATACATATATTCGACTAGCAGAAGCGGTCAGAACGTGTCGCCACTCGATAATTAATGTTTTCACCATTATATTCTTATTCAATGGATTATATTGAATGGTTGTTTATTAAAATTTAATGTTATTTAAAACTTGCCTAAGAATTTTAAGTTTAGTGTTTTGGTAAACACTGCTCAAGTTATTATTTTTTGTTAAGTACATACGAACAACAAATCCTCTATCCTCTACTTACGAATGAACAATCCTTAATCTATTGCTTAAAGTTACGTAACACGACCTCCATAGTCAGAAAAAAATATATGAACCACCGAAAAACGTGAATTGGAAGAAAAATGTTCGAGATAACATGCAAAAAAAGTAGTTTATAAAGATGCATTTGTTTAGTTTCTGCACAGTTTTTCTACCTCCAAGGCAAACTTTAGTTCGATTCTAATAAAAACCACCTCGTTAACAATATGTAAAAATGAGAATCAAAATGTGGTTTGAATCGTCTTTCTCTTACCGAAGTAATTAAATTTATTCTACTACCATACGTTATCATTTCTCTTGAAAATTGTCGCGATCGGTTGGCTCATCCTCCGATGTTTCACCAGTGGAGCTCCTTCCAGATATCCCAAATTGTAATCGTTCCAACAGATCGGCCGCGACTGGCGCAAATTCTTCCCAGAAAGCATCAGGTTTGTTTCCATTGAATAGAGTTTCTTCGTCTACAATTGAAAAAAGGGATGCATAGAACCATGCACTGATTGATGGCACTTTTGCTTTATTTTTCAGTTTCTTACCTAGTGTCTCTGCTAGATCTTCGCATATACAATCAATGCTAGCTTGGCTCAATGTCTGCAGAATGTCCCCGGCGTCGATAAGATAGTTCCAGATTGCTTGGCAAGTGATGCCAGCCATAATCCAGTCACGTTTAGTTACACCGCGATGTAAGATTTGTCTCAGCATCAAGGGACCATCGAGCTCCTGAAACGGCACTCTTCGAGTCCAGTCACCTAGTACATTCACCAAAACGCCACATGCAGTTACTATGAGCTCATCGTCGTTCGAGCTGATACATCGTTTCAATATCAACAGTCCATTCTCCTCGTAAAATGCTTCCCGTATTACACTGTTCCTCGTCATATTGCCTAGAACGCGGGCAACTTCCGATCTGGTCGGGTTGTGGTCACTATTTAGAATACGACATAACGCACCACAGATAGCTTTCCAGTTTTGACCAATACTTCCGGTATTCGGGGCAGCTTCATGCGGCTCGTTCAATTCATAATAATAAGACAAGTTGTGTAAAGCTCCAAGGGTAGCGAAGAGCAGTTCTTCTAATTCCGATGTCTACAAATGAGAAAATGAAATGAAAAAAGACTTTTTATTATTGTGTCTGTTGTAGACATTTTCGATGATTTATTGATCATTCCACTTGCCTTTGGATTGATGGCGGCAAGTAACAATTTGAGCAGTATTCCTCCTAATGATTGCCGATTCGCCACAATTCTTACAAGTTTAGTCAACACGTCTACGATGGAATCGCCCATTTGATTGCGGATTGTGAAACGCTTTGTCGCATAATATTCTAATGCCGCTATCAATGCATCACATGAAACATCACAGTTGTAAAATTGTACACGGGCCACATCGCAACGAGCCATTATGTTCCCAAGAATGTACCCTAACCGATTAGAAGAAACAAGCTCTCTTTCTACTGACGAGCTCGTTTGCGTTACCGAGCCCAACAAAATACCCAGACGGGGGGCTGTTTCTGCAAGACGCTCGCAGCAGTCGGGGCGCTCCGACAAAACGCTTAGTGTACGAATGATATTCGCTTGCACTTCCGTCTCACTAATGCAAATCTCAGCAGCGCGCACTAGCAATGACACGGACTGATCGATTTGTGTTAGCTCTAATCCTCCCTTTACTTTGAATTCTGGGGAAGAAAGTCGGTCGTGTACGTGAGATAAAACGGTGCGCAATGCACCCGATAGCTGAAATAGCGCATGCAATGCTGGTCCGGTAATGCTTTTGGAAGAGGCGAAATCATTCATCATTTTTAAATGTAACACCATAAGCCGACTAAAGGACAGAATGTACTTAAATTTTTAAACGTATGGTGCGGAATGTTTATCCGCAGAGTAAAACGAATTCATCGGGCCAAGATGAGTGAAATCGGCCCATCCGTACTCAAGTTATGGGTGTACAAACTTACCGAACTTTAATTTATATACAGTATGTAAAAAAAGTTTATCCACCCGTTGCTAGCAACTTACAATTAGACTAGTTTATCATGGAAACCCTTAGCCTAAAAATTTGTATCACATATCAATCACACAAATTTTGTTTTTTATTCTTCTTTGCTATGCTTTTTACATGTTTGAAAAATACCTCCTAGAAACAAAGATATTACAAAAACAGTGGAGCAAGGTACGAAAAGCACGCAAAAAAGTTTATCCACCCTCATTTATTTTATTGTATGATGTTATAAAGTTTTTACTCCAAAATAAACAAATAATCATTTTTCCTTTCAATTTCAAAAATGTATTTTAGTTTGTTTATCCCAAAAACAGCTTTTGAGGCCTATTGGAAGGTTTTATGGCCACAAATAAAGGAGTTATGGACCTAAGAAGCTCCTAATAAGTTAATAGTCGTTCAGAGAAAATTAGAGCAATACTTGATCGGGAGCCGGCCATCATTTCTCTCGCCATTGACTAAATAACAAACGTGGCCTAATTATAGTAAAATGAATTAATTAAGCTCATTTGAACTTGAGAATGATTGAAATTCGAGAATTGAAGGTCATCTGCTTAACCTTTCTATAGAACCTTTTTTGATGAATCAGTTTTCTAGTAACTTAGGTCCAAAACTCCTTTATTTGTGGCGATAAAACCTTCCAATAGGCCTCAAAAGATGTTTTTGGGATAAACAAACGAAAAAAAACTTGTGTTTCTTTGTTTTTAGAAGGTATTTTTCAAACATGTAAAAAGCATAGTAAAGGTGAATAAAAAACAAAACTTTTGATATGTAATATAAATTTTTAAGCTGAGGGTTTCCATGATAAATCAGTCCAAAGGTAAGTTGCTTGCAAGGGGTGGATAAACTTTTTTTGTATACTGTATATATGTACAGGGTTACTGACATGAAGTACTGTAACCCTGTAACTGACATGTACAGTTACCTATGCAAAACACTATAACTTTTTTGTTTGAAATGATTTTGTATTGATTTCAAAGACAAAATTGTTTTAAAATAATCAAATTTTCAGAAACTATTCGCTTACTATTAGCTCGATGTGGCCACATTTAGCTCGACTATAGCCTTCCAACGGCCCGAAAAAAAAATTGATGCTGCACGAATGTGATCTTGATATTTTGGTTCGTTCTCGTACAATCGATTACATTAGCGCATCCATACTATCTTAGTTTCTAGTCCTCACCTTGCTCCCTAACTTGGACCAGACCAGGACCAGGATCAATAAAAACAGTTGAAGAGCGCCCATCAGCGGTCATAGCGGTCCAAGCCAACAATTGCGATGAGAAATTGCTACGAGTGGCAGTACTTAGGCTCAAATTCAAGTATAAACCATCGATCAAGTAAACACGATCGTTTTTAGAGGATATAGACTGATTAAATTGAAAATATTTCTCATCGGAGAACACAATGTTTGAAAATTCGCCACGTTCGTGCAAGCGCAACAACTCCTTTGCTCGTTCGCACCGAACTTTTTTCTGTTGCGGTGTAAGATTGTGTCCTTTTTGGAAGTTGTAAGGCTCAACCTTGAGATCATTTTTCATTATGGGTTGTATAGGATCGAGCGAAATTTTCATATCTTTTGCGAGGACTTATTTTTTTATGGACTGCGACGCGGATTTCGTTGAATTCTGGCCTTCACTTTCCGAATCATTTCTGGCGATGTTGTTTGTTTTGGTCCACTTCCATAGCGTTTTGTAATGCTATCAGTACCATTGTATCGATTTATGGAGCGATACACAAACATTTTGATCATTTTAAGGTGACTGAGCTCACGAATTATAGCTGAAGGTTGTGATTTTCCAGCCACATAAACGCCATCACTGCTATTATGTTTGAATTACATCACGATAGAAAAAATCTACAAAACGACGCAAATGCTTTTGGTAGCTTGTAAACAACATATTAAACTATAACTAAAACAATTTTGGCGTCGATATTACGAGCGGTTTGAAAGATACAGCAGTGTGAATTTGGTAACACTTCATATCAGTAACCCTGTAGATGGACACTGACAATCAAAACGTTAGCCTCCGGAAAATTTCTTCCAAGTAACAATACACATTGAGCCTTGTATGAAGCGCGATTTGTCAAATATCAGTATCTTTGACAATTTCGAATAATCGTAATATTTTACACATGAGTCTTTTATACAAAAAATTCAC
>NC_064878.1:33229095-33234095 GCF_943734665.1 Anopheles aquasalis | reverse complement strand
CACAGTGCAACTATTCATGATCCTCATACCTACGCTCTAAACACTCATGGTTTGCGCAAAAGTAAAATCAACCATTTCAGACATCCACAATCCGTAGTGCCAATATCAATTTGTGTAATGATATTGATCTGCTATGTAACATTTGGCGCTGTACTGTTTCATAAAATACAGCCATGGGGCGTTTTAGAAAGTCTTTACTTTTGTTTCACTTCGCTCGGAACCATAGGATTTGGTGATCTTATGCCCAAGGGTAACCTTGCGCAATATACTGCGTCTGCTTACATCATTATTGGCATGGCAGTTGTGGCCATGTGTTTTAGTCTTATCCAAACGGAACTGATAATATGGTTGAAAAAATTTGCTATTCCGGAACCTTCCACTACGGAAGACGTTGCACTTGTATCTGCGACCATGACACCGGTTAAATCCTGACAACGATATAATGATTTCACACTCAACGAATACAATTCACTTCCTCGTCGTTCGAGCACGTTTCATCGCAACACACCTGCCAGAAGGTCAACAGGAGTAATGGAAAATCATATGGAATACTTCGTACCTCGTAGTGTTAGCGAATTCAATCTTTCTGGTGTCGGGGATCTGGCGCTTCCACCGACAAAGCGAAGTATAGTTTCTCAGCACGCAGTTAGCTCAACTATGATCTCCGTACCAAAACCGAGGGAAAAAATGGTAACATTTGAGGATGAGTCCAAATGTGTTCATGGTATACCAGGCACGCCAAGGAAAGGAACCCTGAGCAACGATGTGTTTATGTGACGAGACGAGTTTACCACTGAAGAAACGACGAAGCACCAATGCTTGGAAGATGTGATTAAAGTTTGAAAGGCTCTAAGTATCTTCTGCAAATCTCAACTTTTCACTAAAAAGTTCCCACAATTTGATGCAGTTCATGAAAATCATTCCTACATGTTTCTGTCGTTCAAATGCAGTTGAAGAATACTTTTATAACATTTGTTAAGATATAATCTTTAAAGAAGAAATAATTTATTTCATCAAATGAAAGACACAGATGAATGAAGTCAAACTAAGACTTTTTATAGCGATGACCAATATTGTTTCATACAACTGCAATAGTTTTGAGGTTCCATCTGTTTTTATTCAAGTGATCACGAAGAAAATTCGGCAAAAGAAAGCTTTATATCTTTCAGAAACAAAATGATCAAAGGTGTGTATTAGCCAAATCTGTTACACTCATTGATAATTACAGCATAAACGGACGCATACAATTTAAAAGAATACAAATCTTAACAATGTAGTCCGAATCCGAATAATTTGTGTAGCGTTTACGTACACTGTACATAGGGAGCTGAAATGTGTTGTATGGCTATTTAATAAATAACAAACTTGAGAATATCCTTGTAATTTTCTTTCAATTTAAATTATCCTACTTATACGCTGCGCCTGAAAAAAAAATCGATTTGCTGTTCCAGCTCAACAGAGAGTCCAGGAAGTCACATACAAAACGATGCTTTATAAAATCGTCCGCCAATAATGCCTCCATAGAGGATCGTAGCTGCAACAAAAAGCACCTCTTTGTGGATCGCAACTTTTTGCTTTTTGCCAGAGAGGAACACATTCATGGAGCAGGTCGATGGAGCGCTAGCATCGTTAGTGGGAAAATCATACGACCCTATGGGAAGTGGGGATATGCGTTGGCCTTAGTACTGTACGTGAACTTCTGATTTTATCATTACCTGTTCCAATCGTTTTATTTGGGATCGAAAACTCGAAATTAGGGATGATGAACTTGTTGGTAGGAGGAATAGCTAAGGGGTGCTAACGAGAAGCAAGTGAGTGGTTTATTAGTTAGTGGGAGTCGCACACCTGTGGTGTTTTTGCCCAGGTTCGTATAGTATGTATTCCACAGTGCTTTTTAAAAAGGCGGGAAGGGGGAGTACGAAAAGGGGAAATAGAACACTTCTAAAATCCCTTAAATCGAAAAAATGGGGGTTTTCCGAAAGACTTACATTGCTGCATGTTCGTTAGTTTTAAATTTGAGTTTTCAAAACCAATTCGCCCCTACTTTGAATTCGCCGGAAGCTACAGTGATGATCGTTAAAGTATGGGCACTTTGTTTTGTTTTGGTTTTTTTCTTCCATTTCGAGCTCGTTCCGTAAAATCGCATTGAAGATGAGATTTTTTTAGATTTTTTGGACGAAAAAACGGTGTTTTGGTGAAGATAAAAGTGTGTTCCGTACGCTAGACAAATCTTCACGTCGTCGTGCGCGATCTGCATCATTGGCTACAAAAGTATTTCTCTACTTTCAGATGGCCAGCTGCTTCTTTCGCACTTTCCCCATTAACCGCGGAGCGACCAAATCCTTATCATTCAACTACTTTTTACGATACTATGCAAGCTGCCCTCGTTGCTGGAAGTGCAGTAGCGAAGGATCCAAAGATAAATTCTTCTGCAGTTCATGTGGAGTTCTGCTGAAAGTTGCAAAGCATGAAGTAAACTTGTCCGACTGTTTCCCTTTTTACCGTGAGTGATTGATTTCCAATCTTTCTTTTTTAGAATTACTTCGCTTTACTGGATGTTGCGAAGAGATATAACGTTGACCTAGTTGCTTTAAAAAAGAATTTTAGGAGTATTCAAAACCAGATTCATCCGGACAAATTTGCGCAACAAACACCCGAAGAGAAACAGCTGGCTCTAGAATGGAGTGCACTGATCAACAAGGCATACAAAACCCTTACGAAATCTGTAGATAGAAGCCAGTACTTATTAGAACTACAAGGGATTACCATATCGGAAGACAATAGCCACATTGATCAATCGTTTTTGATAGACATGATGGATCTTAACGAATCCATAGATGAGGCTCGTGACTCGGAACAACTACAACAACTAAAAGCTCGCATTGAAAATTTAATACAAAATCAAACTCAGGACATTGAACAATCTTTCCAAGCAGATGATCTTGAGAGGGCTAAGCAAAGTGTGATCCGCCTAAAATATCTTATCAATATTGAATCAAAAACTAAAGCAAAGGTTTTGCAACAAAGTTTGCAAACGAAATAAGCATTGTCCGTGTGGAATGAGTCGTGAATTAGTTCGGTTGCTCATCTCTGCCACGAATCCGGAGGCGGGTCAGCAACGTTAGGCCTTGGCTTGTGTGTATGCCTATTCGTAAATCAAAACCAAAAAATAAACGCCAATTGTTGTTGAGTCGCTAAAGGAAGAGGACTACATTAATGGCACTACTCTTTGCTTTTCCCGCTCGATACATCAGCCTCGGCCGTCCCATAGAGAACTAGCTGCAGTCGCTGCAGCTCTTTCTCCAACTTTGATCTTTGCATTCAAATCCAACGTCCACCGGTCTAGTGTCTACAGCTCGCACAATTTCCGCCCTCCGGGTTTCAATCGGTGTGCGCCTTTTTGGTTGCCTCATTAGCATCCATCGTTTGGCTTCGTGTTCGACGCGAAAGGCCACCTTTCGTCCTACACCCGTTCGTACGCTTCCTTTTCGACTGGGAAGCAAATTTCTGTAAAAAGGAAGTATGCAAATTTCAAGTTTCAGCTATGAATGGCGGCAAACGTGTTTCATTTAACCCAACAACGGCCATTAACTATCATTTACCCTTTTGCCATTCACTCTAATCCATTCCCCCCCCCCCTCCTTTTCCCGCTGAACTCTACCCTTGCCCATAGTGCAAAACTGTTTTTGCGATGTTTTGCAAACTCTAGATGTTGTCGCAATATCTAGAGCAGTTTTCCATCTCGCTCTGTGAAAACATCGCCGTACCTTTCTGTGCATAAGAAAGCGGTAAAATCCGCTGTTGAAAACAAATTTTATTATTTTTTTCATTTTTAATTGTAATAAATTACAGAAACAACATTGAATGTTAAAACGTGGCCGATTGTTTTTAGTCTGGATATAACAAATTCCGCACCAAGAAAAAAAGAGAATTTTCCTTCTTCTTCTCCTCTTGGTCTTTCGCTGTTGGTCGCTTTGTTGACATTCGAGAGATTTTTTGGGTGTCAAACGAAATTAATGGAATCGGGACCCACGAACAAATCGGAAAATATCTCTTTTGCGTTGTGATAAGGCTGAACATCGCTATTGTTTCAGCATCAGCATGGATCCGGTGTTGGTGAAGAATATAGAGCTGGACAAAATTTGTCGAATCTGCCTGGTAGTAAAGAAAGAAATGCGTCCTCTCTTTGGCGAAATGGTGGCTGAAATGCTTATGGAAATAGCTAAAATTGATGTAATTGCAAGCGACCAGAGGATACCGATAGGTTTTGAATGGTTTTAAACGTTTCCAAACTGATTGCAGATTGAAAACAGTGATGGCTGGCCAGACAAAATTTGTGTTCAATGCATACATCAAGTGAGCCGTTGCCACGCGTTTAAGACCCGAGTAGAAAAATCCGATATTGCACTCCGCCAGTACATTAAAGGAATCACTGTGCTGGATGATCATCAAGTGAAGAGCAACATAACCACGATCGAGCTGCCAAAACTGACCCTCAGTTCTCCTAAATTGCAACCAATTACCCAACCAGTAGCTACACATCTTCATGAGCTGCATCTACATCGGGCTGAGCCTATTCAAACGGAAGCTCCATCGGTTCCGACCATGATACTAACTGGCACACAGCTGATCAATGGACCACAGATAATCAACGCGGGGCACATAATAACTACGGCCACTGGGCAACAAATCCTACAAACGACCCCACAGTACCAGGCTACGCAGATAGGGCAATTTATACACGGGCCAAACAACACTGTGCAAATGATAACGCACAATGGAAACCCCGCACATGTCCTACAGATCCAGCGGACAGTTGATGATTGTGAGATAATTGTGCAACCCGAAATGACTGAGTCACAGTACTTAGAAAATGGTAACATCGTTGCAGTATTATTGTACTGAGCTTTTAGTAAATGCATCGATTTACTTTATTTCTAGTATCAACTTTGCCAATGATGGTAGCAGCACCTAGTACAGCGATTCCAACCGATCAACTG
>NC_064878.1:33214095-33226595 GCF_943734665.1 Anopheles aquasalis | reverse complement strand
GCAGAAATAGTCAGTGAAGCAAAAAATATGCTAGTGGGAGGTTTGTTTTTTTGCATTAGGTCACTACAAAAACACGATGAAAGAAATCCGATTCGATTGCAGCATGTGGAACAAGACTTGTGTCGGCCCGGCGACCAATTACACCGCGCGATCCTAGAAGGCAGCTTTACGGGCGAATCGCCCCACCGGAACGCCCCCCCAGTGCCATCAATTTAAAATACCTCCAGCAGCCGTTACCTGCACTAGAACCTATCGTTACGAGTGCGCCTACAACGAATGTTGTTCGCTTTGATGGACTGGTGGATTGTTCAAAGGGTAATTGTGGTGGACTGGTCCGAGCAACTTCGATGAATGGGAGAGAAAAGCTTCCAGCTATCAGTAATATGGTTGTTTCACAAGTTTCTTTGGAAAACAGTAAGTATGATATTTGTTTGTACAGGTATCGTTAAATACATTAGCAGATAGGATTTAAACAAAACTGTTTAAATGTATTCGTCGCCATGAATAGAAAACTAATGACAAAGCATTGCTCCGGTGGGTGCAGTAAAAACAGTACAATTGGCATACTGCGTTCTCTTTTTCTTCCTGGAATATAGTCGCCTCTTTAAAAAAGGATCAGGTTGATGAGAAAACGGCAAAGGTAATCGATTTTCAACAAATGGTACAAACTAATAATACAGCCAGCATCGTGAAGAATCATCCGTTGAAAAGAATTCAGCTGAAATCGACCGATGATCATGTTCAATCAACCGACGCAGCTGGGCATCGTGGTTTCGTAAGTCAATATTTTTTCATAGATGACCGTGAATAAAATGTGATATTTGTCGTAATTAATCTGTAATTTCAGGAGCAATCCAAGTCACTAAGTAAGCAAAACAATGAACTGCTCATACCTTCCTCAACCGAATCTCTTCTGGAAATGTTGAAGAGTTACGCTGGACTAAAGGAATGCAACGACACTACAGATGCGCAAATCAATGCGGTATGTGAAAATGAAATTAGAAAAAGTTATGGTTACGACTAAAATAATGACTGAGAGAAGATATTGATTTATCCTTGAATATTGTTATACATTGTCCGTATCGTTCTGTTTCAGCTTCTTTCCTATTCAATCCTAAGTTATCTGATAAACCTTCTTTTCTACTGATTGACTACACATTCTGCTGTTATCACCTCCGATACAGCCAACTATATGCTGGCTCTGCCACCTTTAATTGTCCTTATGTTCCTTTAAGTGTATTTAACTATTGACTTATTCCGTTTTCGGATTATTTTTTAAAGATATTGAATGAGCTGTTTACAAGAGTCAAAGGATCAAAAGGAGCTTGGCGTGGAGCGGTTTTGGGTGTCCTCTATGGTTTGGTAGAAGCTGCATCACCCAACATTTTGCTCTCAGTCGCATGCATTGTACTGGCGGTAAGCTATATCTAGAAGTGTTATCGGTAAAACAATCATTATGCATCTGTGGCTCTGTTTCATGAATTGATACAGATGAATGTTACCGGAAGCAACCTCACTGGCGCATGCAAACTAGTCTTTAAAATTGCCCGTAATGAGCACAACGATGCCTTGTTTATGGAGAGCGACGTACCAGGTAATGGTAAAAAATGCTCTTAATTAAAATTAAATTTCAATAAGAAACCGTCAACAACAATTACAGAACTATTGGTGGATGGGCTCGGACGAGCGTCTCCAATAGATGACCCAGAAGCATGCATTTATGGATATGGCGCGGTTCGTTTTCTTGCTGGAGCAGCTAATGAAGATTCCGATGGCCAACACTATTCTTCGCAGTTCTTAGCTAAGCGTATGGTTGATCATGGTCTTTGTCAGCTTATGGTGTTACATTTAAAAATGATAAATGATTTCGCCTCTTCCAAAAGCATTACTGGACCAGCATTGCATGCGCTATTTCAGCTATCGTGTGCATTGCGCACCGTTTTATCTCACGTACACGACCGACTTTCTTCCCCAGAATTCAAAGTAAAGGGAGGATTAGAGCTAACACAAATCGATCAGTCCGTGTCATTGCTAGTGCGCGCTGCTGAGATTTGCATTAGTGAGACGGAAGTGCAAGCGAATATCATTCGTACACTAAGCGTTTTGTCGGAGCGCCCCGACTGCTGCGAGCGTCTTGCAGAAACAGCCCCCCGTCTGGGTATTTTGTTGGGCTCGGTAACGCAAACGAGCTCGTCAGTAGAAAGAGAGCTTGTTTCTTCTAATCGGTTAGGGTACATTCTTGGGAACATAATGGCTCGTTGCGATGTGGCCCGTGTACAATTTTACAACTGTGATGTTTCATGTGATGCATTGATAGCGGCATTAGAATATTATGCGACAAAGCGTTTCACAATCCGCAATCAAATGGGCGATTCCATCGTAGACGTGTTGACTAAACTTGTAAGAATTGTGGCGAACATGTGCGTGAACGGTCTTGTAGGATATGGAATGAGCAATCGGCAATCATTAGGAGGAATACTGCTCAAATTGTTACTTGCCGCCATCAATCCAAAGGCAAGTGGAATGATCAATAAATCATCGAAAATGTCTACAACAGACACAATAATAAAAAGTCTTTTTTCATTTCATTTTCTCATTTGTAGACATCGGAATTAGAAGAACTGCTCTTCGCTACCCTTGGAGCTTTACACAACTTGTCTTATTATTATGAATTGAACGAGCCGCATGAAGCTGCCCCGAATACCGGAAGTATTGGTCAAAACTGGAAAGCTATCTGTGGTGCGTTATGTCGTATTCTAAATAGTGACCACAACCCGACCAGATCGGAAGTTGCCCGCGTTTTAGGCAATATGACGAGGAACAGTGTAATACGGGAAGCATTTTACGAGGAGAATGGACTGTTGATATTGAAACGATGTATCAGCTCGAACGACGATGAGCTCATAGTAACTGCATGTGGCGTTTTGGTGAATGTACTAGGTGACTGGACTCGAAGAGTGCCGTTTCAGGAGCTCGATGGTCCCTTGATGCTGAGACAAATCTTACATCGCGGTGTAACTAAACGTGACTGGATTATGGCTGGCATCACTTGCCAAGCAATCTGGAACTATCTTATCGACGCCGGGGACATTCTGCAGACATTGAGCCAAGCTAGCATTGATTATATATGCGAAGATCTAGCAGAGACACTAGGTAAGAAACTGAAAAATAAAGCAAAAGTGCCATCAATCACTGCATGGTTCTATGCATCCCTTTTTTCAATTGTAGACGAAGAAACTCTATTCAATGGAAACAAACCTGATGCTTTCTGGGAAGAATTTGCGCCAGTCGCGGCCGATCTGTTGGAACGATTACAATTTGGGATATCTGGAAGGAGCTCCACTGGTGAAACATCGGAGGATGAGCCAACCGATCGCGACAATTTTCAAGAGAAATGATAACGTATGGTAGTAGAATAAATTTAATTACTTCGGTAAGAGAAAGACGATTCAAACCACATTTTGATTCTCATTTTTACATATTGTTAACGAGGTGGTTTTTATTAGAATCGAACTAAAGTTTGCCTTGGAGGTAGAAAAACTGTGCAGAAACTAAACAAATGCATCTTTATATACTACTTTTTTTGCATGTTATCTCGAACATTTTTCTTCCAATTCACGTTTTTCGGTGGTTCATATATTTTTTTCTGACTATGGAGGTCGTGTTACGTAACTTTAAGCAATAGATTAAGGATTGTTCATTCGTAAGTAGAGGATAGAGGATTTGTTGTTCGTATGTACTTAACAAAAAATAATAACTTGAGCAGTGTTTACCAAAACACTAAACTTAAAATTCTTAGGCAAGTTTTAAATAACATTAAATTTTAATAAACAACCATTCAATATAATCCATTGAATAAGAATATAATGGTGAAAACATTAATTATCGAGTGGCGACACGTTCTGACCGCTTCTGCTAGTCGAATATATGTATGTTTATGGAAACTTCCAGCTTTTAGATAGCAGCTTTTCCAGAGATTGTGACATGATCGTCGGCTTCTTTGAATTGTATTAAAATGACCAGGTAAGTCGCTATTGCTCCACAATACTGAAAACATAATAAGATAAAGAAATAATTTAAAAATGCAATTCACTACTGTAGGATTCTATCATCAGCATTCTACATTTAACGATTTGTTTGCTAAAATTTGCTCACCGAAGTTATTATATGTCTGTCGATTGTGCACAATCCACAAGCCGAAAAAGAAAAACTGGTTCCAACCAGCTGTTGCCAAAATATATTAATCTGTAAACAGTGATCGAAAGACAGTGTTTTATAATAATGCAAATGATCACTATGACAGATTTTCTATCGTGAGGCTTTCTACATACACTTTCCGCTACGTCGGGTTCATTATACAAACGCCTCAGACTGTTGATGATGATTATAGTTCTCTGACTCTAAAGAACATTGCATAAAAAGAATTATAGAATACATTTAAAAATCCTTCGGTACCTACCTCAGCATTTGTAATATGGCATGGTTCTATCGTGAGCAAGAACCTAAACATATGAATGAACAACCAAAGTGCCTGAATCCATGCAAATACCGCATCCTAATCGTATAATTAGCAAAAGAAGATCCATTTACTACATCTTGAAACCAAACCCTACCAATAAAAAATCTGCCATACTTTATCCCCAACAAGTTCCACCATCAAGAAATATGAAGTAGCTACTAAATGCAGCAGGCAAGAACCTAACACTGCAAGCAATGCAATTCCAAACGTTCTGGGGGGAAAATAGGTTTTATTACAAATGTGAAAAAACAACAATTTTGCACTATTACCTACTTTGAAACGAGAACAATGGCATACGAAAGCGAGGCGTGTATTGTTGCAAGATCTGTAATTATCCGACATGCTGCATATTTGCGATGTTTATGAAATCCTGCAAATACATGGAAAACACGTTTTCCACAATCAATAATAACTAAATGAATGCAATGTATTTCAGAGTGAGGTGTAATACTATCGTACCATGCAGTACATTTTTAACGCCAGTTTCGGTGGAATAGTCTATAGTTGATACGGTTTCCCTTAAATTACGATTGATGATGGATATTTGAGAGACTTCTGCTTGAGTAGTTCTGTCAACTAAACGACATTGTAATATGGAAAGATTATTTTCAACAAATGATTGACCATCTCATGTATGATGCCATACATTCAGATATCATCTCCAGTAGAATTATGTTTAATTCACGATATCGACTGGCGATACCCAGAGCAGCTTGCGCAAACTGGACGTGGAACATCATTAGTATGAAGTATAAGCAGTAGAATGGAATGTATCCCAAAACATTCGTACCTAGGGGCGAGGAAAAGGTCAATAACAAACAATAAAATGTCCCTTTAATCAGATTAAACTGAGATTTGCTCACTCGAATCATTGTACTCATTTTTGATCTTGTCCGCTATTCTATACCATACCCATATGTCTAAAGCTAAGGAAAAAGAATCAAAAAGCAAGACATGATTTGTTCAAATGAGATAATCGAGTTCAACCCAGATTGCAAACCTGCTTACAGAGTGCCCCGATTATGATGAAGCTGACTAGACTTAGCATTACAATACCCTTTTGTTTTTCTCTGGAACAAATAGGATTTTTTTTATAAAGATCAAGAATATCATCAATCTGCAACAAAATAAAAAAATGAAAGGTGAAATAAGCAATGGATAGTTTTTAAATATCCCTCCTTTGTCTTTTAATTTCGTGCATATAATTAATTTTTATACATGTTTGGCCGCTCACCTCAGTTAATCGTTGATTTAGTTCCAGAACAAAGCGATGGCCTAATAATCCACTGAGTGTACCGCAAATGCACGCAGAAACTACAACCGATACATCCAAAATGGTGACCACTTTAGACGTTGCAGTTTTCATTCTGAAAACGAATCTTAGAAAACGATCGCTTATAGACCTATATTGAACCAAAACTGCACAAAAAGAAGCTTTTTTTTTTAGTTGGTATCTTACGGACGGAGCCGTATATATTAGAAAGATAGAGGAAGATAGAGTATAAACAGTAAAGGGAACAGGCATTTCCTCCTGCCCCACGGACCCACAAAAAGAAGCTTATTATGTCACAATATCACTTTACCCACCGTATAGGCTTTTTCGATGTTACGTCGAAAAAGATTCCCTTGTATGTAAGCCCAGCTTGCCAGAAAGATTTATAATCATAAACATCAGTATAACAAGAAACAGAGATAATAGAGAAAATGCTACCTAAACAGAACACCAGGAATAAACTGTAAAGCACGAGAAATATATTGCGCCGAAAATCTACTATTTGGCCTTTGGATGTACGCTTTATCCGGTAAGGTGCGAGACCGAATAATCGGCTCATGTAGAAAATTACTTTCGTTGGCTCTGATATTTCCATTGCAGAATTTACACAACTACTCGTTGTTAGTGCCATGGCGAAACCCTTTTATAGTAAACTAAAAGGCGAACGTAACCGGCGAATATTGATTACGCAACGGCTGTTTGTAAGTGGTGAAGCAATTGTTTACTTTGCTTTCACAAGCAATCCACCAAGTTCCAAGCCCAAGTATATTACTATAATTGAAATATCTGTCGTGCTGCGTTGTTTGGGCCACTCCCAGGAAGTGCGAAGCATTGCGAATAAGAGCGATGATTATTGTACACCTTCATAATTTATTTAGTCTGCCTACTTTATGTTTGTTTATTGCTTGCCAATCACTGACGATATCATTAGCATTAGCAGGATTTTTCCGGAGTGTTTATTGACCAAAGCAAATGTAAAACTACAGACTACACAATTTCACACACAATCCACTCCAATGCAAAAAAATCTAGTAAGTATGCAATTTAACACAGTTTACTTGAACACATCAACGATAACGGCCAGCAGAGAGAATTTCAAACGGAAATAAAGATAGGAAAAAAGCTTCATTGGATCAGTAAACATATGAAAGATCCAGTAGCTGGAAAATAGAGTACGTTAAGGCTCCATAAAACGATTACGGATAATGGATTACGGCAGGATTATAGGTCATAAGGTAACACCTAAGGCAGACATACTTCAAACTCATATTAGAATGTGGGCCACAGCCAGGCAGCATGGCACGCTATTTTGTAGTGTATGTTGAATTATTGAGAAAATGTTTCTTCATTCACCTTTTCAAACAATACTAGTACTGCAGATAAATCGCCAATCACCAATAGAATAAAATTATATAGTACACTAGAGTTCTCGGCAAACTTCGTTATGCCATTCGACTCTTGAGGCCTTTATTTAAGATGAGGATTTATAGTTTATAATGCAACATAAAAATGGAAACGGTTTTTAATGTTCTGATGCCTCCAATGATACTGATGACCAACATCCAATAATTGCCATCACAATCGGCGAGTTTCGAAACGAAATTTCTCGACGACTCGTAAGTTTGTACGCCCATAACTTGAGAACGGATGGGCCGATTTCACTCATTCTTTGAGCGATGAATTCGTTTTACTTTGCGGATAAACATTCCGCACCATACGTTTAAAAATTTTAAGTACGTTCTGTCCTTTAGTGGTAATTTGGAACTCAATTTTGCCCCCGGTTTCTACTTTACAGCCTACTTGATTCGATATTATTTCAACACATTAAATGGCAACCTTTCAGCTCCAATGCCCACTGCGTTCAATTCGATATAGTTGCTCTAATTTGATCATCGTCGCCTACTGTGGTACTTTCTCCAGTGATCACAAAATCAGTTTTTAATTTTTTACTTCCATCGGACCGATGATTCGTCAAGTGATTTAAGTTTGGTAATTATTGTGGTTTGAATAAAAACTACGGTGAGTACATCAACAACTATTTTTGATAAGAAAAAAATAATTTGATTTTAATTAAATCATTTCATAGACAGAAAAAATGCCTTCAATCAGAAGATCACTTAAAGGATTGCGCCGTCGAAATTCAAAAAAACTGCCACTAATCCGTAGAAACCAGACCTTTGAGCAACGGGATCAAGCATGTTTTCAGCTTCAATTGCGTATGTCTGAAAATCAAAATCAAGATCTCAAGAACAACGAGAAAGGATTAATGATAGCGAAAGACGAAGGCAGCAATGAAATCAAGACCAGGGTCGCATATGTGGAACTAATGCGAATTCTCCCGTGGTTCAGTTACATCGTGCCGCATTGCTATATGGTTCTACGATCTCCTACAATGAAATGTGTGTTGAAAAAGGGAAGATGGATGAGGTGTGCTAACATTTCCCAAAAATTTCGTTTCGAAACTCCCCGATTGTGATGGCAATTATTGGATGTTGGTCATCAGTATCATTGGAAGCATCAGTACAGTAAGAACCGTTTCCATTTTTATGTTGCATTACAAACTATACATCCAACATCTTAAATGTAGGCCTCAAGAGTTGAATAGCAGAACGAAGTTTGCCGGGAACACTAGTAGTATATAAGTAAGGTACTATTATTTTAAGAATGGTCTGCATTAAAAAAGATACATTAGCAAATGTGCAATATCAAATTATCAAAATGTTTCAACAAAACTAGATTAAATGAAATCCGTTGAATTTCCCAATAAAGTTTGAATTTTTTTCTATAAAAGTTAGATCTCATATATTTGTTTTGCACCAAAAGCGAGGTTTTGTGTGTATGTGTACTGAGCAAGCCTTTATCACAGTGACAATCTGGGAATATTGCTGCCATTGCGCAAGTCTAGAAAACTGTCTTTGGATTTTTTGTTTTCCATCGTTGTCTAGTCATTGCCATCTCCTTTAGTTTGTTTTGTACGGTATTCATATCTCTCTCCTACACGTTAAAATGTTGTGTTATTCTAATCTGCAAAACGATTGAGCAAGGCTGATGCTTTCAGACCGAAAACGGTACAGTTTCATGTAAGAAGTCCAGGGCTCAACTGGTTTTTGAGTATTCTACGTAATTTTACGATAATTACGATAAGGTATGTATTTGAGGCATAATCGACGTAGAATTGGCCTTATCCTTAGAAATATTATGATATAGGCGTAGAAAAAAAATGGATCGTATAGAGCCCCGGTTATAACATAACACTGTTCTTAAAGTAAAAGTTGACAGCAGTGCAGTTAATAGCTAAAGCCGACATTAATGGGTTCCTGACTGTGATTAATATGTTACCAATAGTGCCCTCGTTTCCAATATTTTCTATCCTTTGTTGTTCTTCTAATCAGATTGATTGTGCCCGATAATCGATTTCGTGTGTCCAAAGCCATTCTTCTAATGAACAGCATAGTGATTAGTATTACAATATTTGTACATTACAAATAATAATGTATTAGTTATTGTTGACTATAGGTAAAGGTCCGAATTAGGAAACCAATTTCTATGGTACAGGTACAATAATTGATTTATAATGTAATTATTTTCAATAGATTTTTATTTTATTTTTAAAACTTGTAAATCTATTATTTCACCGTTTATATTTTTTATTTTTAAAACTTGTAAGCTATTATGTAAAGTATATTTTTAAAACTTGTAAATCTAATTGCGAACAACCACACGTATATTTGCTGTGTGATAGCCAAATGCTCATTATACCAAATGTTTTGAAGAAATTATATCGATAAAGTATTAGATATATGAAAAGAAAAAACATTGACTTGAACATGAATAGTTATTAGTTTTAATTTTTCATTTTATTAATTAATGATTGTCCAATCGATATTACAGTTCAGACATGGAATTAACGCTACTGATACTAACTTTGAGTACAACAATGATGCTGTGTTCGACTTCGTTTGGTGACGGCATAACAACAAATATCCCTACGACATCGCAAAAAGCAGTAGATACAACCTATTCTTCTATGGGCAATAAGGACACCACTCCTATGCAGGATTCGATATTCCCTATACAGCACACGAACAGCATTCCAACGGAACAGACGAGAACATCCACATTGACACAAGCCAATGGAATTAGTGGGGCAGTTTTAATACATGCTCCTACGGATGCTTCAACTATAATATTTTCACCACCATCGTCACCTCAGCCAGCCTACATATCAAATATTACAATTTTTGTCCCCACACATTCCACGGTCATGCCTACTGTTCGTTCAGACTTTATTGAAAGTCTGCCTATAGATGTGTCAACTGTTGAAGACAAGCAGATTGGTCCAGGTGGACCTACTCAACAGGAAAGCATCGGCATTCAAAGAGCGCTCTGTTGGTTGAGAGAAAAACGGCTGCCCGACTACAGCTGGGGCAATGATACACATATGGTAATATTGGCTAAGGAATTATCGGGTGCTCGGGATCCATCTGAGAGTGACAACCCAATACAAATTGTGTTGGATTTGGAGAACCTGCTTTCAATCAAGCAAATGGACATCGAGGTCATGACTATGCTAGATAGGCATCACTCTACAGCCAAGCTACCGCACACCGATCACATAGCGAAGTACATCCTGGCAATGGGTGGCTTGTGTAAAGATGCGCGTCATTTCTATGGGCACGATCTAGTAGCTACCCTCGAGCAACATGAGCATGATCAAGGAAAGGAGTATGAGTTTGCGCTAACAGCCCTTGCCATTTGCAGTTCAGCTACTCATGTTCGCAAGCGCCAAATTCGACGATTATTAGATATTGCCAGTGGAGAGGTCAACGATGTTGGTGTGTATTCTGTAAATAGAAAAAAACTGCTGCTGTAACCGATTAAAAAAAAACATTTCGGCCCTATTCCAATTTTATAGATACTATAGCGATGGTCCTATTGGCCTTACGGTGCATCGTAACAGACCATCGACATCGGCATTTACAACACTTTGTACGGCGTCCTGCGCGGGGGTTGGCCTCTCTCCAAGGTCCACAAGGCAGTTTTGGCTCATTACGCAGTACCGCTCTAGCGATGCAAGCGTTACAGGATTTGGAGCCCGATCCGGCCGGAAAATGGAACCGTACCGCTGCCTCCGGATGGTTACTGAGTAAGCAGCGTCCCGATGGAGGCTGGACTGAGGAACCTCTGCAGGATGGGCAGGTTAGATATTTGAACTCCAACTGCGCATCATTATGTTTAATTACAAACATTGTATTTCACAGGATGCTAGCATTGGAATCGGATTAACGGCGGACATCGTGTTGGCTCTCGGTTGGCGAGGCCTAGGTGCAGTGCGTGCTCTGCAATGTGATCACGTAATGCGCGAATCAAATGAGCCATCTGAAAACGGTGAACCCAAGCTGGCCCCTCCTGTCGGTATTCTTTCGCCTGTTGAGGAAACTGAGCCGCGTAACGTTTCATACACCTATACCCTATGGGTGGGTACAAATGAAACTGAGGAATATTTTCTTGACTTGACATCGCCCAAAAATACGACATTCTTTCGTGCAATGATGCAAGCAGCATCTATAGATCCAAGGTATGAATCCACGATGGGCCGGAAGCTTGATATTGAAAGCCGGTTAAGCGAGGTAGTCGGGCTAAAACGTTATTCGTGACTTTTTTTATGAATACTAATCCTTCCAAGACTATTTGTATTTTTGATAAATCAGAGTAAAACTTGCATCTGGCAATCATGGCATAATATTCTTGAAAAGATGTAGTTTAATGTGGCATTCAGACGACGAATTTATGTTATATGGTTTTGCCAAAAAAATCATTAAAAATGAGCCTTTTTTGGTCCGAGTTAACCGCCTAATGAACACTATTTCTTGCATTCCAGATTTTCCTTTGAAGCGAGGGAGTGGCCGAACGGCCATTACGTACATACATTGGCTGGTATGAGGGAAGAACCAAAAAGGTAATAAAAGTACTGAAAGTACATTACTTGTCACTACACACTACACTACACTTTACAGCTATCATTTTTGGTTGCTTTACCGTCTACCTGAAAGACCGGATACAAAAAATCCACCAGGAAATCAACTAATAGCACCGTTAGGTACGTAAATTTTGAGTTGGGGTTTTGCCGTAGTTTTGTAAATGTAAACAAGTAATTTAATCAAACATTTGTCAACTGTCCCTGTTTTCTTGAAGGCGTGGATGAATTACTCGTAGAGGATGGAGAACACTACTTGTACTGGTACAAGAAGCTGTAAGCAATGTGTAATCGATACATCGTATTCCACATCATACTATACATACCAAACCAGTTATTTAGTCACGCAGCCATCAAGCAAATACAGATTATTTGAGACGTATATGAGTACACGCAATATAACGGATTACACATCCGCTTATCAGTGCTATCAAAATCCATACAACCGATACATTAGAAACTGAATGGAATGGAATGAAAAGAACCGCTCATTTTATAGATAAAAGAATCTATAAAGAGCTCATTTTATAGATAGCACAAAAAATGGTAGGAAATCGTTGCTACACTCACGCAGTACAACAAAATGGCATAAGTTAAGTTGTCAGCTTTAAAGTAATGCATAAACCGATACATGACGTACGCAAGTAAAACTTAGTTGATAGGTTGACAAAGGCAAGAAATACCTTTTTCTCAAACGGGAACAGAAGCGAAAATGTGGACCATCGGTGAGT
>NC_064878.1:33186595-33206595 GCF_943734665.1 Anopheles aquasalis | reverse complement strand
AAAGTATCGGGTAGAGTAGCTGGATCCATTGTAAGTAGCCAATGTTTCTCTAAGAGAGCGAAATAACAGGAAAATTAAAAACCGGCGTAAACCCTCTTTCTCCGTTTTGTCCCTACCTAGTGGGTTCGATGGTATGTTGAAGTTTGGTGTTCTAACGGCTTTGGCGCTTGGGAATAAATCCTTATGTCTCTCTGCTGGAGTAAATGGAGAATGCGGGGCTGGCGGAGCCACCATGGCGAAAAATGGCTCTTTTCCATCCAATTGGTTCAGAAAATCAAGCAATTTCCATTGCTTTACGGCACACATGTTCATGACCGAGCATATTTGAAAAAAGCAGGATAGTGTATATTAGTGAATCATACAAGAAATTACACTATTTCGCCATACTTACTAGATAGTCTGTGAGATATCTATCATGATAGGTAACAGAGTTTCCATTTTCGGTAATTGTAAAGTTGTAGTAGCGGGAGTTTCCATGTAGACCATACCATTCAGACCAGCCCGGCGGAATGGTGTTTGCAGCGTATTGATTGAGATATTTACCAGCAAAAAAAGTTTTATATCCAGCCTTGGACAAAGCTACGGGCAGTGCAGTCGGTTCAATCTTTTGACGCCAGTATTCTCCATAACATCCTCCTGCAAGCGAGTTATTGAAGGTTCTGTGGTTATGTGCATATCTCCCAGAGAGAATGGAACTTCGCGAGGGGCAGCAAATGGGGGATGATGTATACTGAAAATTGGAGGCTCGATGTTAGAAGTTCGTGATTTCGTGATAATCTGTTTCATACACTCACTGCATTCATAAACGTTGCGCCCTGATTTGCTATTTGCGTTACAGTGTACGTCATGGGAGTCTGCAATAAATGAAATGGCTTGCGATTGAGCTACTTTTACCAACCCACATTACCAACCATTCCCCTTAAGATCACATCCTGGTCATCGGTCAACAGGAGCAAGAAATTCGGCTTTTTTTCTTCCCCAGCTGTGATCGGGGAGGAAAAACATATCACCTGCAAACAAATCACAACCAACGCAAGCAACATTTTTTTTCACTAGATCTGTTTATTTACCACAGTTAGTTCATGGAAAAGACGCTGTGGAATTCAGTGTGGAATCGCCGGCATCAGCTCAAGCCCTACACATTCTTTAGCAATTCGTACGCCTACCACGAACAAAGATGCACTTTTCACAAGCGCCCTGAAGAAGAATAAACGATGAAGTGACCGGTGGAGCGAACAAGAGCGAACAATAGTCGGGTTCAATACCTACCATTTGTATTCATCGTTGTATATGTTTTTGAAGAATCCGAAGAATCCTGAATAGCTTCCGGCCATGGCGATAGGATTTTCTTTAAAGTTTTTTTATTTTAAGGGCACCAAATCTCAAATCAGCAAATCGTGGTCCCAAAGTGTATTAAGGAAACAGGTGAAGTCATAGCACTTCGCTCGCCGCCATGTTAGATTTTTGCTTTGGTTCAGTGGCTGTCAAATACATGTTTACCAAATCGACAGAAAGCGTTTGGTGATACGAAGGAAATCCGGAAATTTTCAATGGTTTAATTGATGACTCATTTATTTTGATTCATACTCATTGTTTTCAACAAACAAGCGAGTGATCAGTCACTTACGGGGATCCGTGAGGCACCGTTTCCAGCGAACATCATCCGCTGGTAGCGCCCAAATCATCAGTGCTGTCTTGCGAAGGGATTGGAAACTTGACCTTTTACACTTTTAGAATCAGAATTCTTAAGAACTTGGAAAACTTGAACCTTCGAAACAGATTTCTTACTCCTCAAATCGAAAACAGCATCTCTGATTTCAACCAAAACAATCTTTCAGAAGCCTACACGACCTGTCAGTTTTTTTCATTCATTTTTCTAATCGTCGCGAGCGATTTTGTTCGGGATGACTTCACCTGTTTCCTATAGACACTTTGCGCTAGACAAATAAAAAACCGGTTGATTCTACGCTATGTGTACACAGGGTAAGAAAATCGATTGTCACTAATCGAGAGAACAGGGGAGCTTGCAAATGCCTGATCTCATTCTGCAAGCGCAGTGGGCATGGCGAAACAATTCGTTATTGCCGATAAGGGGACAATTCCAGCCATTCTGAGTAGTTGACAAACAAGTTGTTGATTAATTCGGAATAAACTTCACATGAGATTCTTAATGCATTACCACATTTATGGACCTCGTTTCACGTACCTCGTGAGAGTTTTACCGCCGATTTGGTTTAATTCATCTTGGGCATTGTTGCTGTCGTGCGCACGGATCACTTTGAGCACCATGAATATTCAATCCCGGTGGACATTTTCCATCTACTTCGGCTTATCTGGCGTTCCGCTTGCTGATTATCACCTAATCCTTCTGCTACGGCTCGTCAAACTACGTGCGTCAGTTCGGACTAGAAGATCGGGAATTAGGAAACCTTCCGGTGCCTGCCTAAATACTTCACGTTGAATGGTCATCTTTTCTCTGCTATGCAACTACACGTCACACCAGCAGCAGCAATAGATGTAAAAAAGAAACTAGATAAAGAAACTGTGCACTACGTAAAGCACTACGATGTTGATCTCACGATACTTACGGAGTAACTAGCTGGTGGCTCTAGCTTGGAAACAGGAAACAGCGGGCCACCAATAATGGATGCTATTCGAATAATCTACCGATGATTTCACAGCCGTTCAAACACAACTTTAACACGATGAACGATCCCTGCTGTTTAAGCCGAAAAGATGTAAGGTCGCATGGCAGCAAACCGCCCGCCAGGAGACACCAGCACCAGCCATTGATACTGTTATTAATTCATAAATGACGATAAGAGGGACAACATGCAACCTTCAGTTGTTTAACCAACCCAAAGAGCTCTCCAAGATAGACTAAGACAATACTAGGCCCGTGTTGAAGGTTTACCGCGCTCTCTCCCTCATTCACCAGGCTTTTCGATGCAAATAAAGTACACGCTTAGGATGTCTATCCCGCTGCTCATCACCTAGCCGTCTCAGGGGGAATTGATGAGGTATAAAAACCGCAGCCAAAGTAAAGATTCCATGCGGTGAGAAGTCGGTTGCTGTCAGAGTCATTGGGTGATGAAATGGTGCGTTGCTATTTTTTACTCCAGATGATCATATTTTTGACGGCCTTCGACAGCGGGTGGACTAAGCTGCATTCCCGATATGGTGAAGATACCCGTTTGCACCATCTTCAGATTGCACTAGAGGATGGTTACAGCGAAACACTAGCCCTTCTTTTGAAGGACTACAACCTCCTCAACAGAAGTGGTGCTGCACCTTGGAGCAATCCACACTACGCCGACTACGACCTGCAACTGATCGCGGACATTCAGAGTCACCTAGAGACCAATGTGAAGGATCAACAGCAGCTTCAGGATGACGCGGCGAGTGATTTGCACGGAGGTTTACGACTTATCACCAACTATTGTGGACCTGGAAACTGGTCGGCTAATGGCGAAACCGTGCAGAATGAGTATTTTGCTAGCACTGATAGATGCTGTAAACACCATGATGAATGTCCAGATACAATTACAAACCGGCGTGATTATCGACGCTACGAGAATCTGCCTTACAAAACTCAATTATTCACCAAGTTAGTAATTGTTGGCGACGTTTTCGGTATTCACCCATATGCTGCATTTAACTCGACGAAATTACTTTTCGCAGGCTACGTTGCAGTTGTGACGCTGAGTTTCTGCAATGCCTCCGGAACGTTTCGACGTTCTTCTCCTACGCAATAGCATGGATATACACAAAAGTGCAGTCCAGCTGCTTCGAGCACGAATACCCCGCAATAGAATGTGTCTCAAAGAGGTAGGTGTAGGAAGAAGGATACAGAAGAACTACGCATTTCATCATCGACAAACACCTCATCCATTGCAGGAACGATGGACTCTTCTCGCCAGATCGTTGTTTGACGTATATAGTCGATAATTCGTACAGTCCACAATGGCAATGGTTCGATATACCTTACATAAGTGCCAATCATATGTTCTTTCCCAAAGTGGAATATCGATACGACCTTGACTGGGTTAATCTACTTTTTGGGGCTGTAGTAACCGACCCAGATCAATCGTAGTATTAAAATACATACTGATGAATTAGCTGATTATAAGCACCTTGAAGGTAACGATCTCTAGGTAAAAATACAACCGACCCAATACAAGTACCCACTGTACTATTGTATCACTATCTTTATTTTATGCCTATGTTTTATTGGGTAATTAGCCTGCCTAAAAAAGTTTACAGTAGACTCGCCGAAGGCTCTTCTCATTTTCGCAAAATCGTATACTTGATATTTTTCGATCGAGTGTTGTTGGCACTATTTTACACGGACTCTCTCCTATTGTTGTAGATAGGGTTTTTTTTTAACATATATAAGGACGGACGAGCCGTATGTTTAATGTAGATAGGGTTTGATAACTTGAAATCTTTTGTAAAGAATTCCATATTTTAGAAGAACGATTCTTGCTTTCGACTCTAGATTTCGATTGGTCGATTTTTGTTTGAAAAACAAAAAATCAATTATATCCCGATCAATTATAGTATACCGACGTTGTTCTTTACGATTAATCTTAAATCAACGAACTGTAATAAACAAGTGTCTATGGGAGGAATTAATTTAGTAAAAAGTGTCTTGTCCAATTCATTCAGTTAATTTACTGAAACCTTCTGATACATCGTCAAATATGAAAAAGTACTAATTTTCCTAAAGGGATGAGTTCTATATGTTTCAAACCTGTTATAGATCAGTTTATATGAGCCAACAGATTTACCCAATTTCGTTCACGCAATGAGATGAGTGGCGGCATCAAAGTCCATTCCGAAGGAACAAGAGTGGATTAAGTAAGTAAGTTATACAAACGGCTTAACGCATGATTTCGCAACTAATAATAGGTAATAATCTTTTATTTTTTAAATATTTCTGATATTTTCCCTACTGATTACCTTGAGCCAATGAGTTAACAACCGAGATTTGGATGAAGAAGCCGCTCGGTAACTAGCCGGAAGCAGCGTGGTCGTATCTTTCAATTAACAAATCACCATTTAGCTGGAGAACCAGAAGAACATTTTTGCTATATTTTTGCAGTTTTTTTTTTATCGCGTGGTTCCTTTGTGATTGATAAGATTCAATATTCTGTAAGGTGCGGCTTGCCACGTTTTTAATTCTTCACGATGACCGCTACTTGTTGTACTTTTGCTGCATTATTGGAATGTACTTTTCACTCGGTTGATATTTCCATCTCGAGCACAGTTCATCAGCTTCCGTTTGGTTGAATCCCGCCCTGAGGAACGAAAGATGCAATAGATAAGCAAAACGTAACATTACATTTCTACCTCCAGTTGTTGCATTCTGAATCAGTAGAATCAGTAACTTTTATAAAGGTTATATAAAATCAACATCCATCGTATATGATCCCTTTTTTTGCCATGTTCAATACCCGCCACCGGTTATTAACACCAACAACACGTCCTTGCGTTGTAGTCCTGTTGTTGAATGTGCACTGTCCCTCCACCAGTTAGTGAAACATTCTTGAACTTACCATCAATCAAATAACGGCACGTGTTGCACTCACCAGCAAAGCGCAACCCAGGGTAACCTTTCTTTGGAATGCAAACACTGCCGCAGATAATAATTGAAAGGAAAATGCTTTGGCTATTTGGACACTGCGTGCCTATGCGCTAGAGAACGGTTAACCGTAAACGATGGCCTTAGAGGCAAGCAAAAAACGAGTGTATCCGCTAATGGGACGTACAAACAGGTCCTTGAAGAGACTCTGCGAGATGAGACCAAAGGACTTTAGCTTTTGACGATTGCTGCTGTTGACTTCGTTGTCCACCGTTCCCGAGTCAAACGAACGTGAGTTCCGGAACACATTTGGCTCGAATTGTATCCTGTTACAAACCGGTAAGTGGTACGTTCCGGAGAAATAAAACTGTAACTTGCATTGCGATTCTTCCGGGGGATTGTTGCTGTAGAAATGATTAAACCAAAGCGATTCGGTGAAAATGTATAAATAGGCTTTGTTCCATCTTCCATAACCGTTATACAATGTTTAAATGTTCTGTAGCAAGTAAGTATCTGAGTAACAGAGTGGTCTACGTCTGTGCACCGGGTGTGAATGATCGCATTCACGGCTCAACCCGCACCCAGCCAACTCAGCTACAGGTTAACCTTGGGCTTTTCTTTTCTCTTCGCATCATGGCAACCAGAGTCAAGGTCAATTTGTTACCATCTCCCGAAGCAAACACTTCGGCCATACAGGTGAAGCGACATCAATGTGTGCTTTGAACGCTCAAGCCACAGTGAATAGATTTCACACACAACCGATAGGTCGCGTCGAGAAGAAGCTGTCACTCCGTCCCTCCCTCCCGACTACCGAACGATGCGTCTCAACAAAACCCGTTTCTCACATGCGGCCGATAGGCTGTGGGGTCGTCTCGGTGAATGGTTAATTGTGTCTTATCTTTATCGTCCGTGCACCCATTCAGGGTTAGCTTCGAGTCCTCTTCTACGCAATCGAAACTCATCCAAGGGCTGAAACGCTTCGGCTGGAATATCATCGAAAGGTACCAAAACCACGGCCACCACGGGTCTTTCTTAATCAAATCGACTCAACTCGGCATTCATCAACCAATTGCGACATCTTCGCCGGTCAGTTAGTTATTGGTACAGACGCCTGGTGCGAACGTACACCGTTTAGCTTTCAGATTCCCACCATCTTCGGTTTCGTTGGCAAATGATTGTGTCGCGAAGCTGAGCCCATATCAATCAACAGTTAGCTGCGCTAGCTTGCCCCATTAACTAGTGGGAATAGTGTTGTTTGTCTACTAACCTTTGCCAGTCTGAGCATGGTCTTCTTTCGCCGAAACATGTCACCTGCACAACATTGAAGAATATGGCACCGAGCGTGTTTGCAGTCTCTGCAACGTGAAAACAATAGACCAGTTACCGGTTTGATCTGCTTAACTTGAAATTGTAGCGGTGTGTACTGACGCAAATATTATAACCTCTCAAAAAATCTCTCTTTAGTTGGATCAGCTTCCTTTGAAGAGGTTCAATACTATGACAACGCAGCCTACTCACCAGTATTTAAGTTCTGCAAACATCTCCTGAACCGTGCATCACAATCGCAATGTGAACGTGTAAATGCTCCCCGATTGCACAATCCTCGCCGACATTCACCTGGCAACAGGATGTTGGGGCAAAGATCGTGTTCTCGGCAGCATTGGTCTTCTGCTGCGTATCGCCCTACGTCAGAGTAGTTCGATGCGATGTTTCCTGTATTGTTTTCATTTTGGTTCAAGATAACAATAATGTCTCACAATATTAATTATTGTACGATAATTTCAGGTTCTACGACGAGTTGTTTTTTCATAATTTTTTGTTATCTAAAAGAAGTCGAACTGGCCCACCTTCTTCCTCCATCGGATTATTGTACATTACTGTTAAATCACGTGCATTTAAAAAAATAGCTAGCAATACTTTCTCGTAACTAGTTCAGATACGTATTTCTTCTTTCTTTTCAAGAAACGAAACGGATAAACACCAATTATAGTTCTCATTCGAGGCGATTCAACAGTTTAACTTCAAGTGCACTTTTTTGGGGCGAAACGTATGTACTATAGTAGTATTATTAGTATTGAACTGTTAGCGCAAGGCGCACGTATGGAACACTTACCTGGACCACACCATTTAGTTCCGGGATAAATGAACCCTAGACCACCTTGCAGTTCGCCTGATATACTACCAGCTTCGATACATACTTCCTCAAGAGCAATGACAGATTCTTGTGGCACTTGACGCATTTTCCGGGTGTCTGCTGCCAACAGCATACGCTGAATATCACCGCTGTAAAACAGAAACAGAAGCTGCTGTTCAAAACCACGCTTTGTTAAACAAAAAAGTGTGCATGCTTAGATCCGGCATAAAAAAAATTAATTACAGTTTTAATATGCTATCCATGTTAGTGCCCAAACTACACCGATAATTGTAACCAGTCTATAAGACAACTCTTGAGACGGGGAACCTTGAACTTCCCCAGACCAAACAGCATCAAGATCAAACAGAACATTTCGGGACCGGTTTTACTTGGAAAGCCAACTGCTCATTGCGAACGCATGTACTTCCGGAGTGGGTTACAACCGCTTCAGGATTGGAGGTAGTCTTGACAGGAAGCTACCAATGTATAAGCAATATGCATAATGTTGCATGCGTAGTTTAGATGGGAGAAAACACGAACTTACCGATCAGAATGAATTTTACAATACGGTGGACGACTGCTCAGTTCAACCATACGTGTCATCCGGAAATCCGCTACCAGTACAGAGCTGCAATTGCTTTTATCTATGCAATGTAGAGCCACCGTCAAAAGAGTTACCAGTAACAAGTGTTCCTCACTCAAAAATGAAATTTTGCGACCCATCTGGAAGAAAGAACTTAAAAGAAGATTTAGAATTGCTTGGAAAAATATGGAAAGATTATCAAGTCGAATGCAATGTACAAGTTCAATAACGTAGAAAACCATACCATGGAACCATAGCAAGAGTACAATATATCTTTTTAGCAAAACATATCAACAATATGAAGAACAGAACGTACCGAAAACATTCCGAAACCGTGAATCATATTACCGAGGAATGCCACGAATTTAAAATTGAAAGACAAACGAGAGAAATTTACTTTATACACACGAAACTTTTTGCAAAAAGTTACAAAGATTATTTAAAATTAAAAAAAAATCATCCAACATTTGTTTTGTATTTTGATGTTTTTTTTCTCTTTTTGTTTCAAATGCGATGAACAATAGGAGATGCAGAAAGTTGGTTTTGAAATATATTTATGCTAATAAGTATGTCCCTGAAAACTTCTGATGAACTCAATACTGAATACCATGTGCTACTTTCACATCACACAGTCGCACCCGATCTGTTTTGATTTGGACCAGTAATTGGATACAACACTAGAAACCCTGTTTGGTGTGTATATTTTACAGCATACTACGTTTACGTATTTCTTCAAAATGGTTTTAGGTATTTCGCAGTTGTGAAAGATTACTTTAGCTTATGGAAATGATCCGGCTTTTTCAAACTAGTCAAAACGTAAATGTTAGGTAGATCGGATCATTGCCAAATTATGAAACAGATTTCCTAATCTCCTTTGGACTGATCATGGATATTCATGTTCTAATGTTATCGTAGTACATCACTCCACATGGGCCATGAAGTCTCCACTGAAAGCAATAACGCGTGAGATCACATCTTAAGTGGACCGCCGCATACATGAACAAATGAATAGCTTGAAGGTAGTCTACCCAATCAGAACCAATTTTTTAATTCGTGGCTCATGCCTACGGCGCAAAACGACAGCACGATGATATCGTCCATCCGTTATTTCACCACATATCCAGCCGAAGAAGAAGTAGAATGAAAATAAAAAACCGCCAAAAAGCAGAATCGGAAAATTTTTAAACAACCATGTTGCGAAATGTATTGACTAACAAAAACATAAAGTTTCAAAAACCTCAAAAAGATTCACAAACGCATTACTGTTTTTGAGCATTGATTGTACTAAACGTTTACCATCATTCCACAGCTTACCTTTCTCATGCGAACTTCATAGTTCGGTGATCACAACAACATCAGTAATTCCACTTTGTCTAGAGCACTACGAAACAAATCTTCACTTTACACATGGAGTCCGATTGATTTAAAGAAAATTACTCTCATCAAATCACTCTGTCGCCATCAAACAAAGACGATCGGCCAATCCAGCCACTGTCCCAAAAGACACAGTTATTTCCATGGAAACATCATGGAGCACCACTAGATAACGTGCAGGACGCGTGAACGTGTTTTTGAACTGAATCGTAGCAAAGTCAAATGTCAACTGATGGGCACGCGATGCGGTCAAGCGGTGCGACCGTGAGATCGTCCGCTGCCATCATCAATCCATTGCTCTCATGTTTCACAGGCTGCTGTTTGCTCGGTCATATACTGATAGTAAACTGATCTGATAAGCAAATCTTTTCGAAGATGTTTTTTTTTCCAATAGATTCGAGATTGATAAATACTGTGATGCGGGCACAAATTTCGCAGGATCAGTGTGTGTATGGTCTACAGAGGATTTCTCAAATATGACAGCATCACTAAAACGTTTCATTTCAGATTTTCCACTTTTTTATCCCAGCATAAGAGCGATAAATGCGAGCATTGCGGCGCGAAGAGAAAACACACCCGGTTAAATTTCTCATTTTCTTTGTATTTTCATTATTTGTTTAATTTTAGTTATGTATTATCTCACTATCTACTCAATCTTATGTTCATATATCATATCGTTTTATTTGTTTTTGTTTTCAGCTTTTTGCTTAGCCACAACTTTTTCCACTGTATCATCGAATTACAATTTCTTTTCCTAACATTAGTTTAGATCATCCAATGTTTCTTTTCCTTTCTGAAGGTTCATCCTCCCCTTTGTCCGTTCGTCTCACGTTGTTCAACTCAAGCACATTCACTCTCTCTCTTTTTCTTCATCGTATCTATATCGCACCTAACATTCTATTGTGCAATATTTTTTGCTTTTTCCCGCCTTTAGCCTTTAGTTATCATATCATACTCATACTCAATAATAGTAGTCGATACATTTAAAACTAAAAAAATAAAAATAAAAAGGATGATTTAATGCATATGTTAGAGCACAATAAACGAAACTACCTTTCCTCGACAATAACAGCCCTGTTGTTCTTACTGTACACCATTATATGTTTCGCTGTGTGTTTTATTATATTACGTCGCCCAATCTATGTATATTGTATACACAGATATACGGTACGCAAAAAGGATTCGCAACCATAGCGGTGAAAGTAATAAAAATATGATCTCGCCCCCAAAACCTGCTAAGTCTTTCATTACAAACTTCATCTAATCTCCATCGTTTATCAAAGGAATCAAAGAAATTAAAGGAAGGAGGGGAAATGATTATTGGTACGGAACACATTCCTATTTGCATCAGTTTTAGCAACAGTACTAGATACACTACACAAATTTGATAACATTGTGATCGTGTTAAGCCGATGCTGGTAAACCCGTAAAAAGTGAGCGATGGAAAGAATATGTTATAGCATTGTACAAAGTTAAGGTTCCATTATGTGTATTACTTGCACCAAATATCTAAAAAAAAACAATCGGAATCTCTTTTTGCAGAAGATTGCATCTGCTTTTGAAAAAAACGAGTTGAATATATAAAGTACGCAGCTTTGTGGAAGTATGGTTCTTGCTTATGTTCTTACATTTCTCCATTATACAGATTCCTGTCTCATATTTTGCCTGCTACATACGAGTTGTATAATGTATTGTACTTCTTCTTATGTGCAAAATTTTGTTTTCTGAGCTACTATGTGTGTTTCTGTTCATTCGTTAGATTTGGCTTAATAAGCATTCGTTTATCACGATAATCTTTTATTATTCCGGTTGTTCCTAGATTTTACTACAAGAGTACCAATGGTTTTCATTATGTGAAACGGACCGATGAAGAAGAAATATGCTTCAAAGCTCAGCAAAAAGTATTCAAAAAAGATTAAGAATAAACAGAAACATGGAAAATATCACGAGCATCAACGGAACAAGTGCTGTTCGCATCTTGTTTTTCATCCCATAAATTCTGTCCACCATCTAGGAAAGCGAAAAACTTTAATAAGATTTTTTATACGGTTTTGCAGCGAAGGAAATGAAAATGCAATTTGGCTTCGTTAAAATCCAACCGTTTCGATCATTGCTGATGAAGAGTTTAATGCACAATCCATCTTCATGATTTCTCTCAATCGTTTCTGTTTAAAGTATGCAGGCAGATTTCAAACAGATTATAGAGCATTTTGCTGACTTTTCTTAGATAATCGGAGACGATATTCACTTCGTTTTCATGTCGATCATGTTACATATTTGAAAGTGAGTAAAAGAATTTCTCACTGCCGATCCCAACAGTGCCAACCGGAATCTTTGCACCATGACCGGAACATCTCTCATCTCAAATGACGACCCCAAGCCTAGTGTTTTCTCTTTTATAAGTTAGTTTATTTTTTATGTTATGTTATCTGGACTGAATGGGATTCCTTGTCACTGTATGAATTATATTGTATGCCACTCATTACAATGTCAATCCTCGAAGCAATCCAGCTCGTCTAAATACAAAATGTCCAGCAAATTAATTTGGTATATTAAATTGAAGGACACAAAAACTGTGATAACATCACTAGTACTTTGCCGTATCTGGACTCTCGTTAGGAAATGCTGGTTTCTAGACACTTCAACTGATAGAGATAGACGCAAAACGATTATGAAATGAAGGGACAGAAAAATCATGATGAAGGATGAAGACAGGAACAGAACAACATCATCCTTTTTTGATCGAAACCTTTACAAAGCACTGTATCAGGTAGTCTAGATATTACGCGTAACCTTCTTCATCCTAACTTTCTTGTACAAAAATCATCAAATTATTATAGATTTATGAAAGATGATATCATAAAGTCCGGCAAAACGAAACGATCGCGATAACACGAAACCAAAAATACTGCATATCTAATCCTCGTCACTAAGAGCCTCGTACTGGGCAGATAGAAGCGGCTTCGGTTCTATTGCAACAGACACTATACGATCATCCATCAGTACACCACCCGTACTATCTTTGCCACCACCATTATTTATTCCCGAATTGCTAGTAAGAGCTCCGCCACTCGTTAGCAAAATATTGCTGGATGATTTTACCCCACCAGAAGAGGTCCCACCCATGTTGTGTGAACTGCCACCAGTATTACCAATCGCAGTTGACGTAGTGGGAACTGACGAAGATATTGTGGCATGGCCGCTCGCGGGGGCTACCAGCGACACAGGCATTGTCGGCGCTCCACCTGCTACGGTAAGCGCACTAAATGGGTAGGCGTACGTTGGTGGCGTAGTGAACGTCGTTATCGGTTGTTGATGGTAGGTGTTATGTACCAACGAGCTAACTATCGACGTTACCGAACATCCTGTTGTGGCAACTGCAGTTGAAGAAGTTGAGTTTCGTGAAGCAGTGTCCTCGCTAGCACCTTCGGCCGCAGTTGAAACCGGAGTACCGATGCCATCAACGCCAACGTCCTTCACATGGTGATGCGCTGGCGACTGACGATGAGGTGAATGATTGTGAAAGCTTCGGGGTGATTGTTGCAGCTCTGATCTCTGATTGCTATCCACTAAACCCACTATTGATGGATCAGGAGTGCGTTTGTCGTCTGGCGTGCGCATGGCTTCCACAATGCGATTTTTAACGTAAAAATCTAAAGTAAAGTTATCACGTACGCCGCCTCCAGTACTGGCATTGCCACCAACACGAGACATGGGAGTGCCAGGATGGAAGAAGGGAGGTGCGTCGGGCGACACTGATTCATGTAATTTATTTCTAGGCCCAGGAGACTGCGCGAGTCGTATGATGTGACGTTCCTGTGGCGTATTTCGTCCAGCCTGCTGCTGTTGCGGATGCAGCGGTGACTGTGATTGTTGCTGTGGCTGTTGTTGCGGCTGTGGCTGCGCCTGCGACTGTTGCTGTTGTTGCGTTTGCGATTGCGACTGCGGCAGCGGCTGAGGCGGCTGCTGTTGTTGCTGTTGCTGTGACTGTTGTTGCGGCTGTTGTTGTGGTTGCTGTTGCTGCTGCGGATTTGGATGCGTCTGTGGCTGTGCCTGAGGCTGCGACTGTTGTTGCGACTGCGACTGTTGTTGTTGAGTCTGCGACTGTTGATGTTGCTGTTGCTGCGACTGTTGCTGCTGTACGATTTCCTCTTTTATAGATGGAGTAACTGTTGTAGAGCGGCGATGCTTCCAATGATCTGCCACGAGAATTCCTTCGGGGGCAGCGGTTGCCGCAGCAGTAGCACCGTAAGGTACGATCGGTGGGCGCAGTGCCAAGTATGGGTTCGGATTCGGTGAGTAATCTTTCGCTATGATCGACTCGGTCAGCTCACCAAGAGTGATGTTCTTCATACTGCCGACATTGTTAGCACTAGCCAAACCACCGTCTGCTGCTCGTCGAGTCTGGTGGTGCTGTACAACAGTAGATTCGGAATCAACATCTACATTGATCACGTTTGGAGACTGTGATTTGTTGCCGTTGTTCTCACTTATACCATACTGTCCCCGATGGTCACGTGGTGGGTGCTGAAATGTAATGACCATGATTGTTGCTTACTTACAATATATCGTCAACTATTGCGAATAAACTGCAATGCAGCTAGAATGTAAACTTACGTAAGTTGAACGTTGAGTGTCGCGGTTCGTTGGCAAAGGTGGAGGCTCTACTGCCGTTTGACTTATCTGGTGAGTTATAATCGCATCTATCAAATTTGCTGCCGTTAGTGAGCCGTCGGAGGTGGTTCGACCAGGTACAAGATCGATTGCTCTGAAATTACCGAATTGCTAAATATCCAAAAGCTAGATTGATATGGGAAGACAATATTCTACCTTTCGCGTCGTTCAGGCATGTAACCTTCGTAATGATGTTTCCGTCGCCGTTCCGCGTCCGCTTCTTGATGCCTTTCCATCCGATCACGATCCCGGTCCCGATCGCGATCACGATCACGATCACGATCACGATCACGATCACGATCACGATCGCGATCGCGCTCTCGCTCTCGCTCCCGCTCCCGCTCTCGTTCACGTTCGAGATGATCGCGCCGTTCACGATTATCCCGCTCGCGTTCTCTTTCGCGTTCTCGTTCTCTGACTCGTTCGCATTCACGTTCGCGTTCGCGTTCACGTTCTCGTTCTCGTTCACGCTCGCGTTCTCTTTCACGTTCGGCACGCTCGACCATGATGGTTCGCTCGAGCTCCGCGCGCTCACGGAAATGCATTTCATCGCGACGGTCACGATGATCCAAATGTGGTGATTGATGTTCTCGCTGGTATCCCCCCAACTGCTGCATCGGTGTGAGCTGCTGAAGCGATGGATGGAGCGGTGACTGTTGGTGTCGTCGTTGTAAATCAATCTATGTAGGATGTAAAGAGGAAGAAAAAACAATATGATAAAGGCCCTCTTTGAAGTCAAACCGGATCATAGTTAAAATGTTGCTGACTTGTTGTTGATGGCGCAGCTGCTGGTGATGTTGAGCTACTGCGGCGGCAGTTACAGCCGCCACATGTTGTTGTTGCTGTTGTTGTTGATGTTGTTGCTGCTGATGATGATGTAGTTGTAGCATGCTCGGATGATGATATCTTATATCATGGTGGTGAGGCGGAGGAGGGGCACCAATAGATCCCACGGTAAGCTGTGAATGTTGATCCGTAATCGAACGCTTATTTTCATCCTTGTGCGGTACCGTCATCGGTTGTTGCTGCACTGCCAAGTCTACGAATGAGGTGAACGCATCTAGAAACAGAAAACGGATAAATATTAGATTCAAATAGGCATATTTCACTACATTGATCATGAAATAAAAAAAACACATACCCTGAAGATAACCGTGTTGCGCAGGAGGAGGAGGTGGTGGTTGAAGATGGTATCTATTTGGCGCCGGGCTCGGAGGCTTGGAGGAGCTACCACTGATTGTGGTAGTACTAATATTGCCACCTCCATTATTTCCGCCATTGTTGCTGTTACTGTTGCCGCCGCTACTATTGCTAGTATTATGACGCTGGATGACTCCTTGCCGCTGTGGTGGTGGTGGTGTTCGATGTGGACTAGACGTGTTACTGTAGACCGGGGATATTCTATAATATTTAACAAAAAAAAACAGACACACAATGAACCAACCAATTACAAAAACTATTAACAAAAAATTCAGTAAACGAACCTGTTCACGTGGTCGGCTGCAGGTGAAGTGCGGCTACGGTAGTCGATATTGGCTGCTTGCCTACTTAAGACACCCTGTGGTCCAACGCTGCTGCCGACGAGTCCATAAATTGAGCCAGGTAACAGAGACTGCCCCCCTCCTGGTGCACTTCGCGGCATTGGGGATGATTCTTTATCCAATCGACCAGCGCCACCCGCTGCAACAACCAATGGCATCCCTGTGGGACCAATCGTAGCTGTAGCACCGCCACTTCCACTGCGACCTTGCATTTGCTGCGATGTAATGTAATCGTTCAGTATGATCTGTCGGGAACTCAGCTGCTGTGATGTTGGATCCAAAGAAGAATATGCTGCCACACTGGTAGAGCCACCGCTAGGTTCACCACTGTTCCCACCCGCACCACTGCCGCTAGTACGTCCGACGTAAGGACCAAATTGTGCCGCTATATGTGTTCCACCACTAAGAGGAGGCATTGTTTGGGCCGGGCTCTGACGGTTGGTCAATTTGTAGTCGTAGGCGGCGGCGGTGGCCCCTTGAGAGCCGCGTTTATCGGGAAGCAAACCGCCGCCTCCGCCATGAACGGGCGTTCCTTGAGTAATTGAACCAACGAACTTTTCGCTCGCAATGACCGGAGAAGAGGAAGTACCTGGACGGCCGCCATTTCCACCGGCTGACGATGGGGGAGTTTGACGCAAAAAATGATTTTCATATCGCGGACTTAGAGTAGTAGTACCGGGTAACTGCCCTTGGATGATTTGTGATTGCTGCTGTGGTGATTGACTGATATTTACTGGCGTACCGTGTGTGATCGATCCAGTTTTAGTTGCCATACCCGAACTGCCGAGACCGCTACCGCTATTACCTAGGCTTGTACCGCCACTAGGGGGCATTTTCGGGCTCAACTTTGAGGTGGTTTTCCCTTTCAATACACCGCTACCGGGCGGCGGGAGCGTAGATGGTGGTGGAGTTAGCGACGATATCGCCGATTGCCGTCCAGATGTTGGTAACGGCATCACGCTACCACCACCGGGTGACGGAATGGTCAGATACGCTGTGCCAGAGGGCGATTTTGTCAACGGTCGCCCCATAACGTCCGAAGCGGATCCCACAACGACTGGATGATAGCCAATGTACGCTGCCGCCCCAGCAGCTCCTGCAGCAGAGCCGGGTACTGGTGGAATGTTTGGCCCCACAAAGGAACTATCCGTTCGGTACACGGTAACTGACCCGGCACCGCCAACACCCGAGTTTGAAGGTGGACCTAGCAGGAATTTGCTGCCAAGACTGCTGCTGCTGATAATGTTGTGCCCACCGCTGCTGCTGCTGCTGTTGTTGCTGCTGCTGCTGCTGCTGCTGCTGGTATTGTTGCCATTGCTGTTTGCCCCAGAACTCGAACAGTGAAGAATGTTACTGCTGTTTTGATTATGGGCTGATGGTGCAGGAAAATTGATTTCTAGGGCAGCCTTTGCAGTTGACACCGCAACTCGTTCGGTAGTATCCGATCGTGACGTTTTCTTGATACTCAGATCCAGTGTTTGTGGTTCTTCGTTGGATCTCATCAGTGTTGATGGAGGCAGTGACGTTTGATGAATCGGATGAGGAATTGGAGTAATTGTGGCTGGAATTTGACCGCCCAAGGGATGACTCAACGGATTGTGTACCGTTGGATTGCCGCCACCAGCGAGCGGTGCTGGGATCGTTGAATGTTGCGTTTGCTGCGAACTAGCCAGTTCATTACCTATCTGACCGTGGGAATGTATAATTGCAATCCCTAGGGATGACACTGCCGGCATCGTAATTTGCTGATGCGGCCCACCAGCTACGACCGGTTGGGATAATGATGGAGTCGAAGATACATTTGCTTCCGATATAACTGAAACCCCCGGCGTTGTGCAGCCGCCGTGTGTTTTAGTGGTGTCGCGATAGTCGCACACGACTGTTGCCGAACTGGTCGACGATGAAGAAGATGTTGACGGACCAGCTGAGGTGCCAAACTGCAGATCCCGTAGGCCCGTGGTTAGAGGTTTTCCACCCAGAACGTTTGGAATGCTCTTCAGTGAACGCTCGATAACATTTAGCATGACATCGCGTACGTTCTGAGGCGAGCCACTTATATCATTCGCAGTAACTACCGCACGGGAACCGTTGGGCTGGGAATGGTATGTCTGGGCAGCAGCATTGTGTCCCAGCGAGAAGTTGGAGTTGTGATGCAACGGAGGAGGATAGTGCGCATGAGACACTAACGCATTATGCTGTGCAACTTTGGGACTTTGACGATTAGCCGGGGAAGATTCGTTTTCTTCATCGGCGGTTTCCGTTGCCGAACTGTCATACTCCTCAGTTTGTCTTGTTGCTTTTCTAGGTTGTGGTTGCCCCGGTGGTAGCAATCGATCATCCTCGAAGGCTATATTTATTGACGAACCGGACACAGCGTGTGTTGTTCTCGTTGGAGGAGCGAGCGAAACGTTCACTTCGTTACTCTTTCCATTGTTGCTATTAGCATTTTCCGCATTAACTGCAGACCCTGCAACGTTCAGCGCTATTCCACAATCCTTGCCAATGTCGCCTTTGTCGCTTACACTGTTATTAGCGGCGACATTCGTCCCAACAGATTCTCTATTCAATTCCTCAGGGCTGGTAGTACTGCCAGTCGTCAGCACATTAGATGTGCTGCAAGATGCAACCGCCGGTATGCTTCCAGCACCTGCTGCATCTACCACCACCTTTCTACGTGAATCTTCGATGCCACCATTATTGCCGCTTGTAGGACTTTCCGCAGAGGCCGTCGTGTCACTGCTAGCATCCAGCTCATCCGATGACGAAGTTCCGCCGCTCAGATCGGAATCATCTCCGTCAGAAAATGCAGCCCTTCGATCCTCGTTGGGATGTTGCTTGTAATATTCGCTGAGAGCGACTTCAAGTCCGTAATTTTTTTTGTAGTGGAAGTAGCAGCTCTTAAGTACTGCAGGTGGCTTGGAAAGCAACTCTGCCAGCTGGTTCCATTTTGGTCCATGATCCTGAAGCAGCTCCTTGAACTTCATTGCCTCTTCATCGGTCATGCTAGTGTTACCAAGCAAATGTGATCCCATCTTGCGCCGAATGCGTGTCAAACAAGCCGAACAGCATTTGGTTATGTTAGTTGGTATTTGAAACTCTTCGATGATAGGATCCCGTATATCAGGGGCAAGCTCAAACAACCGGGCTGGTAGGTTGCGGAAGCGCTTGACACGATCTTTAGGATTAGGACATGTCGGTAGAGGGCACTGCGTGTACCGAGATTTTACCGACTTGCATTGGCAACTGTTGCAAATCCTAGCACCTGGCGGTACGTCTGCTTCCGGTACGCTGTATTGTGCCGCACGACTCCTGTCCAGTGGCCTCGTACGTGAACACAGCTCCGTTTTACAGATGAAACAAGTATACAATGCACCACTCCCTGTAGATTTATCTGTGTAAAGAAATAAAAGAAAAAAAGAAATATATTTTCTATAACGTTACATCGTTATCAAAGGAATTTAATACAGAAAAATATGTTTATCAAAACGAATATCCACATCAATAAAATGTTTGTCTCAAAATCATGGTCCTTGAACCGATACATGAAAGAGCCCTACAATGCAACAGTACATACCGTAAAATAATGAATTAAATTTAATTAAAAATGTTCCGCAGGGTCTCTGAAATTCCTTTTGATTCAAGCAAGAGTTGTAAGTCGCTAATGTCAAATTGCAAATTGTGGTACTAGCGATGTTTATGTAAATAGATCAATAAGAGAATTAAGCCTAATTGTTTGTGATAATTGCTATCACATTTCTTCTTCGTTTTTAACACATCCTGCGACATGACAATCAAATTCACGTTTCCAATTGGACAACTAAAAATAAATACTGAAGAGAACTATAACATATTATAATTCCTGCAACGCGTAGTTTCCTATATGCATTGGATTTGATCCATTGATGGGACAATTTAAGATGAATCAGAAAATATGGTACTTGTCTGCAATGAATAATATCCATCAATCGAAACATCAGAAACGACTCCCACAAGTCTCAAATGATAACTGAGTTAGCTCAAATAGCGTCATTCGCGGCAAGCGAATAGCTCTCTCAACCGCGTTCCACAAAGTTTTCCGAGAATATGCGTTGACTTTTCAGTCTTGTCTAA
>NC_064878.1:33179095-33181595 GCF_943734665.1 Anopheles aquasalis | reverse complement strand
TCATCGGACAGGAATATTAACTTTATTATTAACGTTAAGGAACAATTAACATTAAATTTTCGAAAAACTCTTGAGCAGTAACTGTAAAATCAAATGCCATCATCTCGACTCGGCCCGGTTCGGGAGAGTTCGGGTTCGGGAAAGATGGGGTTCTCTCGCTTACACACTCATTCTCTCTTGCACTCTCTCAGGTGACTTGAATTTAGAAAAACAATTGAAGTCGAAGACTTGTTGGCGAGAAAATCGAAAAAATCAGGATGAAATCGGAATTGAAACCAACAACGAAACAGATCGTGGAAATTTTGCGCCTTTGCGTTTTTCTGCCGCCGGGTAGTTAATGAACACGAAAAACACCGAAAATATGAATAGCTGCTTATGCTGGAGTTTACACATTGAATACTAAGATATTTAAGGTAGTCCATCGAACTTTTTCATTGATTTAACTGGGATTTTCTACGATTTTGAATAGATACTTTTAAATGATTTTGGTAACATTACATTTAAATTCCAGAATCATCGTGTTGAATTTTGGTAAACATTTTTACTGTGCTAACTTGAATTAATTGATATTTTACTTTAATGTTAAGTTTTATTAGTATTCAAAAACCTCGGCTACAGATTTTAAAACAGGGGTTGATGGATCAGCTCTGTGACATATTTTTAACTGCATAACTCACTAAAAGACCAATCATCAAACAAAAAATAGCAAACATTTTCCTAAGAAAGTCATTTAGGGACCTTTGGCTTGACTTTAATTTGTGTGTGGCAAATACAACTGATGATCATGCACGCTCCTTATTTAGAACGCTGCGATTACTTCAGTAAAGATCACGGCGAAGATCGGGGTAAAAAATGAATCTTTTTTGTTGGGCAATGCAGTCTTGATAACTTTGTTGCTGTACCGTTCTCGACATGTCAATGTTGAAAAAAAAAAGAAATTCTAAAAAAGCTCAACAAATGAGATCGCGATCCGAAGCCTCAGGCTAATATGGTCTCTCCTTTCTTAACTCCTCCTCGACACGTCCTCGCGTGGTCCATGGGTTCTGCGGTTGCGCACGGCGAAATCGCCTTCGAGGGTTGGTCGTAATTGGGCCGGAGCATGCAAGCTCAATACCGAACGAAGTGTCAGGGAGAGTGGACCGAAGCAACTAACTGATAGTAGATTGACTAGTGTAAAGCACGTTTTGATACGTGATAGGGTTGGTTCATTGCATATTTTCCCACTGACCCTTGTGAAAGTTGTACCTCCAAGAGTGACAATTATCTGTTCGATTTACACGTTCTTCTACGGGTGGCGGTGCCGTGTTTGCGATTGTTTATATTGTGGCCTCATGGAAGCAATGTTTGCCAATTGGACCGCTCCTAACACTACATTACCGCCTGATGTGATCCTCGAGCTAGGACCTCCTCCATGCCCAACACGGTACGCAGCGCACGCAGCGCTTATAGCCATACACAGCGGATATCTTCGCGCTGCGTTACGAACCGTCGATAACAATAATTCTATTGTTTCTACTGATTCACTCCGAAGAGGGTTGCAAAGTGGTTTAATGGACGGGACAGATGTTGTCTTAAGCTGCCTAACGAACAGTCCGAATGCCACAACCATCTATCTTCCGAATGTTACCGCAGAACAATTTTCACCACTACTAGCCTACATGTACACCGGATGTTTAGAGCTGACCGCCGGTAACATTTTCGGTGTTCTGCTAGCAACCCATCTTCTTCATATGCCGCGTGCCCTCGAACTTTGTCGTTCGTTCTTGTCGTCATCAGCGATCAGTCCTTCATCACACGTTCCCGCCGCCGCATTAGTCCCATATACCTTAGATTCACCTCTCAACTCCAATTGCTTCGAGCAAAAGATGTTAGCATTATCTTCGTTAACTGATGCACTGGACAGGCCAAAGCTGGTTCGACCGATTGCCAGTAAGGCCACGACCACAGCCGGATTGAGTTTCATCGCACCGCCGATGGCATCGCAAATCAATTTGATGCCAAGTGCTCCATTTCGCAGTCTTGAACAGGTCATAAATGTAACCGACACGAGAAATGCAATCGAAAATAGCGAGTCGTCATCCCAAAGTCCAATTAGCGTAACGCAATGTGACGACGATTTGGATCCAATTCGATCACCAACAGCGAAACCGATTGAAGATATTAACCTTTACCCAATGAAAAATCAAGTTTCCAAAAGCGGAACACCATACTCCAAATCATCTGCCAATCGTCAGAATAATGTGATAGCTGGCGATTACAATTTTACGAAAGTTGATCACGCAGTGCATTCTACCAATGAAACTACAGCTGAACTTGTGAAGTCTTTGCCGTTGCAACACAAAAAATCAATCCCAAATGTTACACCCCCGGAGACAGCTGATGATCGCGACAATAGTGCATCCGGCGGCGTTATCATTGACATTGCCAGCTGTGATGGCCCAGTTCGTTTTCGGCGGGTGCTAAACGTTATGTACGATTGCAACAAGAGTAACACACCAAG
>NC_064878.1:33166595-33171595 GCF_943734665.1 Anopheles aquasalis | reverse complement strand
GTACTATTTAGGCGCTGCCAGTGAGAGCTGTACGCAGACGGACTTTCCATTTAACCTGATCCACATCCATTTGGGTTAAAATAAACCACGAAAATCAATTTGGAATAAAATATACCACGACAATCTGGGTGCAAGACCACCTCGGAAAATTGGGATGAAGCTTGGCCGTAAAAATCAATTGATATTGAAATCCCTAATAACTACATTCTGGAAAGGCAAGGGAGCCAGAGTTGGAAGATGAAAAAAAACTGGGTGTATTGCACGTTCATTCCACGTTAACAAATGCATCAGTAGCCGACAAAAAGCAACAATGGTTTGTATTGCAATCACCATTTCTTCGAAATCAGCACTGAGGAACAATGAACAACTCATCTGCCCTGTATTACACTCCGGAGGGGACGGAAGAAACGGTAAATGCTCGGCTCGGCAAACTTGTACAGTTGACTACGAATACAGTACGACGTCTCACTCGCAAAATTTGTTAAAATCGACGCATTTTCGCACACTCTTGCAAAAAAAACTTCTTTATAATATGCACTAGCACAATATATAATAACGTAATAACGGGTAATCAGCCCCAACATATCCCTTTGCACTCGTTTAAGCTTGATGAGGTATGGAATTGGCATTAGGAGAGTAGTTGCAAAAAAAAAATGCGAGAACATATTGCGCCTGCAATAGTAGGGTACGCCTCGTAAGCACTTGCCATTACGACCGAGGAGAGATTTTTCAACGATGTTTCCACTAAAACAAGCTTTGCCAGCGAACAGGGATCATACAATTATATTTTGTAGCGCCTTTTTCACTGAGTTGGATTCACAAAAATCTGGGCAATTGATTTCTGCCGTCCCTCGTTACCACGATGGTAACGGTGACGGAATTGCCACAGAGAGTTTCTTCACCGAACGGGATGAGGGTGACAGCGACGAGCGACCGTGTGAAGATGATTGAGCTGTGGAATTTTGCACGAACAAAACAACCAACTCGAATTAACTCCACTGGTGCGGAAAACAATAGTGCGTTGACGGGTCACATTTTGCAAATCTTAGCCACTTTTTAACGTACAGAATTAAACGATTTCTACCGGAGCACTCAGAACGGGTGCTGCACACGCGACAGCGGCCATTTTCTTTTCCCTGAAACCCAGGGTTTTGCTCGCCCGCAACCAATACTCTTGCATCGGGGCTTTGAAAAAAAATGCGCTGCGTTTAGACGGGCGCGTTCGCGAGTCAACCGTACACGGGTTTCACGCACACAGCCGCAAAACTTCGGCCCTCTCGCTCTGGCGCCTCAGTTCGCGTCCCGTAAACGATTCCGCTGCCTAAATGGGCCTGCTTGAAATTCTGTTTTTCCCGGGCCACCCAAATTACATCAAGGGCTTTCTCACAGCGAGATATTTAATAAACTTTCATTTCATTACCTCAAGAAAGGTTAAACAGTGCCGCTTTCACGGTTCTTGAGTACATAAATACACCCGCTTTGGGTTACTTGGGAAAAAACGCTCGAGACGGGCGATCATGCAGCGGAAACGTCGACAATGCGAAATGGTCGCTGTCATGCTACATTTAAAATTCTGCCTCTTGCAAGAAATTGTATCTCGAAACAAATCTGGCAATTCAACCAAGCAGAATTACTACGTACAGCCGCAATCGGGTTACTTTTTCGAATATTTAGAAGGCTGGGATCAGTCGCATCAATGACATGATTTGGCTTTTCTGCCACGAATGCACATTCCGTCTAGAAGGTGCCCTATATACGATTATTGGAAGGTTGAGTTAGTTTATTTAGCAAAATACGAAAAAAGCATATCTCACCTCCGGCATAGGACTGGCAAGCATTCGAATAACCCTAACCGCAGTACTTTCTGGCTGCTAGCAAACATTGTACAAACTTCAATCTGCTTTAAGTTTCGGGATCATTGCCCCACATATACGATGCAGTTTAATTTCGACCCACCCTCTTCGTTATCTATCGTCATCAAGTAGTCATTACGATGTCTCTAACTATTCTGCATTGATTGATCCATTCCGGGCCCTGAGTTTGCCCTTAGCCGCTTCCATATTGTGTTTAAGATTCAATAAGGAAGAGGCTCCGGTATGAAAAAAAAGCATCTTTCGATTGTCGTTTACGCCATGGTTCCACCCCCAGATGCAATCTATAATTGAAGAACAAGAACAATAACAAGAAGTGGGCATGCGAAGGAACCCAGTTGTTTATCAAGAATCAGGTGCAGACCGGTACGCAGCATTCTTTAGCCGGGGTATTAAAATCAAACCCAATAATGGCTCGAAATAACTACGCTTATCTAATCTTCATTCATTTTTGTAGAAATCCATCCCAAGGGATTCTTTTCATTGTAAGAAATTCCCCAAAAGCAAACCTGTTCAAGTCAATCAAAACGTCTACCCCTATCTCAATGATTATGCGAAACCCACGGCTCGGTGTCAACTTGCATTAACTGAAGAAAGATCAGAAAGAGAAATGCTTTAAAAAATTGAAAAATCTGCGTTTCTTTTATATGGTAGTATTTTTGATGCGATGCTTAAAAATCGCCAAGGGATGGTCTTTATAGTTTTATTTCGATCGTTTTAACAATTTACACGTTCCTCCATGCGTTCGCGAGCTGCATGGTAAGCTGCAATCAGCTGACCGAGGGTTACGTTCTTAGACATAAGCGTCGATTTATAAAAGCCCTCGTTTAAAATACTTGGTTGATGCTGTACAATAGTGTGATAACGTACAATTAGTTTGCCTGATCCGCATGTTTTATTTCCATACCGGTTGAGCATTCTTTGAGAGACCTGAAAGAGTTACATCGATATTACGATAACCGGCAGCAGTGTGTTTCTTTTTCGTGTGAAGTACCTTTCCATAGAAAGATGCGAGATCAACCTTACGGCGATTGCCGACGAGGAAAGCTTCTATTCCATCAGCCCCATCTTCGTTATTGAGTTGAACAAAATTTAATGTGCTTTCACCCTTTCTTTGCGTGAAAGATATTGCCATATGGGAATGACTGAAATAAAAAGATGCATTATCGATATGTAAGCTCCCCAAACCATTATATTGTTTACCCAAAATACCGCTCTCGGTTTGAACTATCGATGGACACGGCTTCGAAGTACACATCGATCTTAGGCGAACTCGTGTTACAATTTAGCAGCGTGAATTGTAGTTCACGGCAATCGCTAAAATGCCAACGGTTACCAATTTTGCTAGAGCTTTGAGTGCTCCCGGTAAGTGAATCATACTTATTAGCTAATTGAACGCCTTCAGACGGTTGCACCTGGTAGCGAATATGTATACCATCGCCGGTATGATATGAGAAACCAGAGGCAGATTGGAGTTCCAACAAAATAACTGCATTGTTCTGCCTAGGCATTTTGGGTACATTGAAGAGCGTTTCACGACCGTACGCCAGAGAAGGAAGTTTTTTAGTGGGTAGAGGAAGAGGCAACGCAAACAGCTGTTCTGTGACATTGCACTTCTCCAGTGCGTAATGGTACATTTGTAAACTAGAACCTCGAATCTCCTGATAGTAAGGATTTACATTCAAACTATTGAAATCCGGATATACTTGTAGCAGGCCGTGCTCAGTGTACCAGTGAATGCTGAATAATAACACCTCCTTTCCCAAGTCTGCCATGAGGTACATCGACTGAACCTTGCTCTCAGCAAGCTGTGATATCACATGTTTTTTGCTGAATCCAGTAAGATCTTCTGGATAATAATCATCACCATCGACGTACGTGAACAGAATGGAAGATTCTTGCGATTCTTTTTTCAAACGATGATAATACTTTTTCTGCCGCTCTGTTTTGCAGTTCTCTTTCAGAATATAATAATCTGCTTCGAAGCGGCTGAACATTTTCTCCTGCCATTTCACAGTTTTCATTTCCATTGACCGGTCTCCAGCAGTATCATCAAAAGCTTGAATTTGTCCTCCCATGTTAGGAACATGGATAAGTGAATGTATTTTATGAATCAATATCCTACAGAAAGAACAGAATATAGCGGTTTTTGGGAAGTCAAACTTTTTATTAGTCATGTATTACCTGAATTGAAGATTACCGATGTCATCGCCAGTGCGATACATGCCTGTTTTAAATATCTTTTGGTCCGAATTCATCGCCTTGAGTACGGATAGTTGACTGTTCAACATATTTTAGAGCAGGCCTTATTGACCTTGTTTACGCCAATCGTTGCCACGGCAATAAAGTTCTCTTTTACCGTATTTTCAAATATTTACTCAACCGCAAAAAATATAACCAAGCGTAGTAATTTAACAACTAGTAATAATTCCATAACTTTGGTGGTGCTTTCATCTTCACAGTCTATATTATCGATGCAGATCCCTGTTACCGGCAACGAAAAGATTGAAGGTTTGTGTAGTTTTGTTTCGGCAAACTGTTTGGCACTTTCAAATTCAACCGAAAAGGTGCACCTGTAAATATTCTGAGATTAAAACTATGTTGGCACAAATAAGAGGCTTTTTGCCCATAACGGAATTTGCCAAACCGATTTTGTCACAAATAATCATTTAATGATTACCGGTTTTTATCTCTAATAATTATTAAGTAAAATTTGTCCAAAACGGTCCCTATGCACCTCCATAGTTATCACACTTTTTCAAAATGGGAGAGAGAGAGAGAAAAGCTGAGAAGGTGTACATTACTTGTGTTCTTCAGCGGACTTCAGGAAACAACTTTATATGATGGATCTGCTCGTCTCATCAATCAACGGAGTTCGTCCATCTGGTACACGAATCATCAGGTGTTGGATCAAGAACAGGGAAGTCGCAAACACCGCACCCGGCTGAGGTATGATTCATCGGAGTAGAAAGTGGAAAACGGTTTCTTATTTGGGGAGAAAGTAGAAAGCGTGTTTGTAACTTAAAATGGGCATGTAAACAGTATCGGGAAAACTTCTTTCAAAACTATCTTCCCTGCATACTTCCAGTTTACGGCGACAGTTTTCGATTGGAAGCGCAACATGGACCA
>NC_064878.1:33156595-33164095 GCF_943734665.1 Anopheles aquasalis | reverse complement strand
GGAGAGGATTTGGGCCAATTTGTTGATCACAATGTCGTTTATGGTGAGCGTCTGCGTGTCACATACATCCAGCGGCACTTCCGCTTTAGAGCGGATTACAGTTGTTGGAATATCGGTATCGACGTTTTCGTCCTCCAGCTCAATGTGGTACGCCATTCGACCAGGGGCAAACATTTCATTGCGTTCGATCACTCGTGAACGTTGCTTTTCCAAAAAGCGAAAAATATTCTGTCCCAGCACGGTATGGAAATCTATTTCTTCCGAAGTTACTGTATCCTTTTCAGCTGGCAGGCTACTGCCGGTGGTGGCGGAACGTTGGCCCGAATTGGGTAAAGCAGCGGTTGCTTCGATGTCGACCAGCTTTTCCATTTCTTCCTCCTGTTCCTGCTCTTTGGCAACGATTTCGCTCCGAACTTTCTGCAGAAGCGCATAATCCAGACCCTTCACCAAATGGGTGTGCTCCATGTCACCTCCCAAGAATTTGGACTCTTGGATCTGTTGACGACGACGCTCAGCGGCGTCGAGTCCCGACTTGGCATCCGGAGCAACCGCTCGGTAGGCGCTGGTTGTGCTGGAAGAATCCAGATTCTGGTAATCAGGATTGGCACCGTCACGTCTTTCACGAGCGCGGTCGCGATATTTCTCCGCCAATTCGGCAAGTTTGTTGTCCTCTTGCTTTTTAAGTTGTGCATAGAAATTCTTCTTTTTGCGACGAGCCTCATTGCGTTCCGATGATGGTGTTTTGATGGTGGAAGAGGAAGCAGATGCCGATGAGCCAGATTGAGCTACCGCTGAGCCCGAGCTTTTGCTGGACATCGCATCTCGGATGGATCCGGCTGCATGTCCTGCTCCCGCTCCCGGTACTCTTGGTGTCATCAAAAGTTTACGAAAATCATCGTTGGTTAGCCGTTGCGTCGCAGGAGTTTCCGGTTCGTCGGTATGCATTTTTGGAACGGCGATCGAAACTAGCCTGCAATCGAATATAAGTTAACACGAGAAAACGAACGGGTGGCTTCTTTTTATGTTGTAGAACTTTTGCTTTGAGAATTCGATTGTTGACACGATATCCACTTGACCTTTACTTTGGCAACTGTGCCCTAGGACAGACACGCCGCAACAACCCCGTAGACACAGAACTTTTTCTCGCTCCTGTTCAGCCAGGGATACACGAAGAGTAAACTAAAGCAAAGTGTGTATAGGAAACAGGTGAAGTCATAGTCATTTGACATACGCCCCTAACGTCAAATAACTGTCAGCTGTTTACATTCATCACCAAACCAGCGTGCGTTTGATTCCGGTAAAGTTCAGTGGTTTTATCAGGCATATTATGTACTTTTGTCTGTTTAAATGATACATTTCCAAATTTTAGATCAAACGAGCAGTTCCTTGAGCTCGACCTTGGATTTTTTACTTCGCAAAGCGAATACAGCGTCTCCTGCGCAACCAAAACAAAAGGTCCAACTGTCAGTTTTTTTCATTCATTTTTCTAACAGCGCCTCTAGACGGTGAAACGATTCTCAGGTTCAAGAATTTGCTCAATTTTGCTGAGCCTTGTCCGAGCTTGGGCAGAGAAGCGGTTTGCTGTCAAAATAACAGGCAATGACAGATAGTTTGACAGGTTGCTCAGCTGAGCCTCAGGCTCGCTTTATTCTCAATTTCTACACTAGCGAAAGCATTCTCGGTTCGGATTTGTATGGATTTGACAGTCTCAATTCTCAGTCTCTTCTCAGTCTCGGGAAATTCTCGCACCGTCTAGATGCGCTGTAAGAGACAATTTTATTCGACTCACGAGAAGTCAGGAACAAAATCATTCGTTCCGTCGCTGTTGCCGAAATTAGGTGGTACTCCACCACCGGTGACAGCAGAAGTATGTTAGTAAGTAGTAAGGTAGGAATACACGAAGCGTAAACTCTCGTATAAACTCAGAGTGTAATGCCAAAAAGATTATACTTATGTCAAAAAGATTATAGGCCCGCGGAGCGTAAATCCGTGTGTAAAAGCAAGCGTAAACTTAGCACCAACATGAAGCGTAGCGTTATGATGGATTCAATGTTCTTCAATCGCTAATATACAGTAAAAACATCTTAAAATATAAAAGAAGATGTTCAGAAATCAACTTATCTCGTCGATTTATGTTTTTTGTGGCCAGAAACACATGTAATTGATGTAATAGCATAGTGTAATTGCAGATGCACGAATGTAATTGCAGTTGACGTTTCAGTATAAACTTTTATGCGATTATGCCTGCCACACGAAGCGTAAACTTTTTGGCATTACACTCTAAGTTTATACGAGAGTTTACGCTTCGTGTATTCCTGCCTTATAAGTTTATATCAAATTTGATCTCCTGCAATTCCATCTATTCATGGCGGACTTGAAGGACTGCTGGTGATAAAAGTTTGCAGTGGAGTCTCTTGCCCTCAGGAGTTTGGAACTATACCTAGTACCCACTTAGACAGTTTCTACACACAGCCAAAATTTGGCGGCTAAAGTCAAAAAAAGAGAACTTCATTTTTCCAACATTTTGGAAAAAATAATGGCAGATGGAGACAAATCTACATCTACGGTACGGCCTACACTGGAGCGCAGCATTATGTGTCTGCCGATCAGCTTAAAGCATATTACATTTTAAAAAAAAGCTGTTTGCAGGTGTGTTAAAGTTATTTCGCGATGATTCTGTAGTTTTTCTGAAGTTCTTCTTTTCAAGCGTCCCTACACACACCATTATTTTTTTTATATGGAGCTTTTGACTTTTGCCGACAATTTTGACTTTAGCCGCCAAATTTTGGCTGTGTGTAGAAACTGTCTTAGGACACATACAGAGTGCGCCATCACGATGCATCCTATTTTAAAGTTGAATAACTCTGCCATTTTTCAGCTGATTTTGACAAATAGGACCGTTTCTGAAACTTCAGTCTATGCCATTTTAATAATGGAACACTGCACGTTAAAAGAGCGGACTGAAATTGTCACACGTTACATTGAAAAAAATCGGTCAATAGTGGAAACTGCAATCGTGCAATGGATGATGGTTTCCTCCTTCGCCGCATATCACGGAGCTGGGCTTTTTTTGTGAGTTAGTTTGAAAAATAAGGTTTTTGCAAACAAATTGAAGGCTATGAAACAACCTAAGCAAACATTCGGAGCAGAATTGCTAAATAACTCCCTAAATGTTGTCAAAAACAATGCAAAATGCCCGAAAAAGGGTCGCTTTTTGTATGCCGACTGAAGACGATCATTTGATCGATATCATATTTTAAGTTAGTTATAAATAAATGGAATAGAATAGCCTAAATAAAACTGGTTTATTTTTTAAAATCGGCTGAAAAATGACAGAGTTATTCAACTTTAAAATAGGATACATCCTGATGGCGCACCCTGTGCGCGATGAAAAACTCAGCTTCTAATAATACAGCTTCTAATACACTTTTGATTCCAATATTTATTCACTACAGCAGCAAACCTTGTAGGACATGTCAGCTTAAACGGCTTGTAATGACGGGCGCATGTTACACTCCCGTGGTGTCCCGAATCCATTGACGATAAACGGAAACTCGAGTGTATCCAGTTGGGGTTAAAGAATCACAAGAAGCAGTAATCAACGAGGCAACACCAGCCAATGTTTCAATTCGACGGTCCTGGATAGTGAAACCAGCACCAAGGTCACCGTTACACACGTTTCCACGGTGAGTCGTATCCTCTGCACAGAAGTGGTTCGGTAGTTGAATTTGGTACGTGCCACTGCATCTGTTGTCGCCGATCACCCGTTGGTAGGCCGTTTTCAGGAAAGCGGCTTGACCTTGGTCTGCAATTAAATATGCTATATTAGCAAAACCGCTCTGCAAGCGATGGCAGTGATCTTATGGGGAAACTTACCGCTCGAGGAAGTAAAGCCGAAACCAACTACCATGCCTTCCTCATTTTCCATCGGCATCTGGCGGTTCACCTGTGGCAGTGCGATCGGTGCAATCGCTGCCGAGAAAATAACCGGAGAGGGCAGAATTACAATACCGATGTCGTTGGCACGGTTCTGGCTGTTGAAGGATGGATGGGAGATCGCCTGCGAGGACACCTGCTTGATTAGCTGCCCAAACACGGTACTACCAAGTCCGATTTCCCACATGGAGAATCCTTGAATATTTTGTGCCGCGGTAAGTACGTGGCGGTCGGAGATTAAAGAACCACCACCGAAGAACCCAGATTGGACCCCATTGATGGTGGTCAGATACAGGATGTATGCATTGTACGGAGTTGGTTGCGCATTGATTCCATTGACTATTCTGGGATTTGGGCTTTGTCCATTCTGTAAAAAAAAAAAACAATTCAATACATTACTTGCAGAAGTATTAGAATCTCGATACTATTAGATTCGAGAACTTGACACCTAGGATTCTTACCTCGGATGCAGTTGCACCAATCACCGCTATCAGCAGAATTAATCCAGCAAAAAGTTGCATTGCAGCTGCTGGGTCTACTTGGATTCTTAACGCAAACTTGATCCGCTGTATGGTACTAAGCGTCGAAGCAGTAGCAGTCCACCTGTAGCGCAGTAGGCCGATGGTGCGTTATATATATAGCCCAACGCTGTGCGGTTGCTTCTTGGTTCTAGATTTTTTTTTGTGTGCGCCCCCCGGTATTGGTATCGTTTTATCAATCATGTTTCCTCCCAACTTTCCACCATTCATGTGTCGATCGAGACAGGCGGTGCGACGACGGGCGATAACAGATCAATCAAATTCTGTGTTTTACCACACTCGCGAACCATTTCCAATGATTTACGTGAGCAAATATAAGAGCCAAATATTAGACAGGAAGTGTTGCTTGACGTGCTCTTGTTTTTGTTTGGATTGATAATGCGCTTTATTGCAATTGAATGCTTGATAGCTGCAATTGAAATTTAGCATTAAACCGTTGCATCCTTCATTTGCTTCTGGTCTGGTTGTCTCACGCGCCGTCTTGTTAACATTTCTTGTATTCCTAGAGTAAATAAACAGTAAAAAAACACAATTTGTTCAAAGTACTGTATATCATCTGAAGGCTGGATTATGTCAGGAGGTTGGTCGGACTGTGACTCACATTTGCGGCACAAGCATGATTGATTGAGATGCCAGGTGGCTCAGGGGGGCTCCCGTTTTTGATGGTGCACTGGATTACAAATGTGGCCCGATCAATCAAACCCTGGTGGCAAATCTAAGGAGCAGAACGGTTTTCTGCGATTTATTAGCAAGGGATTGAGTAATCCAAATGTAGTCAGACTGAACAGTTCTCAAAGATCATTATATGGCCAGGACAGCGTAAAGGGGGTGGGGAGGGGGGGGGGGGGTGGCGGCACTTGGTATGGTATTGTAACTTGTGACCCCCTATATGGCGAAAAATGACGACGCTTGAGTGGAATTCGGATATTCGGAAGAATATGCTCCGGCCAATTCAACACCTTCTCTTATTGGTTGTAGTGCCCGATAAGTAAGCAAGTAAGTTCAGCTTCGGTTCCATTTTATTCAAGTATTGCTCTCCAGCTCTCTAAGTAGCAAGCACCACAAATTAATTGCACTGTCATAGTCTATCGAGGGCATGGATCGGACTTGATAGTCCTTGAAATGTTTACAACACTGAGGCCAGTGTACGGAGGGCGGTTGTTCTTGCGATCCAGTCTAAGTAGTTGACGGTGCGAATGTATCCAGATGGATCACCGGTGCTGCATCCACGGCTTGAGACGAACGACACGATTCCAATTTGTACCCAATTGGTGTTGCCCTGCTGCATGACCATCGGTCCTCCGGAATCTCCTTGGCAAACGTTCTGGTTTGATCGATCCCAACCCACGGCACAGAGTGTTGTATTGCGGATAATTGAGTTACCGTATACTATGGCACACTGGGCGTTCGAGATAATGCGTAACGATTCGTACTTTAGCTCGGTCGATATTGATTGAATGGCTAAAACAGCATAGAAAAAACGTGATTGAAACATAACTTCTCCGTATACCACCCCGGAAGCAGTAAGTTCCACCCACTTTACCGACCGTCAGATGTACGCCCGAATCCGGATACGATCACTTTTCGGCCGACGAATGATTCCTGCGCGGCCATGTTGATCGGCAGCTGGACCGGATAGATCTCCGGACTGTACGGTACTCCGGACGGCAGTCGTATGAGCGCCACATCGTTGGTCAGCTTCCACGGATCGAACTCGGGGTGCACGTGTTTGACCACGGCTAGCATCGTAAGCCGGGCCATATTCAGGTGTATTGACCCCATACCTATCTGGAACACGTTGTAATCGTGCGCACAGTGTGCCGCAGTCAGAACCCACTGCGCATCAATCAGTGACCCACCGCACACGGTCACGGATCGACCGAGGGCCGCACGGATCGATACCTGCCACGGGAACTGCCCGTCGTGTGCCGTTTGCCCATTCACAATCTTGGCCAGCTGATTGGGATGCTTCTTCGCGGGGCTCATTTTCATCGCCATCGTCAGTCGGTGCCTGGGAAGCGGAAAAATGTCAAGCTGTTCTTGAAAATGTTGATAGAACTATGTCACGGCATACCGTCTGCCGGAGACAGCGGCCAATGAAGCCGATAGCCGAAGGAGCATACCTCTGCAGTGCTGCTGACGCATTGAATAGTAAGGCTCACCCCTAGTAACACTAGTACCACAACACGTGGGCAACTACGGCCACCACCACGTGGTGGGCAACGCTCCATGGTGTCGTAGAAATCGGAGGTTCTGTGTGGTCGCCGAATAGCAAACCTGGCGTGCAAGGTAGCGATGGGATACGGTGTGGTTGTGTGCGGATCGAAGCTTGCTCGATTTGAACAAGCAGAATACTTCGCCCAAACTTTCTTATATCGTTCGAGGCCGGAGAAGCCCGCCCCGATTGCGATTAGAATCGCGACAACGCCGTCTACCACTTTCAGAACCCAAGTGGAAAAGGTTGTTGGGCAAGCGCTATCTACTTCCGATGTTATCAAAATACCCTCTGGACAGTGGAATACTCTCTTCCATACCCTGTCCGACAACCTCTGGGGTATGTGGGAGTGTTTCGTGTGTCGTTTGGGGGTGGTGCAAATCTTTCGTCACTAATCGAATGACGCGGTTGGCAAATGGTGATATTTTCTTAACCGAACGAAATCATTCGATTCTGTCTCATTGGGAGATACACTGTTGTTCGTACCTGTTCAGCGCCTTGTCCACGCCAAGCTGAAACGTTATCAACAATATACTTTCATGTCGCAATTAACTTGGTATTTTGTGAAGATGCACGGAAACTGATGTTAACCATCTTATCAGCAGAAAACGCAAGCCACATATATGGGAGCATATTTATGTTTGTATGCATCACGCAAATTGTTATTTATGCAAGCTGCATTGATCGTACCTACGCGACACATGGATGCTTTTTTTTTCTTTTCTTTCGCCAGGACACCCCATCCCATACCTTCTAACTCCTAACTGCTAAAAATAGTGGTGCCAAACAAACCACAAACAAAAAATCATT
>NC_064878.1:33109095-33151595 GCF_943734665.1 Anopheles aquasalis | reverse complement strand
CATATCCTTGGGGTTTGATGTTTTCTTGCGTGTAGCCCAGCTCTGGTAGGGTCATTCCCTCGGCAACGCGAATTTGCGACTGGACTAGATCGATACCCGTGATTTCCTCGGTCACGGTGTGCTCAACCTGAAGCCGTGCGTTCACCTCAATGAAGTAGAAATTGCCAGATTCGTCAGCTAGGAATTCGACGGTTCCCGCATTTTCATAGCCTACATGGCGCGCTAGACGCACTGCATATTCCGTCATCTTATCGCGTACCTCAATCGGCAATCGAGGTGCAGGAGCTATTTCCACCACCTTTTGGTGGCGACGCTGAACCGAACAGTCCCGTTCGTACAAATGTACTACGTTGCCAGCTTTATCACCGAGCAGTTGCACCTCGATGTGACGAGGCCGTTCGATAAACTTCTCGATGAACATGGCACCATTGCCAAACGCGGCCTTGGCTTCTGAGCTCGCTCGCATAAAGTTGTCCTCAACTTCGCTCATTTTGCGTACGACACGCATTCCGCGCCCGCCGCCACCGTACGCGGCCTTGAAGATTACGGGAAGACCGTGTTTCTGGCAGAACTCTAGCGCTTCCTCTTTTGTAGTCACGGGACCATCGGTTCCAGGCACGATCGGAACACCTGCGGCAATTGCTGCTTGTCGAGCAGCCACTTTATCACCCATCTGCTGCACAACTTTTGGCGACGGTCCAATGAACCGTAATCCAGCATCAATGACGGCTTGTGCAAAATCTGATCGCTCCGACAAAAATCCATAACTGTTAAAGAGATACAAATGGAAGAACTTTAGTTTAGAGTTCATCGATCGGATCGATCGGAGGTTTATATGTTAACGGACTTTACCCTGGATGTACAGCGTCTACGTCGTTTTCTTTGCACACTCGGATAATTTCCGGAATATTTAAGTACGCTTCGACTGGAGCCAAGCCTTTTCCAACCAGGTAAGATTCGTCCGCTTTCTGCCGATGCATGTGCATTTTGTCCTGCTCCGAATAAATAGCCACGGATCGAATACCCAGCTCCGTACAAGCTCGAAATACACGGATCGCAATCTCTCCTCGATTGGCGACCAGTACCGATCGTATCGGTTTGTACTCGACTTGGCTGGAATATCCATGCCTACTGGAAGCCCAAAGCCGGGCATGGTTGGACCGACGTAGTCCAGCTATGACCAATTGTGCACTGAAGAGTTGCATTTTGACTGTGATGCTTGGCGTAAATGCTTCAAAATGAATGATCTAACCAATCATTACCGCGGAGAGGCTGAAATGGTTGAAATGGTGTGTTTTATCTGAAAAAATAATAAACACAAATGTAAGGCATGCGATACTGAGAATTCAGCCATTTTAGATGGATTTTAGCAATCAAGAAACCGGATTCTCGATCTTTTGAACTATCTGTTTCTCGGGGAAGGTTTATAGCACAAAATAGCATTCAAAAAATTGGCTAGAGCAATTTATCTTACTACTCTACAACAACACACACTAATATGCACATAAAAAACCATTTTTCGTCCATACCAACCAACAAATTCGTGCGAAATGTTTGATGGATCTTCATTATTTGAAATATGGGGTGCTTGTACTGAGAAAAGCTTGTGCCCCAAAACCAAAAGTGATGATTTGATACAAAATTGCATTGCTCTGGAAACAGAAAATATGTTTCTTTTACATGCGCTTGAGATGGAAAACACATACTAGAAACGTTTAATCTCTGCGAATATAGACGTTCATTCCAAAGGTTAATATAAGTTTGTCCGATGATTTGCGGTGATAACCGATGGCGCACCCGGGGGCAATCTTGTTGGTTGCCGCACGGAATAACACCCTGTCTACAGGCATATTCGAATAACATTTTATTATTTCCTAAACAGACTTTGAACAAAGCATGAAAACAACCATCAAAGAAACATGAATCAAGTGTGCGTAATGAAACATGTTCCCTATCCCGTCTCGATTCATGGGATTTCTGTGATTGCTTTATGTTGGGTTTTGGGAAATCTTCCAACACACATAAAATGCGATCATTTTTTTTGAGATGGTTGTTATTACTTAAAATAAATAAGCGAAACTGTCCCATGGTTAAAAGGTGGACAATATTCTTGATGTATATTTCTTCCGTCTTAGTTTCAGTTGCCAATCTATGCCTCAGCTCCTCGAGTGGAAATTGATAGCCTTTGATTGAGCATAAAATATTTATGTGCAGCATGGCGCTATCGCTTACATTGATTCAATTGCCAATGTACTTTTTATAGATCCAGAGCGATAGTGAATCATGACTCGAACACAATTGAACGCTGTTATCAATCGTTAAGACACACAGAACTTCGTGAGTATTGATAATCCATTGGAGTTGTGTTACTAAAAGGCGGTTGAATATACACGTCGTCGGTCGCTTTGCCTACACTGTTGCTGTAGAAAGATCGAAGGTGAACGATAACCTTCATTTGTCCCTGTTGTTACAAATCACGGCTCGTCTAGTTTCCAATGGAATTCGGTAGTCTCGAGATCGCTGCAATCAGTCACGCGAAGCAGACGAGTTATGGAACGAGGTACTCCGCTTCGCATTCAACCAGTTTCACTTCACTGTTGCGATCTTTATATACAAAATATCGTTAATCCAGGAGCTCTCTGTTTAAATATTGCAAAAAAAATCACTAGAAACGAGAAGATACCAATCGAATGCACATCTGAAAACACGTATGTCTTCCCCGAAGCGATCGCCTCTCTTCGACGCATCTTAATTATAGACAGCTCTCAAGCGTGGTAAAATACCGCACATCAATAATGATGGTCTTATTTACTTTACAGCTGTGGCTGTTTTCTTTTTCGGACAAGAATTGCATGCTCAATCTGCGGTGATATTTACCGCAATGTAAAAATATGTTTCGTTATAAACACGATTTTTCATGTGGAAAGAGATAACAAGAACGTCAAAAGGAAAAACAAGTAAGACAAGTTTGTACTGCGAAGCGCAACAGTTACAGTAGATATCTAATAAGCGAGTGTTTGAAAAACTAAATTAATAATGGTAATTACGATTTCTAAGCACACTTCAGTGATGTGAATCTGTCCTGCTGGAACTACGCCAACTGTTAACTACGAGCAGAGCGATGACCTTGCATGACGGGTTCATCAACGCTCCGAAACCATGGTTGACAAAATGCTTCAGCCCGAATCGTGATTCTCAATGTCAGAGACAGAACGGCATCAAACCAACACAAACCAAAAGGTTTCGTAGCCAGATCGCCTATAAAGCACGCATGTAAAATGCTAGCGGTGAATCGTCCGATCGAAAGAAGTGCGCTTTCACGCGGATTACGCAATTATTTCTTCTGCTTATCATTGATAAATCGAATCGTTCGTAAACACCCTTTGCAACATCGTAGATATGTTTGCTAAATCGTCATCGGCTCGCCGCATGGGAAAACACAACACATGCCGCACAATTTTGCACTGAAAAGGCTCGGAAGCTTCCCAGCATAGTTTTTAGGTTTATCACAGATAAGGTTAAACGCGCGGAGAAGTACAGTACATCCGCGAGTTAATAGTTTTTTCCAATCGTACCGTCAACAAACAAGAAACAATTCCGAGAACCGGTGGTTAGAGGAGGCACAGCCGTCGCGTTCGCTAGTCCACACTTAACTCCCACCACTAGTCACCATCGTGCTCCATATGGTCTCGGGTCCAACAGCCGGAGCACGTGTATGCGTGAGACGTCGAGATGGGCCATAGTCCACGTTTCATACGAGCCAAAGAAGCCGCTTGTTATCACGGAAAAACTTTAAAACGGTGTGTGACTCGATCAGTGAAGCGATACTTGGTCGGAGATACGCATCGTCTTCGTCAAATTTAAATTAATTCTATGCGCTTTTGCATGTAAAATTTAATGTTAAAATAATACTCACCATATTTTGAAGGCACAAGATGCGGAAATAATTTCTAACGATATGAGAGCAGATGGACATAATTAGGACTTAAGACGACTCCCTTATTAGAAACGCTACGAAGAAGCCCAAATATTGATTTCCTATTGGAAGTAATAAGATAAGAAAGTTAGTTTAAGCTTTACTTACTTACCGGTATGCTGCTAAGAAAACGGCTCGCCGGGCAGATCTACCAAATTTATAGAACTCGTGCTGTTTGCTAGCTAAGCGTCAGGTTAGATAGATTAATTAAACTAAATTCTAAAACATTAAAAATTAGAGGTATGTTAAAAATATAAAAGAAACACAACAACAAAATTCCATGATTACGCACAGTGTCTTGGCCGTCGACTGGAATTTGAAATCTGCCACTTGAGAATCGCTTTTCTTAGACGTTGAATTCTTTACCCTTTTTGTGTATATCATAATTAAAGGACTTTCACTTGTGAATAGTCATTTATAAATGATTGATCCGTTGATGGGGACGTTTCTGAGCGATAATTATGACTATACGTCGTTGTTGGAACAAACACGTGTGCCCAACCTGCCAATAACTGAAATATAGAATAAAAAATCATCATCATCACTCATAAAACTTATTTGTAATCGAGAAGGGAAGTGTTATCTTATTTATATATTATTCCTACTAAAACTTACTAAAACCAAGAAGATATATAAAAAGAATCATAAGCGCATTATTCAATCCCATTTTATTTTATTAACTAACACTGGCTGCTGCCAATTATTAAGCCGTTTTTCTGTACAACACAGCCCGTCGCTCAGGGTACATGTTCCGAATTCAAGGTGATAATGAATGCATCTTATTCTCACTTCACATGCAATTGGCATTACCTTTTAAAGGAAAAAAAAAACATATTTATTAGTTTATTGAACATATTAGCATCCAAATGGTCCATATGTTTGATTAAAATTTAGATCTTGAATGACGCATGAGGAATATGTATTGTGCGATTGAAGGAGGCACACCTGGTTCACAAGATGATAAGCAAAGAGAAGAGAAGATTCGAGAAGATTCATTATAGCGAACTGGGGTAGGTGCTTGGTGAATTTTAACTTAAAATAAACTTTTTTGACCACTAAAAATGGTAACGAAAAACTTAAACCAAAAATTATACTTACGATTTACGGCGAGGGTATTATATCTTCAATGTTAATTTATGTCACACATGTACTTTTGATCATAATGAATGAAATTATTTTGTATTACAGTTTTTATGAATGCATACGGAAAGCTTGTTGAACGGCCTCAGATCTTGTAGATATTGGGTGCCTACATTCCGGCGATGTTCCACTGCCAAAAGTGTAACCTTCACGAAAGGAATCCGTACTCACCTGGAAGTGTGCTAGGATATGTTCCGGAGCGTAAAAGCCCAGTGACTGGTACAGCTCTCGCATGTTAATCACTGAAAGGAAAGCTATTATGGTTGGAGAAGCAATCTGGCCAGAGTTAGAGTTGAAGGAACCATCTGGCGAGAGGACGGATCATCGCATTCCCACCCCTTAGATAACTGAGAAATTACTCTGAAACATTATTAATGATGAAGAAATGTGAACGACTGGCTCCCGTGATTTTGTTCTCTCAACGTTTGGACGAATTTTTACTTGAATTTAACATAGTTTTATTGAAAAATTTTTGAACTTCGTCTATCATCAACAGATTATCTACTTCAGAAAAAGTCTATAGCCGCTTTATAATATTTCTTGTTTCTGTTTCAATGCATACGTGAAGAAAAAATTAAACGGCTAAACAAATGGTTACTATACTAAACACAAAACTCAAATCTCTTCTCATTTAACTTGTTCGATTCGTTATTGTTCACATATTACAGATTTGAAGTCACAGTCACAATAATGTCCCGAAGAACTTCCCCATAAGAATGTACCGCTGTAGACCTTTATCTATTAAACATTCAAACGATAATGTTCAATCGCTTTCGTTTTGTTACTAGCAGCTTTGACGAGAATGTGTATTCGAAAACGTCCAACTTCTGTCCCACATTAGAAAGAAGTATCCTTTAATTTGCTTCACATCGACCGAACAGCCAACAACAACATATTCTAACAAACCTACGATTCGTTATTTGAAAAAATATCAAACGTTTTTTTAAATATCAAAATATCAATGGCAAATAACAATAAACCCGCAGTGAACCTATTTTTACGGAATCCGTATCCTTCCGAGGCAGAATCATGCCTCGCTTTAAGTAAACATTGAGTTCGATTAAAATGGGACAATAGCGGGCCACTCCAATCTGTTTTTTTGTAAATACAAAATGTCTAACTTACTTAAAAGTTTTATCAAAATAAGCATACCAAGAAGCTATACGATACTATTGGATTTGAGCTGAGAAACTGTTGCACGGAGTCCTGACGGTTGAACTAATTGGCTAAGCTGTTAAGTTGCAGGTGTTTCACTCGGACGGAACAAAAAAAAATCGCCCTATCCTATAATTTCTATCTTACGATTTTTTGTGCTTCCGGTTGCTGTATACTGTACGTTGACTTAACTGGTTTAACCATGTGTTTGAGTAGCGGTTAGTAAAGCTTTCGTCCAAATTATTGTGGATCGTTCAGGACGTCTGTATAGATTCTGATAAGATTCGTTTTCTTTTTAGGTTTTATATTCCAGTCTTATTTACATTCTGAAATTTCCTTTAAAACGCCTGTGGAGCAAAGAGTTTTTTCCTGTGGTAATTGAATGAAAAACGTTTTGGATTGATTATAAATACCTATCCTTTCGCTATTACAAGAGGAAACAATTTCCAATCCCCATAGTATTATCTCTAATATACTGTTTCGATATTGCTTGATACACGAGCTGATGAAATATCTTAAGAAAATAAAATTCGCAATATCACAAACCAAAGGTAAACGCGCCTGGTTGAATTGAAGCAAGGTAAGGGGAGTCGTTAATCTAATGGATTCAACACAGTTCTAAGTCATTGTTTGTTTCCTAAATAAATAACTCTGCCTATAGAAGCGTTCACCTATTTCTGAAACGCATCTTTTTCTTATCACCATTCCTACGGGACTAACAGAACAACAGCATGAACTATGTCTATAATTCATCCTATTTTTAACTTCATTGAAAAAATGTGCCTAGATATCCAGCATCGATTCTGTTTCTTTTTTGTCTATCTATCATGAGGTGGAAAATTGTGTACATTCCACTTATATAGAAACAAAAAAAATGGAACCGCTTCCGAACACAATGCCGATAGCAACATATAAGCAAAAGAATAAAATTTGGTTTGTTCATTGAAGTTTTTTCTTGTGTGCGTTTAAGTGTGGTCGCTTTGAAGGGGTATTTTCGCTTTGTTGTCGTTTTACGGATTATAACTCCTTTTATCCTAGCCAGTCTGCTAGAAACGATAATCATCAGCTACCCTGTAGAGTGAAAGCCAGTTAACAGCTAGAAGTACATTTCTTGATAAAATCGATCAATGGCATACACTTACATCTGGCGTAATCTCTGTGTGAATCCATGTATAAAGAGGCTTCTTTATAAGATTTATTAGTTGATAGTGCATCGAGTTTAACCCATCACTATCGTAGCGCTTTGGACCGTTTACTAATTTCTCGAACCTGGAAATGGGCAAAAGATTTGTTTCAGAATCGTCGTTAGTTGCTATAAGCCACTTAACACATACCTTTTCGGATTCGCTTTCTCCTTTTTATGATTTAGCATCGTGTATCGTGCTATATTAACAGGATACCGTGCAATGTGGAAGCCAAAATGTTTCAACCTGCAAATGAGTGAAGCATTGAGAATCCGCGTAATAAGAAACTAAATGCATTATAAGCAGAGACCTGTTTGACATGTCGTCGTCTTCACCTCCCCAGCCCCAAAAGGAGTTGGAAAATCCGTTCACCGTACGGAATTGTTTCTCGGTCATTGCAGACACACCACCGAATATTGTGTTGTAAGGCAGCTTAAAACCAAACGTATCTACCGCCACCGACATGTGACGTGGTTGGTCGGGACAAGTGTAGAGGTTACGATCGTCCATCGGCAATAGATCGATATCGTGAAACACCAGACATTCCCAGTTGTGCTGCTTCATAGCCTCCGTAAAGCCGATATTCATAAGCGCAGCTCTGTTAAACGACGAGCCAGCCGTTTGCTCCACGATGTAAATGCCATACTCGAGCTGCTGTTTCATGAGAAACTGGTGTAGATTCTTGAGGAAGATCGGCAAATGGTGCTCTCGATCACGATACGGAACAATAATGGCCACTCGATTGCGCGCCGTGCAATCAGGTGGTGTATACTGTCCACCAGGTTGTAGTTTGTTCCTGTACCGATTTTCTATCACGTTCAGCGGTTCGTAAGTGGTATCTACACTGATTGGCCCCTCTGTGTGTTGAGAAAAAAGATTGAATTACAGCTGAACAAAGTAAAAAAAAAGTGACGATCGTTATTTACCAAGATTTGGAGGAATCGGAGGGCAAATGTCGACGGTGAACTTATCGACTGATCCTTGCAGTGCATGCTCATCTTCCTTGTAGGAACCTACATCGGGAACAGAATTCGACCCAACCGGCCGTTTAGCTATTACATTTGTAGTGACAGGAAGAGAGTCGATTGTTTTAGCACCGGTTGCGTTTTCGCTATGGTTCGCATTCAGTACTTTGAATACTGATGGAGAGACTTTTGAAGTGATAGTGTCCGTACTTGCACTTCCATTAATATGACTATTGGAGTAAACGTTATTGGAATTATTGTGCGTCTTACTACTACTACTACTACTACTACTACTACTAGAGACGGGATCCATCACAATTGTTCGATTGGTTCCGCGTATTTCACTGGAGTCTATCACTGGGGATTTAGATTCGGCTACTGGTGCGTATGGCATCCCGTTGGATTGCTCCGCTTGGAGCAATACAGTGGAATTTTGTGCCTCAGAAACGTTATTGTGTGGTGCTACTGTTGTACTGCTTGCAACCACGAACGATTGATTTTGTTGCTCCGACCGATTCGGCCCATTTTGCGATGAACCACGATTAGTCTTTAAGGTTTGATCACTTTCACGGAGCGTTGAAGCATTTACTTTTCCAGTAGCGTGATGTGTTACAGCTGGTGCGAACCTCTCTCCACTTGTGTGCGTTCTTTTTGGCCAAAACGAGGAGCTGCGTGTTGTTACATTAAAATAGAACATTACTTTTCCAGCTGATATTACTACAATTCCGATTCGTCCATTACCTAACGCGTCCCGTTGCGCTACGAGAGGAGGTGAGATCCAGTTTGGAGTTGAGGAGATTGAGAAGTATTAACAGAAAACTGAATATCAACGCCCCCTTGATAACAAGTGTGCGATTGTAGAACGCCATGGGTACCGTCCTGTAGCTGACTCAGCTTGGAAACCGGAATGGTTGGCAACTATTTGGTAGCTGAAAAAAATGAAGAATGAAATTGAATGTCTTAAAATAAAACTCAATGAATCCATTTTCTTAATTAGTCATTCTTTCAGAAAGTAGTACTGTTAACGAATTAAGCAACCGGTACGGGAAATCCAAAAGGTCGGGCCGATCATTTTATTAATAAAAAAAACCGTTACTATTTACCGTAGTAATAAAACGGTTCCAGCTCTTGGTTACGTCAACAGTAGCCTGTCGTTCCATCTGGCTTAGTATATATGGATTACACGCAGTTCGACGATGCTGAGATACAATCCAAGAAAGTTTTACATAAATAGTTTACATTAATTTACACATTTTAGTAAGGACCTCACGTTGTGAGAAAGCTGGCATTTGGTAGATCCGGCAAGCGGGAGCGCGGAAACCCCCCACACTCTGTTCCTACCCATGGCCAACTTGGACCTAGAGGTCCGATAAGCTCGATGTGAGATTCGGAAAATCCTGAAGAAATGTTTCCAAAGACAGTCGACGGTTGTAGTAAAATCTAACTAAATCAACGTGCTAAAGCAATGTTTGTAAAACAAGGAATCGCAGCACATGATTGGTAGGTCAACACTCACTGGCAGAATGAAATCGCGGTACTCTTTGATTCCCCAACAGTACCGGCACTGCCTGTGATTGCTCCTATGCCGTTAGAACGGTCCAGCATTTGTGTTTGATGATTTGACGGCTGTTAGCCGCTCTGTGTAAATTGCTTATCAGGAGGCAGCCACTATGTTTGCCTTCATACTTTATAACGAATCAGAGAGGGATCGATGCGTGCAACATATTGTGCTAGATTTTGTATTGTTATCGGAGAGAGAGCAGAGCCTGGGGCTTTTATTCCGGTTACTTCGCAAGCACACATTTTCAATCTCGGATATTAGGAAATCGAAAAGCTGGCAGCGTATCGGTAACGTTAGAATCTTCCTTTGCCAGGTGAAAGAAAAAATTCCATTTCAAAGAATCATGATTAAAATCTGTTCCTCGAGTTCCGCTGACTCTGCTCTCGCCGGTTTCGGGGCTCCACTTTCGAAGACGGTCGTGTCCACCTTCTTAATTGCCCACATGCACCGTAGCTTAAATTTAGTAAGAAACACACTCAGTAGATAGATATGCAGGAGTAAACTGTGTAAACATTGGAATGATAAGACCAAGTGGTTTATACGGTGCCATTCTTATTCGTATAAACGTACAATTATTGGATAAGATAGACCCAGCAAGGATTGTTGAAAACAAACCATCGGTAAATCCTTCTAATAGCAGTTTGTTGTCGTCTGCTGTTAATGGTTATTGCATGAAATGAAGAAGCTTCTCTGTGGCCAGATTTGTTACGATACGGTTAAGCAAATATGGTACTATAAAGGATAATTTAGGCTGATTAAAACATGGATTGTACCTTACCTGCAACCTCGATTGTGTGTTGAGGGGACCCAAATTTAGCTATCCTATCGGGCATCGAAAGGACTCGTTCGGTACGCATCGGAAAACTCTGTTTGATCATTGAACGCGACGATAGCACACAACGATAGCAGTAAAATCTAAAACACATGAGCGTGACGGTGATTCTACTGGGATTATCGAGATACTGCATAATGTTCTCCATTTCACATCATTAGTAGTACAAATTACCAAAGATGTTCCAGGGGACGGTACACGGCTTACGTTCCAAATCACACTTGGCACAATGCGGATTATCTTAACCAATAGCCGGATGCTTTCGTACATCTATTGTTGATGCAGATGGTGGGTGTTTTCAGCTGAAATTCTATTCCTGCGACCCTTGATTAGGGTGGGCCGTGGCAGGGATACAACATCTTCACGTTTACGTGACAGCATTTTGTGATACCAGAAAATACCAAAACAACGAATCCCAACTTTGCTGAGTGGGCATATTTTTTCCTTTTTGAATGAACGGGTGTTTTATGCCTTCTTTCCTTGATCTTACGGATTGATTTCTTTCCTCTTTTTTTATTTGAAGGGGATTTCCTTTTCTTCTTCTTCTTTGGAGGAAATGTTTTTTCCTCTTTTAGTATACTTGCTATACTTAACTCAGTAGAGTGGTTATCAGTGGAAGGCAGGACGGATTACTCAAGCACCAGCTGCGGACGTCTTTTTGGCTTGTGAAACACGGGGTCCAAAGGGATCGTTCAGACAAGAGGCAGTTGCACCACGTGCGACAAATTGTGTATGAAATCACAGCCCGTGCTGCAGCTAGCTTCCCAGAGACCACACGCTCAGATTTGGTCAGATTTTTTCCGACGCTTCTTTAAAACAATGAAACGAATCGTTCAGAATTATCACAAACGAGAGAAAACCAGATACTATGCCTAATGGCAAATGCTTCTAATTTCATTAGTAAATGTTTATTGAGGTTTAGTATCACAATTATTCATGATTTCAATTTGATTAGGAAGGCGATACGAGTAAATAGGCGTAGTTTAAATAAAGATATTGTTTTGCAAATGCACGCGTTACCAAAGATGCTGGGAGTAAATGGAACGAGTTGAACGAGTTACTTTTTCATCTTACTTACGGGTGCCTTGATTCCCATAAGCGTACACAGTTGATTACGGAGCTGGCGGGCCTCTTCCAGTTCTCCGTCCCACTTTTCCTCGCTTAAGTAGACGAGTACCTCGTCCAGATTTTCTTCCGGAATGCAAGTCTGATCACCGTACACTAGCAATGTTTCGTACATCTTCAATGCAGTTTCGCGCCGAATGTTAACACAAAGCATGCCAAGATACACCACGAGCTTGCTGAGTACGCGTTTGCAGAGTTTCGGAGAAAGCATTAGCGCACAATATACCGGAATGGAGTCAATGTGTTTTTTCGTGTGTGTTATCAGACTGTTGAGAAGGTTGAAAATAGGTTCCGCGAAATCTGCATCTTCTGCCAGCAGAATTTTTGCATTCGCTGACGAACTAAGCAACTCGGAGAGAAACTGGAAAGAGGACATGGTAAACAGTGGGTCCTTGGGAGTCTTCTCTATCAATATTTGCAACACTAGAGAGCCAAACGTGGGCACGAAGGATGGATGGTTTTTCAAATAATCGTTCAATGTTTTCGAAGCACACGTGTGCAATGATTCGGTCGGTGCACCGACGCTTAGTATAAGTCCGGCCGATACCTTGCCTACATAGCATGGTATACCAAGCAATTCGATGAAGAGCGGGAATGTGTGGTGGGGGAACAACCAAAGAATGTCCGTTGTGTCATGCGGGAACATTCGACGCAAGCGTTCTCGGTCCTCCACATGCGGAAGTGGCGGTTCGTGGTGAATCAGGGCTGTGAATACTTTTCCCGCAACGGCACGTATCTTGTCTATACGTTCAACGGCCTGCTTAGCAATGGCTTCCAGTGCCTGTTGAACGTGATCCTTTGTCAGCAACGCGGACGGGCAAGTAGTAAGAAAGGCATAGAGTGCGTTAATGCTGGCCTCCCGTACCCACGATCCAATATCACCCCGATTGTCGAGCGCATACTCTTCCAGTGCACGAAGATAACAGTTGAAGACCCCACCGAACAGGACATCGGGGTTCGAATTGAAACCAACTGTCTCTACAATGCGCACCAGCGCCCGGATACAGTCCCGTCGCATCTCGGAATGATTGTAACCCACAGCATACACTTCTGGCACAACCGTTTTCTCGTCGATTAGCTGCACGATCTCGATAAGACGTAACTGCAGCATAAAACGGGGTAGTGAACCTAACGCAGAGACGACACCCTGCGCTTTATGCTCGATCTGCGTACAGCGTAACTCGCGAAGGTAGTTATCTATAAGGGCTTCCAACTGCTCGACTGGTTCGGTCTGGTAGTATGCGACACAGAATGCTGCGAATGCCGATGCTGCCTGTTCTCGGGTCGTTGACTTTTCATCGATAATACTTTCATCGAGCAGGAGCTGCCAGGATTCTGAAAGGCAACGAGATAAGTCAACAATTATGAACGTTTTCTGTGATTCAAGAAAAATCTGTTATCATTTTACATGCCTAGATACTCTCTGCTGGTAATTGGCAGTTTAGCTTCGCTGCAATTACGTATGAAAGCTGCGCAACCGTGTTTCATGTATGCTCCACTCATTCCCTTGAATTGACCACGCTGCCGGTACTTGCCAATCAGCTGTCCAGCCATTTCTCCAGCCATGGTGTTGAAATGCGTCCTTTTCTCGGCTGAGATGGTTGTTAGCTGTTGCAGTGCATTAATCACTTCCCCTAGTGCTAGCACAGCACCATGCCGAGTGTTCAGTTCCGTCGATTCGGCCAACTCGAACAATCTTGTCACTATCGTATCGCACATGTAATCTGGAGCATGCTTCGTTAAGTTACGCATTGCCAGCGCGGCCAGCTCGCGGATGTTAGTATCCCAATGGTTGATTTTACGGGCAATAAGATGGTCTGCAATTTAAAGCAAATGCATAAAACCGTTCTTCCACTTCTTGACTTCCACTGTAGATCTATCTTACCGATAAGCGTGTACTTGTATTCATCAAAGCTGGCAATGGATTCGCTAATCTGAAGGAACGCATTGCTGCGCACGGCAACCGAGAAGAAGTCGGCGGTCGTCAGAATATCGATACCGTGTGGGAAGTTGCCAAGTCGGCCGACACTTTCTTGGAAGGCTGCAGAAGCTGCTCGCCGACAGTTGATTTCACGATCGAAAACCGTTGTCACGAGCAGAGCGGAAGCAATCCGTTCAACAAAAGGTTGCAATACGCTAGGATGGTAAGCTCGGGCGAAGGCCCAGCTCATGTAGCAGGCTGCGTCGCGAATATTTTGACCTACGTTACGATACCCTTGGATTTCGTCGTACACTAGTGCTTGCAGGAGAAGTGGAACGATCTCCGTTAATCTTGACGGCAAGAGAAGACCTCGTTTAGCCAGTTCTGCCAACGCTAGGCAGGCACCATGCCATGCGTCATCCTGTTCCAACGGGTTTAACAGTTCTATCACCGATGATACTACTTCATCACCGAGAAGCTTCGGCAAGCGGTTAGTAATACGGCCGATTCCTTTGGCCGATGACCAACGCACAATGGTAGAGTTGCCTTTTAAGCCTAGTAATAGTCGTTCGATAATTTCCTCTATTACTGCCGGGACCTCCTCGTCGTCCGTATCGTCTGCTTCTTCCTCGCCGCGCTCCGAAAGTGCTTCTGTTTGCTGTACCTCTCGCAGCGATGCTAGTGTGACCGTTTTCTGAACGTTGGCCAGCAGTGAGCGGGCACCCCGCTGATAACGCCACTTGGCTATTTTAGGGGGCAGCAGCACCAGTCCGATGCGCTGGCAAATTTTAATACATATTTTATAGATTTTGAAACTACCCGCTATAGTAGAGTAATCGAGCTGGAGCACCCAGTTGCCGAGTCGCTCAACGTAAGGCAGCAAATCCTCTCTCTTTCCATGCTTCAGTATGCTAGCGATTGCTGCTAACGGGCCAATCTTCGCATCCACGTGGTAGTTCTCATTGATTCCCATGGCCCAATCCAGAAATGGGCTGAGGCACACCTTCTTCACATCGTTGCGTATAACGAACCGTGCAACCAGAAAGGCGGCAACAGGTGTGCAGCTGTCGTCCTTAAGGCAATTCGATCTGCATACTTCGTACAGGCGCTGCATCGTTGTCGTGCCATCGACTGGTTCGGATGTGTCCAGGCGGCTTAGATCGAACGGATTCAGGACCAGAAGCGACAACCACAGTAGGGCGATGTAGCGCGTTTCCCAGTGTTGCCAATCTTCCAGATTCTGCCGCTCAACGAGACTCAGCACGGATGGAAGGTGGCGAACCTCGTGCGGTAAGCTCTTCACGAACGCCTTGAATGTGCGCACTTTGCAGATCTGATACAGATACTTGGCGGCACGGTGCTGCACGTCCGTGTGGGCATCTTGCAGGAATGGCAGGATTTTGTTCACCACCTCCTCGAGACTGCGGTCCAACAGATGAGGTTGCTCTTGATATTTCGAGAGTATCTCGGCATACTCTTCATACTTATGCTCAAAATCATCGGCCGTGACGGAAGTATCATGCAGGTCATCGATTAACTTGAGCACTCGCTGTTTATCGCTCTCGTGGAAGGCATCCAGGACGTTCTGTGGTCCATCATCTGCTTTGAAGTCGTCTGCGACCGTTTCGCCCATCTTTTCGGAAAACCTGCACGCTTTTATCACGAATAATCACACACCAATAATTACACTTGTTTTGTTGTGCAAAACTTTGTAAATAAAGCCTTCTTGTCATTATGCCTTTCTGTTTATACTGCCATGTTCCGCGCTTCACGATGATTTTCCGCTGTTTTTCCGAAGTTTTTCGAAGTTTTTCTATTCCTCGGTCGTGTTTGTGGATGAAACTATTTTTGGATGATGATTTCGTACATTTTCGTTCATATTTACTTACCTTTAATAGTCATTTCACAGTTGACAAGTGACATTCAAAGCACTCGGTTGAACAAGTTCCAAGAAAGCAACAAAACCAAGCAATCAAAGACGCCGGGAGAAGTTTTTTTGTGGAGTTGAGACTCATTAACAACCGAAGAGGGAAAAAACCGTGGAAAAGAGGGCCTAGGAAGAAGGTGATGGGGGTGGTTGACCCTGGGAGGGGGGGGGGGGGGTATCCCCCTATGCAACAACTTTGCGCTCCTCGCGGAGAGTCCAAGAGAAAAGAGAAGTACAAGGAACATCCCCCTAGAGGGTGAGAACACAGACGATGGAGAAGAGATTATGCTCATCGAAACAGTGGATATAGGAAAGAACCTATCGAGCGTGAACCCTTTTCTGCTGGGAAAGTTAATTGATTCAGCAATAAGTGAGAAGCCACTAGAAGCAAGAAGATTACGTGTTGGAAACGATTCTTGTTCGAGTAAACAATCTTCGTCAAGCGAGGCACCTTGAGAACCTAAAATCAATCCAATGGAGAAAAGAAGCGATCCCTGTCAGGGTGATCGAACAGCCTATCGATCGAGGACATCGCATTCATGAAGGAACAGGAGATCCTTGAGAGCATGAAGGCATAAGGAGTTACACAGGTGCAGATAATCAAGCGAAAGGAAACCTTGAAATGGGAAACTCCAATATGAAAACCAAGGGAAGAATATCACCAAGTGATGACACTGAGCCCATCCTTTCGAGCGATGATGAAGACACAAAACACACCAATGTACCTGAGCGACCAGCCAGGTCACCAAGACTAACTAACAGTATGACGATAAAGATCATCCAAGCCAACATTCACGGATGAAAAAAAAACAGAAACGAAATTACAAGAATGGCCATACAAAAAGATGCCGACGTCCTGTCCTGAGCCCAGGACGCCAGTATCTACTTACAGTAATACAACCAAAAGAATAATAACAGATATCAAAGAGTCACGATCTGGCCGAAAAATACTCTTGGGGGACTTTAACGCTCACCACCAGACATGGGACAATGCGCAAGCAGACAGCAGGGGAGAAATCCTGCTTAACGAGATTAATGTAACTAATCTTATGCTCTTACACAACCAGGAACCGACATTTATCAACCCTGATCCTAACAAGAGTAATTCGGCAATAGACCTATTGATAGTAAACGCGTCAATGTACCTGAGGTCCAAAAGGATAGTAAGCGATCTACCAATAGGAAGTAGCGGCCACCGGGTAATTATAACAGAAATCGAAGGATGTGGAAAAACAAAAAACTGTGATACTAAATCCTAAGCGAATTGCCTATGCCAAAATGAATGTTCTGGAAAGCTTGGAGCTGAACCGTTTTGCCAAAGAAATTACGACCATTAGGGAAGCGAACACCAAGACGATCAACGTAACCCCCAAGTCTTGGTGGGACGATGAGATTGAAAAAGCATACGGACAAAAGGAGGTCGCTAATAAAAACTACTCGGCCAACAGGACCCTTGAAAACGAAGTCGAAGCAAAAAAAAACTCGCGAAATTCAGATATTTAAAGAAGATAAACAAAACAAAGAACTGGGAGAAGTGGCTGCACAGAGTCGATGAGCAGAAGTCCAGCAGCGAGCTATGGCGCCTCATTGCTAAATGCAAGGGCAGCAAGTGAACAAACGGCGGCACCAATGCGGTGTATCGGAAGGAAAAATACGACAAAATACAAGACACAAAGAACAACGGACGAGACCTCTCTGACTAAAAAAAAAAGGAAAAGACTTCTGAACGCAAAAAAAAATACGGCCATAGGCATGGATGGCATCAGTTATGAAATGCTCAGGGTGCTAAATGATGAATACACGGAAAAGCTAATTGAAAACCTCAACAAAAGGTGGAGAAAGGGGAAAGTCGGGAAAGAGCTCAAGGTAATAAAAGTCGCGGCAATCCCAAAACAGAAAAGAGAACCCCAGGATGCCAAAAACTACCCCCCAATAGCGCTACTGCCGACAATAACGAAAATGGCCAACTCCGCAGTGTTAGAAATACTTCAAGAATTCGCAGAAAAACACCAAGCAATCCCAAACACATCTTTTGGTTTTCGAAGAAAGAAATCTATACATACGGCCAAGAACCTTCTGGTGAACGAAAACTTCAAAAATAATCGAGAAGGAACTCACACAGGCGTAATATTCGTGGATTTAAAAAGCGCATACAACGCAGTGTTAATGTCGAAAAGCTAACGAGAATCCTGCAGGCAACCATGATGCAGGTAGTAGTGGTAAATTGGGTCCACAACCTTCTCACGAATAGAAGAATGAAAATACAAGTAGGAAAAGTGTGACAAGGGTGGTGTCGCACGGACTCCCTCAAGGGGATGTACTGTCGTCAACACTATTCAATATATACACAAACGAACTTCACAAAGTAAACCAAAAGTAAGGAAAAATTAGAATTATCCAATGCGCAGACGACTTCACCATAAGGACTGTAGGCACAACAATTGATCAGACACTCAAGTACCAAAAACATATCAACATTGGCATCTAAAAAGCGCAAAAGAAGCTTGATGTTATGAAGATGATCTGCAACCGCTCAAACAATGTCAGGCCAGAAAAAAGCAATGCAACTTCACAGAGCAATAATCAGAGGATCAATGGGCAACCCTAATGGGTAGATAGTGAGTTCTGGGCAACCCTGATAAATAATGCGAACAAAACCACGTTAGATAAAATTGACATGGTACTCCACCAGTCACTCAGGAAGGTGACAGGATGCACGAGGACCACGCCAATTAACACTTTAATGGCGTTGGCAGCAGAAATTCCGTCCCGCATACGAAGAAAGTATTTCATAGCCAAAGAAATGGTCAAAACGATAGCCTATTCGGTGGCCAACAGGCAACAGCTTATCAACAAAAAAAGAGCTAGTACAACGAAACGATACTATGGACAAGAACTGTCGGCACTTGAGATGGCACACTCACAAAAAGGAGCCCCACCTTTGTAATATATATTGTGATATCTGCAAAGCAGATCTGCTGTGAGTACATCAACAAACACGCCAAAGACCGACCACGTATTTATACCGATGGGAGTATAACTTACTCCAAATGCGGCATAGGCATTGTAATTGAGGACCCAGAAATAACAAGAAAATGGGCATACAAGATAGCCAGATGTGCAGCAATTAGTACAGTAGAGCTCACAGCCATCGACATGGCATTAAAACTAGCGATAACAAGAAAAGTTCATCGTCCCATAGTCTTCACCGACAGCAAAACAGTCAACAATGTGCTAAACAATTGCATGTACTTAGAAGCAGACATCCAATGCATCCCCAGCCATGTGGGAATCCACGGAAACGAAAAGGCCGACGGGATGGCCAAAACAGACACCAACTGTGATGGAACCATCGACAATCAGGACAGCCTAAAAGACATAATTACAGGACCAAAGAATCAAATGATCGAAGAAGCTAACAAATGGTACACACAATACAGCTCCGAAAAGGGAAAAACATTTTACAACATTCAAAGGTCACTAACGACAAAATTCCGCGGTAGGGTGTTGAGGGTTAATACCAACGGCGATTTTGATTCGTTCGGCGATTTTGAAGAAACCGTTTCCACTGTCGGTGCTGCGATAATCCCTCTTTATCCGAGATCGGTTCGAACAGTTCCATATCCAGGAACTTGCTGTTACTGCTAGAAGAACCGGAAACCAAATGTTATTCTTCAGATCTTCTAGTCAATTGATGTTGCTACTATCTGCTGAGGGAAATGATTCGAAAATGGCGTGCGTGCAGGATAAAAACGAAAGACTTAGAATCGGTCAATGCGAAACGGCAGGCTTGTACTCTGGCGGAAGTGTTGAACCGATTGACACCGATTTAGGTAAGCGAGCCCAAAGTGTGGTTCCAGAATTTACAACAAATTAATACTTGATTGATTAACACTTGATGATCTACCACATATTAGCTATTGCTAATGTCTATTATCGTGACTTTAGCCGAAGATGCTGTCAAACTTTTGATTTTCGAGAAGAGTTGGAAAACCACAGACTCACAAAGCCAGCAATAGTAGCAGATTCAACCAACGCCAGATATTATCCGAACGATCCCACATAGCGATGAAGAATTGAGAGAACCCGTTGTTGTTGTACCGTCGACTGGCACGGTTGTAGTCTCGCCTGAGGCTTAACAACATATTGTCGGACCACGCAGGACGAGAAGTTGGATTGTAACGAATAGAACAGGCACTAAGAGAAGAAATAGTGATCTCGTTCAACTGAGCCACAGCCTCATCGACTGTCGAACATAAAAACATAAAAGGCCAGCGGAAGAGATAGAAGAGCTAGCGGAAAGAGGATGCTTAAGAATTAAAGATAGAGGAGAGTGGTACGGATCCGGGTGCACGAGATGAATGTCCTATTTCAGGCCAGAAATAAGCTAAACACATGATAAAGGGGTGAGGGTGTAAACTTTTTTTTTTGCCCTTCGTGTTCTATCGGCGATAACTTTTGAAGGTATAGTTCGATTTGGGCGATTTTTTAATCACAAAGAGGAAACACTATGACCTTTAAAAAGACACCAACATAGTAGCAAAGCGACCACTAGGTGCGCTACAGTGAGTAGAAGATTGCGGCCAAATATTAAGTGTTCCATTCGTTAGTATGTCCACTGCGGCGAATCGTATTCACAATGATTTGTAATCATACCATTAATAAAACATTATTTGATAATAAAGAAACATTATAAGCGCTATTCCAAATTAGTATGTATATGAAAGCTATATTTACATATATGATACCCCGTACTAACAAGTTGTAGTTATACAATAAAGCACATGTCGATTGATTGACGGGAGACAATAATTTCTTTATCTCTCTACGCCTGAACTTACGAAATCAACATAAATGATACATTCTCTCTTAAATTAAGTTGGAATAATGCATTTTTGCACATTATCTATTCTGTTTTTGCATATTTTTAAATATCGTAACAGGCATACAAAATCTTACCTTTTCATGTTTTATGAAGTCTTTGAAAAAAATGTCCAATCATTGTCAATAAATCGTATATTTATTGTACCATTGGTTTGGTTCAGGAGCAGGTACTATTTACAGTAAGATAAGAAGATGACAATATTTATAGATATTCTGTTTCTCATTAGTTGATTAGCGTATCTTGTAACTAAAAAAATGAAACATTTTGAAGTTTCCAAAGATAAATGAAATTCACCTAAAGAATTGAAAGAATCTTGGAGCGAATGAATAGTGTTTCCAAACAAAAGGCTATGAACGCCGTTGGTTTTCGGTACTGTTTCAATTTGCTCATTGAGCAACATCAACTTAATCGATTTGTAATCACTCCGTGAAGTGTATATCAATTACAGTGAGATTGTCGCCGTGCTATAATCCCACAAACAAAGTCGTTCGAGTGTCATCGTGTTCTTGGTTCGTTGCCGTGAAGAATATTCTCTAGATTAAGTCATTTGTCATGTATAATTGCCACTCCTAAAAAAAAACTACAAAACAAAACTGAGTAAATAATTTGACCAAATGCAAAGTACACAGTTTTTCGTAGTTTCTGGACGGCAAATGACGGTCGAACGACTTGTTTGAAATCAACTACGGGATCTAAAGTAATTATTTGCACTTATTAGAGCTAAATTTCGACTTATCTGAGACAATAGCTGTACAAAGGATCCTTTGCTATTTTTGCAATTTTATAATTGATACCCTTTAGGGTTGTTTGATAATTGTTGCTTAGATTATCCTTTCCTACCCATTTTAATCCATTAATACTCTGCAAAAACTTTGCAGGATATACCATATAAGATGCTCTTCTTTTTTAAAGATTTGTTCATTTTTGTCGTAACTATAGTTACATTTTTTACTATCTAACATTGTTCCGGGATAGCCATGGTCTGTAGGTTTAGTTTCCTTCATTTGTTCAGTGTAAATGTGTCCATTCGGGTTTCTTGTCCGATCGGGGTTTACGCCAGGAGACATGCAGTTTTGCCTGTCAAGTGCCGTTTGTTTTACAACTATTCGATTTGTTCACTATCATAAGCATCGTCGGGGACCCACTTACAGCTTCGTGATCTACAGCACCATTAATCTTGCTTTTTACATTTCCGTCGGAATGTATCTGTGCGCCAGATAAGTTTTGCGACGCGGGAAGATAAAGTATGTGGGATTGACTTCCGTTCGTTGTTATCTTACTGTTGCCTGTTTCAATACCTATATTTTTGAGGCCGGATCTTGCGGATAGGTTTGAGCGCGTTGTACGCTGAAGGGTTTCATCATCCAGACTTTTCGCGAGCCCCATTCGCTCCTCCATAGAAACTGGCGATATTTGTGGTTGTAAACTATTGTGATGGTTGATGCTGCTGCGACCATGCTGGTGCCTGCTGCCGTTGAATGATGTCTGCTGCGTTTGTTGCTGTGTTGCGTATTGCGAAGATAAATGCAGGAAACAAGGTGAGTTGAGAGAGTAAGAGATACACCGAGATCAGGAACAAATAAGGAACTAAGCAAACAATGTTACATAAAGTGTGCCGCGGGCGAGCAGGTGCGCACCTAACACGCGAAAAAATGTCATTGCGAATGGCATCAGGCAAAAGCAGACATCAAATACCACCAATCAAAGAAGAATGTAATATAACCTTAAATCTCGCTTCTCTTACACTGGCCAGATGATAATTGCTTCGGGTGCTGGGGCTGACGTTCAATCGTGTATGGCAGAGGGAACGATCGTCATAACCACCTACCCGCCCTCCGTACGCATGGGAGCTTTTCAGGCAGTGGCACTTTTCCAACGCATTCTTAAACTCTCGTCGGAACTTTCCTAAAACAGAGACCAACAATTAAGTTTAAAAAATCACTGTTTGTACATTTTCAATGGTTGATAAATGATTGATAGATAGTTTGTAGAAACCTACGAAATCACAATAATTGAAAGTTGTCCAGCTATGCATAGAAATTCTACATACTTCACTGAATCGAGACTGCTTGTTCTCGCAATAATGAATGACTTTACGAATGCCTTCATACGCAAAGGCAAGTGGTTCTGTTTACCGTTCTCGTTCTAATGACCGTTATCATGAGCTTGTGGATGATATGTACACATATATTTTAAATTGTTCTGAATGTTCTTACTTTTGGGAATAATCCGTATATTCGTAGAATAATTCATTATTCTTTAAATTAAAAGAACACACTGTTTGATGAAAAAATATTAATCAACATTTAAAGCTTTTTCTATTAAGCTACCATGGATCATAAAAAAATCCGAAAAAAATCACATTCTATTGTATAGAAAATAATTGATTTTGAACTCAGCTCGTTGGCAACTCAGCTATCCTTAATCGATCGGTTATAAAAGAATAGCTATCATTTTTTTGCACGCCATGATAGGTTTTACCTATACATTACTTTTGTTTGAAAAATCACACGTAGAGGGTTTAAGGGGGACCAACTTGTTTTTTTTTGTTAGTATTTTAAATATTTTTCGCTTTCAAGAACGTTTTGTATGATTTTTGATCAATCGAAGCGCGTTAAATGTCAGGATCAGAGCAATTCGTAACTTTGGAGGGATTTTCCAAAACCAACGTTTTCAAAGTCGGTGACTATCGTAGCCTCCAAACTAGATCGATCCATTGGAACTTTTGAAATCTTAATCTCCGATTCACTTACGAGGTAGTCTCGGCGAACCATTATTTTTGGAAAGAACAAAAAAAAACAGTCTCAAACGCTCCGAAAATTGAAAAACAATGCAATTTTTGAAAAACATATCTATCTTATCTGTTAAGTACATAGATTTTTATCTCGTAGATGATCCAGCAAGTAGCTACGATAGGCACAATGGTAAGCGATTTTTTGCAGTCGCGATTTTTTTTGCCTCCTTGAAATTGATACCATGGCTGTATTTGCTTAAATATTTTCCACAAATTAGGACGTAACATTCTTGAGCTTCAGTTTAATATGGCATTCCCGAAAAAACGTCTGATGGTTTCGGCGAAAAAGCTCAACATTCTTAACATGTGTTTTTTACCGGAATTAACGTACGCCGCCCTTCAACACTTCAAATATATTATCAAATACATTTGCGCAATTACAATTACTTACCGCTCATAAAATTGTATATCACAGGATTAACAGCGCTGTTGGCATAGCATAGCCAGTGAGAAAACAATGATAATACAGCTACAATATCACTTTGTCCTATGTCAACTGTGTATCTGAAATTAACATAAATAGCAATTGGTTTAAAGTTATAGTGAATAAAGGTTTAAAGTTATAAATAGTGTAACGCATTGTTAATGTTGTAATTTAATGTTTAATATTTGAATTTGATGATAACATTGATTTGATATTTTATGTGCAAATAAGAGTAGTTAATGTTTAAGATAAGACAATCATGGTAATGAAAACAACACATTCATTCCAACAGTTCTATAACAGCAGTGCGATAAATAAAATGCATCTAGACAAATGGACGAAAAAATAAAAGGAAGTATTGAAAACATGGTTTCGGTAATGATATTTAAGCGGACTGTTTACCTTGCCACATTAAGCATGTGAACCGGAAAGTAACACCCGGCGAACATGATCACAACGGCCACCAACATTTTGGCCGCTTTCCTTCGGGCTCTCAGCTGCCCCATGGTGCTTGTGTTTCCGACGCAATTCAATGTTGTTCTAGTGCTGTGCACCGCTGGAACGGTGCAAGGAAGAGGTGATGTTGTAGAAACATGTGAAAAAACGGTGAAAGAGTGAGTGTGGGATAAATTGTTTTCGCAAAAACTCTAAGGTAATGCAAAGCATAAAGCATGAAACCTGGCGATTGAAGCAGATTGCGACGATCTCATAGATTGGTTAGCAAAAGAGTTTTGCTAATGTTTCTCTTCCAAGATAAGACGAAAACATGTGGTGGTATTGTGGGTTGATCACATGAACTTCTATATTGAAACTGTCGGCGAAGGATGCTAGGCTTGGAGGATATCTCTTTGGGGAGATTGTTTCATTGACCAACTGGTTTTAATACAAGCGTAGGCACTAACGGAACTTTTGGGAGACAAAACAAATGACTACAGCGTGAATACTCACTTCCACACGGTTGATTGCGCGATTCCCGATGTCCCGGAATAGTGTCTGAGCGCCAGAGAACGCGCACTATTTGGAAGTAAGCGATGGTCATGAACAAAAGCGGTAGACTGTAACCAAATAAGACGAGATTAATGACAAAAAAAGCAGAAAACTCTCGTTTTTCCGTTTGCAATGCAACATAATATCCACTATATTCTATGACTGGGCTTAGTCAAACGAACCATAGTACTATACTCTGGAGTGATGGATTGAAAGAATGTTTCAACCACAAGTAACTCACACTGCAAGTACACCATGTCCAATATATTCTCATACACTTTATTGCTGAACGATTTTGGTATGCTGTATCAGCACCTAGTTCAAGTATCAATATTGTTTTCTCAAATTGTAGTGTTTACTTAATATTTTAACAGTTGGAATGGTCTGTTTTCTGTTTGTGGTCAGATTTCAGGATCGACGAAACCATGCGTGCATTGTGTCTTTTCTCCTATCGCGGCACGCTGGACTAGACTTGTGTTCTCAGATGAAGAGCAATTTTTCTAGAGTTTTTTTGATCTGTTCAGTCAGTGATGCACAACATAGGCACTGAATTTGTTTCATCTCTCTCTCTCTCTAAATTTAAATAAATTTCTTTCTATAAATTTATTATAATATAAATACACTCTGCTGATAGAAAATTGTCCACCCTTTAAGAAAATATAAATGATTGAATTTGTATGAGAATATATTGGACACGGTGTAATTAGCTATTGCTATCGTGGTTACGCCATATGAATGTTTCCAGCTAGTATTTTCGAGCCCTAAACATGAAGAACTTTAGTGTGTCAAATATTTTAGACCAACTGGGGTAAACAATAACAATAATATTAATAATATTAATATTATAAACGTTTATTTTTAGTCATATAATGCATATTTCAAATTATTAATTACATAGTTGTGAACATAACGTTCACATTCGTTTCTAGTTCCAATTTTTTTTTATGCTTTCTTTACTGCACGATGCCTGGATAATCAATATGCTGGATTGTTAGGTTAAGTTATGTTCAAAGATTACAATCATTTCTGTGTATGCTCCAAGCATACGGCTCGTCCGTCATTGCATACATTAAAAAAATCTAGGTATGTTTTAACGCACTTTGCGATTTATGAAAAAAAATCTTGATGGCTCGTTCATTTGGTCAAGAATTGTGATCATTTCATGTGTTTATGTAAAATTAAATAACACATCTCTATTTATTACAATATTTTCCTTCGTGATAAACCCACAAAAACTGCTTTCCCGCCAGAAAAGGGAAAGGGCAGACAAGGAAAAGACAGATTGACCATCATTTAAAGGAGTTGAAAATGCATTTACTGTTATTTCCTAAAGAAAAAAGATCTGTTTATCGTCCAGAATGTTGTATACATACAAAACAATCGTTTTAAATCACACGAAAAGTTGTCTTAAAGACATCTACCAAAAGCGAATCTGAATTTCAAACATATCTGATATAATCATTCCCGCATTCCATACGAACATAGGATCGTTATTTTGTGAGCATTTTGCATAACCGTATTATCAGCGTGAATGCCGTATAATCTTAAGAACATAATCTGTTCCGCTGAAAATCCGACTGAAAAAAATCTTAATAAACACGGTATTTGGTGTCTGGTAGCCGTAAGGAATGTCGTTTAATATATTGGGTTTTTGGGGCGTTTGATGTGGTGTACGAAAGAACCAACCAATTTCGATAATCCTTAAATGAATAGAACATATACCCCTTAGAGAAAACAATCAGGTATTGCACGTTACACGTAAATTGGTTCCGGTACTTGCGAGTTTATCTCCTTTCATTAGGGTATTAATTTTTATCTGTAAGCAACCACAACCAGCGTCAATTGGGCGTTTATTGGATATATTTTTATTGGCTTCTGATCTGATTTGGAATTTAAGAGATGTCCTATTACGATTACGCTTAACGATTAACCATTTACCTGGGGAGAAAACATCATTTGTCCTTCTTAGAGCCGATAACAAGACATTGTTATCGCCTTGGTCTTGGACTAAAAAGTATCTAACGTGAGCTCGTTATCATCATTGCCTGTTTCATATCATTGATGGAATGTACGGAAAGTAAATCCCAAAAAGTGTGAGTGGGAAATATTGACTGACAAAATATTGGCACAATTCAATATTGAAACGATACGGTCAACAAATAATATGTGCCCAAGATCGTGGTGTCAACCGCCTTGTTATATATTTAAGGCTCAGGTTCACATGATACGTAATTTTACCTCAAAAGCACAAAAATGCATACTGTATCCGTTGTGAATAAGCATGATTTGAAACATCAACGTGAATTCAAATACGTGTTTGGGCTTATTGTTTTAACAATTCAACACGATTTATTCACATCTCAACTATGTTAAAGGACAATGTTCGATTAACCTTTCATAATGTATGTGACGAATTTGTTGGAAAACGTGTCATTTATCGTATCGTACCCAGCTTTCCATAAAGAAAGGAAGAAGGGAAAGGAAAATCCCATAAAAAGCTGTGAATTTAACTAGAAAAATTCCGAAAGTAAGTTCGTACCAATTTGGATAATACGAAAATCCTGTGTCGTTAAACGTGGAATACTGATATGAGATTCGCGTTGAACTTACGTGTAGAGAAGCACAAATTTAACGATGTAGAAGGTTTTCTCCGTTTCGTTGTCCCAAGTGGCAACACATTGCGTGAAAAGTTTGATGTCGAAGCGCAACTTCTTCCGGCGTGTTGTTAACACCAGAAACTCAGGCAAGTCTGCAGAAGGAATAACAAGAAAGAGCGATGAGTAAGGCAGCCGAAAGTAAACATACGGGACTGTAATAAGCGGAACGGGGATCGTCTCATGCGTTGCTTTTTTGCGTTAAGTAGCTCACACGTAATTGCTACGAAATTGAAAACGATTAAGTGCATCCAACGATCGGTATGAACGAACAGTTTAAGCTTTTCTCTGTATGATGGTTGAAATGTTATAGTATATGATTATAAAGTACAGTTTACTGAGAATTTTTCATTATTATTGTATGCTACATGTAAAGGTAGAATAACATTTTCCGAAGACAAACAATTCATATTCATCTATATTGCCAGTAAACCAGTACATTCCCTACAACTAGCTAATTCCAAATGGATAGCTAATTGTCCACATCTAAGCAGTAACCACCCCGCTAAACTGCTTGGTCAACCATAATGCTGCTTAGTAACAATGCTTCCGTTGGGAGTACTATTATTATAAATCCTTTGTAAGGGATGGACGGTTGTTGTGTTAGATATGAAATGAGAAACTTACCCGACAGGAAGCCAATCAGCCAAATGAGAGCAATTGAGCGCCAGGCACGTTCCGGTCTAGGTTTGTAGCGCAGTGGAAAGCATATCGCGTACCAGCGATCGATTGAGATGAACGTCAGTGTTAAGACCGAAACTGTCACCGATACGGTCTGAAATGAAAGACCAATGGGTAACACTGAGATAGTGTAAAGAAAATAGTAGCTGATTTAGCCAGTGTGTTGCAGTAAAGACCCCATCGCGGAGTTGTGTCTAATTGGAAGGGAATTTGTTGTTTGATTTTTATTACCGTACATGAAATCGAGTAAGGAAAAAAAGATATAAAATTCTATAACGTTTTAAGCTGCAAAACACTTTTTTCTATGGATAGGTTTTCCCGGCTGTAAGAAATTGACACTACTCCTAAATTTATATTTGAATGACTTCGGAACCTAAATATCCACTAATGTGAGCATGAAATGAAAATCACTTAAGCATTACGATTGTTCTTTTTTTGGCTTGCTCTAATGTAACGTTATTCTGCCTAAAGAAAGTAACTGTTAGAAAAGGTTTATGAGCTTCTAATAATAATACAATATGCAAATACTAATATTAATGCACAATCTGTTCATCAATTTTTTCCCAATAATCGAATAAACCGAGATTCGAGTATTCTAAAGTTAAACCAACCTGGAGTGATAAGATGCGGTTGTTACCTTCGTTCGAGACTGAGCCCAAAGTTTGTTCATTTTTTTGAAACTTGATTTCAACATATTTGCCAATTTTCCGAGTTGTATTTAGCTGATCACTAATAGACATTTTCATGGCTGCACTTAGTTAGCTCTACTAAAAATAGATCGTGTTTAAACGAATGTCTTTTATTATATAAGGTAAATTTAGGGTATGGGCATGGAAAATTAGTGCTGGCCTAATTGCAAATGTACATAAATAACCATTAATGGCATGCGGTTAATGTCAAAATTGACGATTTATATAGCCAGCATAATCCGTCGATTGATACTGTTGGCCTCTGTTTAAGCACATTTTAGGTCAGAATGAGTACTTTGTCATTGTCTTAGTGGCCCTCAAGAATTAAAATAGCCACCGTATGTTTTCTTTCATGGGAGAAATTTTCATCATCTTAAACCTAGATAACCTTAAACCAAGAACCTATGTTTTGCTTATAGTCTTTTAATCCCGAAAATAGGAAGTGTGTTAGACCAACGTTCAAATAAAATCACAAAGAAGTTACTAATATAAACGTCTATTAAAAAGAAGCTTAGTCCATCAAAATTGATGTAACAGTTTTTTATGCGAAATAAAATATAAACGCTTACAGTAAAATTCACCATAATCTTCCCACATATCCTGCGATAAATAAATGCGGCGAGTTTAATGGTTTTTCTCAATATAAAATCCTAGATGCTGCTAACGTTGGTAGTTGCTAACAGTAGTTACTGTTGACAGCTCAGATGATATCTCAAAATTATTAGTAAGTATTTGTATGATTTTATCCGATTTGACATTATGAATTCGATAATTTTTTGGCATTAAACAACTACATTCTGGACGACCATTTAGTATGTCGTCATATGTCCTATGCTGTTGTTTTATATTAATTTTGCTTATTATTTATCATAGTTTATTTTAATAAACGGAATCCCCGCTCCTCGTTTACCACTTTTTTTAAAGTATTTTTGCGTGCTCTCTTCGCACTTGATATTTGGCATATTCAGTAAGATCGTTTGCAGCGAAATGTCGGGAAATCGGTTGTCACGTTCACTGCGTGGGTTAACGTACTACCACGTGCCTACGGTGGCCTTTTTGGGATAAATTCTTGTTTGGTAGAAATACTTGCGTTTAATTATTTAAGGGCATTTAACAACCGCAGTAGTTATGGTTTTCATTTGCATGGAAGTAATATAGAAAGACTGTTTACTCAATATACGCAGAACAAGCAAGCTGTTTTGATTTTTTTTTATTTGCATTACTTTGAATTTGTGGATTAGGAATGTTTGAAGAAGGAACGGAGAGAAAAGTGACCAAAATCAATCATCATTCGAGCAAACCGAGATACTCTCGGATCGTTACACCTCAATTGGAAAGCTAATCAGTCGGGTAAACCCAAACGATTTTTTTTTTACTTGCCGGTTATGTTTTGGTGAACATCAAACACAAGGATCGCAGAATCGGAAGCTATAAATTTTCTGTCGGTTTACACAGTTCGTTTTTAAGCATATTGGAATGTTCGGATTTCTCAGCATCCTTCCAAACTGACCAATTGCTATGTAAAGTCGTGTTATAAAGTAATATCCTTCAGTATTCTTTTGATGAGGCTCACCTACTGAACTCAATGAAGAAGAGAAAAGATTGTTCTCAGTCCAGTGAAACATAAATAGAATGAAACCAATCTAATTTTTCGGAACCGGAAGCCATAGTATTGCTCTAATCTTGATCAATGAATAAACTTTATCTTATTTGAAAGTTATTTATAGCTAAACAAATAATGATGGGATGTGGGAAAAGAAGCGTAAATTTCAGATTTTTGTTCAATATTTTACGCATTACTCTAGCTATTTATTTTTGTTCACCGTATACGAACATACAGCTTTGACATGAATAAATAAAAGAAAATAGATAGTAGATAAAATGGTACAGGTCTATAGTATTCATTAAGCTAGATAGAAAGATAGCACACTTTAGGTATAAAAACCTAGATTCGATCAACTCGCAAAAACGATGGTCTCATTAAACCCAAAAAAATAGATAGTGATTTGGAACGCCTAGCATCCTTGAAGCTTCTGCTTTTTGGAGGCAACTCAAGGTATACGCAGACAATCTACAGACTAAACTGGTAGGAAAAAAGATGCCAGGGTAGAGACAGAGGATATTCTTTCAATTTTCATCATCATCATCCTAAGGACTGCGGGTAAGATTAGTCAGTTCTGCATGTTTCTATTTTCATTCCCTGCTGATGATCAAATCTTGTATTCAAATCATGTAATATTTGAAAGCATCGTACTAAGAAAATAAGTTTGAAAATCAAGCAGGCAGAGATAGTTTGTGAAATGTTTGAAGAACATGATGATCTGTTCAGTCAGTGATGTACAACATAGGCAGTGAATTTGTTATTTGTTGTTTTACGCTGCAAGAATTCAAAACTTTCTGGCTAATGAGCCGGCCTTTCAGATAAGGACCAAAGAGAACGATGTACGGTAGACCCAGCATCATCGGTATCCATAGTTTTTATCAATTACTCTTTGTGCTGCATTGTAGGTTTTTGGGGTGCAAACTGGAAATAGGTTGCAAATAAAGTACTAAGTAGGTCGTAGTTCTATTTCTCGTGCTGAACCATTTGCAGTAATTTTCCTTTGTTGTTTGTATTCGCAGAATGGTGTGACTACCAGAATTTTCAGCTAATGTTTACGACTAGAGTGGTCCATCGTGGAAAATTCAAAATATTCTATTAACCACCGGATCATGTCATGACAAAAATAAGAGCCTTAATAAGCTCCCGGTATTGTTGAACTACTTTAATGAAACGAAAACACATTTTGGATGTTACAGAATCAACATTAATGTTTTGCGCACACCTTGGATCGAATAATTGGTATTCAAGTGACAAATCCCGTAAAGCTGTTCCATTCCGCTCAATGAAGCGCTGGTGTCGTTTACGAAAGCCACAAATTGTTGAATTTATTAGGGGCCGTGCTGTGACCAGCAAAGATTTAGCGTTTTTCTCCGCATGATATCCAAGGCGAAAGGACAAAACATAGTTGTAGAACTTAATTTGAGATTCCTTGGAAGATATGTGAACTGGTCAAAGCGTGCAAAATGCAAAATAAAGCTTGCCAACTGACATCAATTGTAATTGAAGGGGAAAGGTTCAGATTAACGTAAAATAAAAACTTGTCTTTAACTTTACTAAATGTTCTTTCTTTTACGAAGTTGCTCATCAAATTGCAATAAATACTGTATGTAGATTAGCAGCAACATTCCATTGCCAGATAATGGTTCAAAATCAAATTTCAATTTACAAACTGCAAATGATTAAAAAATGGTCCACTAAAACGGGGTACTGCCTGGCAGTACGATCGTCTACCTGAGAAGGACGTGATTCTTAATATTATGTACCGTTAGAAATATGAATAAATCTATCAAATTTTGAACAGTGTCTGTTACAATATCTTTATAAGTTTTCTATAGCGCACAACAGTGCTTGCTAACTTGCTCAATTTTTTCCCTTTTGTTTTCTTCAATTTTATGATGAAAATTAAATATTAATCTAACATACATAATAAATGGGATTTGTTAACATTCTGTTAAGCATACGTTTAAGTTAAAATTTCGACAAAAATCTGAACATGAATATTACAGATCCTTTTTTAAGCTCTGCTTTAAGAAAGGTGCAATACAAATGTATGTTGGTTCTGTTTGAAAGGAATTAGCAAAATTAACTCTAGTGAATTCAATCAATTTCCAAATTTAGTGTATTCAATCAATCAAAAGTTCTTTAAAACCTTGAATTTGAATCTCTTTTTGTCTTAATAGGCGCTAGTCCTTTTACCTGAAAGGACCAAATAATGCTATAGTACGTTAACACAAATTTAATTTCTGTTTTCCATCGCATGATCAAATTTGCGCACTAGTCCTAGTGATGTTCAGATCAGACCATCAGCTAGATTGAATGAGTGTTTAATCATCATTAGTCCTAAAATATACTACGTTATCCGAAAAACAACGATTAGCATATTGGAAACTTAGAACAACGATTTCAATTTTATTGCGATATCTAAACCATCACCCAGTGAGACAAGGATCAATTAACGAGGTAGATGCCCCCTTTTCAAATCAAACAAAGTAAAATAAGCGGGAAATATACTTTGTATTCTCTAGTGGCCAACATTGTAACTAGTTGCTTTCTTTTCTCACCTAAAAATGCAATTCCCATGATTGCTCTTAGGTTCACCATACGGTACATACTCTTCGAGCCTACATCTTCACGCACGATCGACAGTTCAACGATCTGTATGCCGGCATCTCCCTGAGCCGAGATTCGAAGCGTGAAAGTGGTTAAATGCTCTTCCACGTACACTGCCGGCTGCCGATGGAATGAGCTTGTGGTCTGAAGGTCGCCACTGTGCTGAAGGCGAGTTCACCATGTTTTCGAATCCTCACGCTTCCTTGGTCATCAGACAACCTGGTGCGGCTTTGGACTGAAAGTAATAGTCAAACGTCGGGCAACCGCATTTCTAAAATCGAGACACATAGGGGCGTGATGTTTCGCCCGTTTCACGGGGCCATTGCCATGTTCTGACTGTTTACCTCTGGCTTTCCTCCACACCATTGCTCACAAATCTTTCATCAGCGACCGCAGCAACTTGTGGAAAATGAAATGTGCGCTAGCGCGAAAACCCTTTCTACTCACACCTCCATCAACACCTACCGGGGAGTCTGAAGGACTGGTAGACCAATTGTTGAGATGAAACTTGAAGCATGAAGGTAAACAAACAGCGCAAAGCGAGTAGAGTCTTACAGGCCTGCGTAGGTTAGCTGAGGTGAAAATATTGGCACAGGATTTTGCACATTACATTACACCACGTTAAGCCGCCCGCTAGTAACAACAACTCCTTTCTAGAAATCCTTTCTACGCCTAGAACCAACACACCTTTCCGATCGCCTGAGCCCACGAAATAAATATCATCTCTCTGACACCAAGGGCAATGGCCGTAAAAGCCGCCCGAGAAGAGGAACGATTGAAAAGTTCTGCCGTTAAGTGAGTTAAGGTTTATTTTTGATCCTCCACCTTCCAGCGGCGGACAACACAGCGTTTTGAAATTGGTAACGAACAGCGACTCGACTCTCCAACTACACCAAATCACTTTTTTCATCGTGGAGTGGTGGCAATGTAAATCTCTGCAACCGTGACGCTGCGAATCGTTCTTCTATATGCGAGAAGAACCATGCATAGCTTTACTCCCTGACCGTATATGGGAAGGTAATACTTCATTTACCTTATCATAATATTTATGAGCTCAGGGAATAGTAGCAGTACTCTGGATACAATTGCGCGAGATATGCACGTTCAAATTGGCGAGCTCGATCCACAGCGACGATGCGTCGTTGGGGACAGTGTACCGTAGTAAAAAGCAACGTAAATTGTGGAAATATCCAATCGCGAATGCATTTTACATATAGTTTCGTCATACATTCTTAATATTATCACTTGTATACTATACATGAAAGAGCAAACATTTGCTAAGAGAAAAGCAAGAAAAATATTCCTTTACACCAATGTATGCACGAGTCAACGAAGTTTATTCTTAACATGTCTTAAACATGTGTATGAGGAAGGAAGTGAGAAAAAATGTGCCGTCCCAATTATTGATATTGGTTAAAATAAACTTTCATCAAACTCAACGTATCAATTTGATGCACTTATTAGGAACCTAGATTTATGAATACGAGAATTGTTTCTTTTTTTTTAAGTTTTGTAAAATGATTCAGATTTATCCAAGATATGTCTTGATTTGATAACCTCATCGATTGTTTTGTATGCACAGTAATAAATATAGCCTCCTATAACGCCTTTTATGGTAGTTAAATAGATTTGTGGAATATATTGGATTGGGTAATCGAAACTGTCTACAGACAGAACATGTTACACGTACCTGTTACATCAATATATTTGAAATTCGAACATTGAAAACAACCTAATTCGATAAACAACGTTAAATTATCAATCATTTTAATGAGATTAATGGTATCTACAACGTTGCAAAGATGCATCGAAATAATGTTCATTTCTGTCAACAAATGCATGTTCGGCTGGGTTGTATTTCATCAATCGTGAGAACACGGTACAATTTCCATCAATTCCCTTCCAACCACAGATACTTCTGCTTCCTCGGTGTTTTTGGCGACTCTAGCATTCCCCTCAAAACGGAATAAAATGAAAATGTGTTATTTATTTGCTTACGTTGAAAAATAAACAAATTTGTCGGTAAGTGCATGCGCTGGTATGAGTATTTGGGGGTGTTTTAGCGGTTTTTTTGAAATGTTATTACCATTTTCCATCGGCATGATTTTAACGAGATTGAGTTGGTCAAGCTCCAACCACAATATGCAAATGAAATATTGCTCGTGTCTCCTTCAGGGATAATCGTGGTGGATAAAATCTGATTTCTATTTTTGTCAAGTGAATTTTAACCTTCGGTTAACGGTCGATGCCAACATTGCTATTTCCAGAGTCATCCATTATCAGAAACCTAACATGAAAGTGACGGCACACAGGATCAATCAACCGCCATTTGCACCTACCCACAAAGGATTTGTTTAGATTTTACAACAGACGCAAGGTGAGCTGAACGCTCGTATCTGCTGATCGCATTGACTGTGAAGGCAAGAAAGTTCTGAATATGACCAACACAAACAACTCTAACAAACTTCCCCGTTGAAACGTAGGGTCACAGATGTTGCCTTCCGCCTGTTCCACAGTCAAGGTGCTTCGGTCATGTAAAGGAGAGAAAGTGATTTATTATAAATATTCATGAGACTGCTTAATTCTGCATTCGACGCGATGGTATGCGTTTGCCCAATCATAATTTATGTCGAAAAACGATCCAGGATTTAAGCTACAGAGGGCAGATTGCGATTGGCACCCCATCTGAATGGTGTTTGGGCTCGCTAGTGCCGTATTTTCAACACGAACATTTCTAGTCCTCAAAAAGATAAAAGTGTATATGCATGCATTATAAATAGACTTGTTCCCGACTCTCTTCCTGATAACGGGTTACAGTTTCTCTGTTCCCTGTGGAGCAGTTAGTCACAGTTGGTTACCAGTTGCACAACGCAAACACGTTGTATGTTTCGCAGATCCTTTGCAATCCCGATGCAAAATCGTTGCCAATTGGAGCATAGCATTTGGAGGCTCTTAATATGGCATCGTACTATCTGATCAGTACACAAATACGACGGGAACTCGTGCTGTAGCCCGAAGGAATTCGTTCCTAAGAATTCGGCAGCATGATAGGCACGAAAAAAGAGGCTACAATCGGGTTGAGTCGTTTGAATGTTAATAGAAACATTTCCTAAAAAAATCACCCAACTGTCAATCGAGAGAAAGAAAAAGATTTCCAGCTGGTGCGTCAGCGACACTACTTAGACAAACTGTGTATATATACATGTGTGTGTTTTGTAAGCATACGCCCTCGGAGTCATCAACATGACAATCGGATGAGGAGCACTAGCTAGTGTAAACACGGTTCACAAAGTAGCCCTGGTTGCCCATCGGCATCGCCACCCGACTGACAATGGATCCATCCACGTGAATCAATGATCATTAATCATTTAGTCGTTTATCTAGAAGCCAATGCCTAGGGCCTCCCGGCCTATCTAGGGATAACGTAACCATTCCCCTTACGGAGCCGCAAGGTCTTTGTAAGGCAGATTTGTATGACACAATGTCAACGATTTTACGAGAGCAAAAAAATATTGACCCAGAGCAACATTTTCGCATCCGCATCCGGTTGCAAGGGGTAGCGGGTGTCTCGGTTGCTTGGATACGGATGACGGCATCAGCCTAAACACCCGTTGTGGGACGAATCGTAGGATCTATGACCACGGTAAAGCAAGCTCGGTACAGGATCACCACCGAGCGGATACGCTTGCAAAGTAACACAGCGTGGTTAATAAATATTTATTATTTTTATCCAGTATGTTTATGCATCCCACAGTCCCAGGCGTCTCTGATAGGATGGTTGAAATATTTGATATCAAAGTACGTCACAGTACGAGATACTAAGTATGTGGCAGCACGAGTAAGAGATGCTCATGGGTAAGAAAGTATCAAACTGGGCAGTAATATAGAAGCGACAAACAGACAAACAGTAGCTGGTTCGAGGGAAAAGCGATTAACGGAATCATCCTTTTTCGGCCTATTGCTTCCCCTATCTCTTTCGATAAAGCCTTTCTCTGGCAGCGTTGTGCAGCATGTCATGTGTCGCGCCGGTACGAGACAGGCCTGGCATGGCTCCATCTATGTCACGATTAATTTTCCAATAATTTATTAATAATATTAATATTTTTACGACACACGCTGCGGTTGGTAGGGTGCTATCCCGGATAGCCAACGAAGACATCGGATGTGTTTTCTGCTGCTGCAACGGACTAGCAGCAGCGGCGCACACCGCAAAGGCGTGATAATGGTTCGCATCATTAAAGAAGCATATTTTACGGGGCGCGTAATTTAATTTACTTCTCTTCCGGCCGGGTCGGGTTTGCTCCGTTTGATGGCCATGGTTGATGCTCGTTACGCGTGAACGTGAAGCTGGTCGTCTCTAGCCAATGGAGCCAGTGACACCAGCTGTAAACGCCCGGTTGTGGCGATGTCTATTGCCGCAAGTGATAAGGTTAAACGATCGTACCACGACTCGTGCTGCATGGTTCGGCCCGAGACTGTTGTGATGGAGTGGCATCACTGCCAGACGATGCGCTATGCTGATGGAAGGATGCTTCCCGTGTTAGTGCAATTATCTAGCCATGCATTGCATTGGTAAACACCGTTATAAATTGATAAGTGGTGAAAGTGACGGTCTGGCTTCGAATGAATTGGCAAAAGAAAATTCCATGCTTTGCGTTCTCGGATCCATCCGAACGAACTGTTAAAGGATTCGTTTCTATTGCTCTTATCTTATATTTCATGTTTCAAAACGCATTGAAAACATAATCGAACCTTTGATGATAATTAAATACAATGCAGTGGAAGTAATCTGAAGATACTCGTTACAGCAAACGACTTGTGCTTAGAATTTTTCACCGATTCCAAGACACCTTGTTTGAGGTATGAAAACATAATTGTACTCCAAAACGAAACGACCGTGATCGTCCGAAATCAATAAAAAACGATGCGAAATCAATAAAAAATAGTGCCATTTGGACGCAACAAAAAGTCGTTAAATGACTTGGCCCGTAAGCGTGTCATGGATTGTGAACACTTTCGCCCATCTTCTACATATGGTCTAGTGCGAACGAATGTCATGTTTGTGACGTGTCCACAGGATGAAAAAGATGAGTATGTTAACCTTTCGTATGATATGAACTATCCAACCGTCAGTACTGCAACACAAGCGAGTTGTGAAGCTATAAATTGTACGATCGCACCACAGTCGTTGAATATTAATGCAGATAATAGTTACACCTTTTTCAAATACACTTTTATGATTATTTACAACCGTTTGGAATATTTATTTTATATCTACATATTTATAACATTTGATTGTATTCACTTGAGGAACCATCGAAGAGTGGACAGATACGCTTGCGCTTGGCAACACTAATGTAGGCGCCTCCATCACTGTTGGTTGACTCGAGAAGTTAATTCTTATACAAAGTTGTAATTTGAAGCAGCAAACACGTTCTTCGCACCGATGCCAAAGCTATGTCAGGGTGGTTCTCAAGTAAAATTAACAAAAAAAAAAAAGATGTCAAGCAAATTGTCAGAGAGAGAAGAGAAACTTCTGGCAGAATTAACTTTGTAAAGTTTAAGACCAGAATGTATGTGCGATGAGTTTGAACGCAAGATGTTTAAAAAGATAATTCAATCATTTATATAAGATTAAAAAAGTGTCTGTTGCATTTATCAGTCCAATATAAGGAAAACTATCAGTGCAGCACTCACCTGAAAGTAGATTACCACTTTGCACATGGCCTTTCCCATAAACCACGTTTCTGTCACGTCCCAAACGACGGTCGGCGGTAGGCAAAAGAGAATGACGAAGAAATCGGCCACGGCCAGATTGACGATGAAGATGTTGGTAACGGTCCGCATTGTATGGTTGGTGTATACTGCGATGCAGACCAGTGCATTGCCGACCTACGGAGATACGAGAACGGAAAGGAAAGGCGAAATTGAATCTAGTTGAACATCTCTTTTGAAAACAGCAGTTCTGCGAAGATTTGGAAAAGCAAGGAAGCAAGCTTCTCGGTGGTTACGGCAGTTGCCATTTAGTCACACAATGAGCAGCCACTCGGTGACGTGGTAGCAACATAATGGCCAAAGCGAGCATCAAATTGAGCATTTTGGACAGCTAGACTGACATTTGGATGGGTTTCAAATATGGGCCAAAGTATGCAGCAACATTGGTAAAGAAACTCACAACTGGCTTTGTGATACAATCAATGTTCAATTAACGTCTTCTCGTATTTCGAGATGTTTGTTTGGTTACTACTGGATTTATTGGAGCAAAAGCACCAACTTGAATCAAATTGCGGGGCGTCTACGCAGTGTCTTTGCAGTCGAACTGCCAGACAAATCAAACCTCTGCGTAGATGTCGAAATGCGTACGTATTTAGCATATGTCTTATTATATCCTATCGGAAGCCCCTTGTTTGGCTTGTCTGCGCGTCTATGCGTCCATGATTAACGACACATATCATGACAAACGAAACAACAGGGGCCTGCGGTGAAGCTGGCCTTGCGGAATTCAGAGAAGCGGTCATCAGCCACTGTCTATTTTCAACGTCAACGCCTGGCATCGTACGCATTAACTTTAGTGGAAGAAACATCTTTTTACTGCTATCGGCCCCGGACATGCCTGGGTTTACTATCACCATACCAGCTGTTAATCGAGAGCATCGAGACAAGCATTTATTGTAGATAAATAAGTACAAGTTTAAGCATAATTTCGCACATCGATATAAATTCCCAGCTGAAAAGCTTGCAATAAATTAGCCATGTTTCTGATGAACGCTATTAGAGGATAATAGGGGCAATTAAATTTGGAAACGGAATGCCAGCAAGCCGTTTATTCAAACGTTTATTTCTTCTATAAGGCAAGCAATCCTGAGTAATTCCGTTTCGTTTCGACCTTGTAGACCTTTGTTACTTCCAACAAACTGTTCTATTTTGCGTTTGGTTTTTGGCCCTTGCCCCTTTCGTTCGAACCTTCTTGTTAATGGTTGTCTGAATGTTTCGATGTAACCGATGTTTCGATGTGAACCTTTGTTTGGAATATGCAAATGATGTTAAGCTAGTATATGCAACATGCTTAATTCGGACGTAATTTATGTCACCGCAAACTCCAACCCGTCCCACTGATCATTGCAATGCCATTTTCGACAGCCGTTTACGGATGATGTAGAGGCCACAATACATTTCGTTTGGACGAAATGTGCCTTCAACACTTGACAGTGTCTTCAATGCGTCATTCTGTGCCTGTGAGTGGCTGGACTCAATTGTTTCACTCTAAGCACACCCGGTTGATGTTCAGGTCCTGGACTCCTTTCACAGGAAACACGACACAATGAAATTATCATTTAAGCTTGTTATAATGTTTACCCATTTCTTCTCCTCTCTGCCCAACATTAGCGTACGTGCCACATGCTGCAGGTGTCATCTTTCTTCAGTGATAAGGAGAGTTCCTAAGCGAAACGCTTTCTCCAAAACAATGGGAACATTCTAAAAATAAATTAGAACCACGCCTTAGGGATAATTTATGCTGAGATTATGCAAATAACTTTTTTAAGAGTCGCACATGTCAAAATAAACCCATAGTACCCCCCAAAAAGTATTATTTTCGGTCGTTTTGTTTGATACATATGATGTGAGAAGAATGGAATAGAGAACTTTTGCTTAAATATTGATGATCCCATTTGACTCCTGCTGGCCTTGTTGCTGAAATTGAAGTGCTTGATAAAATAGAAGAGCTCCTGTTTTTTTTTCAATATAAAATTATAAACTCCACTTCACATAAAATTATAAGCTTATAAACTCCTCTACTAAATTAGCTTGACAATGCCGTTTTTTGTAAAACATTATATCATTATTAGAATCAAATCAAAAGCCACAACCTTCATAAATGTAACAAATAAGCTTGGAAAACAAAATCTTTATCTTATTAGTCTCTGATATAAAAGCCCAAAACACGTGACCTGAGGCGATAGCAATATTAGATTTACCGTTCCACAAAAAAAAAAAGAAAAAACCACCGGCTTGCTACATCCGGCTGGCTTTGGAGAATGTTTGTGGTTCAGCAAATCCATTTAAGTCATGCCCGGTCCAGTGTTTATGCTTGACGAACAGAACGAGCAATCTTGAATTCTTCGCTTATTCATCCTCGAGAAATAGTGGACAATCCTCGAGAGGATAACCGATGAGCGGACTGGGGCTGTGTTTATTGGATATGGTTCTTGCGAAGTTCACGACAGTAGTTCACAGTCCAAGATGAAAGTAAAGGGGATGTTCCTTTACAAGCGTACGAGGAAGGGCGAGGTTGTATACTCTCTATTCCAGCCCCCATACCATGATGACCACGACCTGCAAACTGTCCCACGATTACGTCAAATAGGTGCCGTGTAAACAATGCCATACTTGACCGATAGCCGCATTTACCGTTCAGCGCTGGCGATCTATTGGTCATGTGGTGTTGCCTCACAGTCGCCGACTTGTCGGCGCTGTTTGAGTAATGTGCTTCGTATACCCTAATTTTGGAAATGGTCATGTCCGAGCACGATTGATGCTTTGTAGCAAAAATGTTCACATTTAAGCGAAAAATTGGCATTTTTATTTATGCTTCATTCACAATAGTTTAGCGTTCGAAATTTAGCAGATGTACTACTTTTCAAAATAAGTGACGCAACACTTGAAGCGTCCATTCTTCTATCATCAACGAACTGCGTGAGAGAAGGTTTTCATGGTGGAATGAAATTCACCTGTGCCAGTGTCATGTAAAGTGGTGCCGAAGAATGTTGTGCCGTGGATGCCGAAGAATCATTGGCTTTCGTTACACATTCTCGTGCAAGTTTGATAGGTATTTTGAAGACAACCTGCGACATAAACGGAGCGCTAAATTTCAATCAACTATTCGGCCAAGAAGCAATCAGCCTAGCGTAGAAAACCAAAACTATGCCAACCATTCTTGCTCGCTACGGAAATTTACGATTGATTGATATCCTTCACATTAAACCACCAATAAAGCATTAGCTACTGCTGTTTACGGAAGCATCTTGTTACATTTTGCGGAGCTAATATAATAGATTAAAATTTTAATCTAATCTTTGTAAAGGATTTTACAATCGATTGTTTTGCTGATGTTGATTTTTTGAAAAAAAGTTGTAAAACCATTTTCGTTTCAAATTAGTTGTAGACAATGTTCGCCATTATGAAGCGAATCGTCGTAAATTCCAAAATAGCATTGATTAAATATTTAATTCACACTCAAACGTATATTTTCTTATACTTTATACAGTGAAATATTACTATGCCAGTATATGAAGCTACCAACACCAAACATTTTCGGTGCTGTGTCCAACTCGGAAGTGTATGTTGTTCCCGCTATCCGGCGATGATTTGAAGCTGCTTCCGGAAAAA